>NC_134018.1:19270834-19592500 GCF_040712315.1 Castanea sativa | reverse complement strand
CATTGGGTACGACCTCTTATACTAGGTATATTATTTTCCCATTTTTACTCTATATTGGGTCCATTGAAATACAATAATTATATAGAGCTAAGATGTAGCCGCTTAGGGCTTTCCATTGTGGATGTAATTGATTAGGTTGAACCATGTTAAATTATGCTTTTACTTACTATTTCTCTCTCTTCTCGCTCATTATCAAATATCAATTCCAACAATATTCTAAAAGTATTATATGAGTTGTAATAGATCTATGAATTTGTATTCTAACGATACATTTGAGTACGTAAATGGAAAGAGGTCCATGCAAATTGTTGCCCGTGTTTGATTTATTTAATTATTTATTTTAAAGTAGTATGTTACACACACTTGGTAGATATTGAATCCATGACCTCATCCTCCACCTTAATCTTACAATGGGAGGAGGTGCTATATGAACTAGAGCTTATGGCCATTGTTCTTTGGTTTATGAGAGGAGTAAGTAGTTATGCTTTATTGTGTTAATTATTTATTTTGTTGTTCCTTTATGTTTTTGTCGACCAAATTGCCATGAATTCTAGTTCAGATCTCACTTTCTCCCCTTGTAAGAATAAGGTGGAGTGTAATGCCACGGATTTAAAAAATATTTAGGTGCATAGCTAACTTACCAAAAAAAAATTATATTATTGTCTGCCAAATGTCTTCTTCTTTTATTTTTTTATTTTATTTTAATTTTAATTTTTGGTTGGTGGGGAAGGAGGGGCATTTTGAAATACTCAGGCGTTCGATCTCTAAATTTACACTTGCCTGCTAATTGTTCATGCAGTTGAAGGAATATCCGGTAGAGGCATGCAAATTGCATCTTTCGGTTCTGGATCTTTCAAATAATTCATTGACTGGATTGCCCCCAGAAATGGGTAAGGTTCGCAAGTTGTAGTTATGTAGATATAAAGTCTAGCTCTGGCATATTTTCTTAGGATTTTTAACTTCTTGAATAGCTTATGAGGCTTTGAAAAGAACTTTTCACTTCTAAATTATTTCAAACAAGATGAAGATATTACAATTTTACTCCAATTGGTCCAAACTGGAAAATCTTTTAGGCCAAGATAAACCCTTTGGTTTAGCTTCTGGCTATTCTAATGCTGGATCTTAGACTTTTTTTTTTCCCTTTATACTTCTTTTTAAGTCACTCAACTGAGCTCCACATTGCCTTACCCCTTATCTCTCAGAAAGTTCTTTTTTAATGTTAGTTATGAACTTAAGCACTGTAAACAACTCAAAGATTGGGAATTAATATGATCAGTATATAATGGGGAATCTAATTAATTTTTGTTTTCTAGGAAATATGACTACCCTGCGAAAACTTTTGCTTACTGGAAATCCTTTGCGAACTCTTCGAAGGTGTGAGTCATTATGTTGGCCTTTAGCGTGTCATGTATGTCTTATAATTAAAGGATTATCCAACTGAAACCTTTTCTCCTCCAGTTCATTGGTTTCTGGACCAACACCTGCTTTACTGAAGTACCTTCGAAGTAGACTTTCTGAGGGTGAAGGTATGTTGGTTCTTGCTAAGCATGCTTCTGTGTGATGGTCTTTAACATACCAAGCCCTTTTTTTTTTTTTTTTCCTTTATGAGTTATCTTCTGTTATGAGTAATTAGATTCAAAATGTTATGTAGACTCTGAAATTACAACACCTACAAAAGAAGATGTAATTACCAAGGCAGCTCGATTGTCTATCGCTTCAAAGGTATCACTTGTTATAGCTGTAATTTTTTTTTATTTTTTTTTAAAGACAATATTCTTTTTTGAGAGTAAACTGTCTACAATTTCACGTGTTGGTGATGTAACTTAGTTGCTTGGGTCTTTCCTAGAAAACTACTATTTTACTGGTGCCATATAATCTGATTATAGTCAATAGTCATTTTTGTCTAACTGCTTTTTCTGTGGATCTTGCTATATATCTTTCTGCTGGTGGAGACCAAGTAGATTTTATGGTGATGTATAGAACCCACAAGAATTGAATATATTGCTAGAGTGATCCTTGTTTTTTTTTTGATAAGTAACGATAAAAATATATTAGAGAAGAACACAGCCCCGTACATAGGGAATGTACTAAAGAGGCAAAAACATCAAGAAACCAAATTACAATGATCAAGCAAAATAGGAAGGGAAAGACAAGAAAAAGATGGTAAAACTAAACACCATTCCAGAAGAGTAAAAAAGAAAAAAGACTTAATCTCAAGAATGGACCGATCGCGACCCTCAAAACTTCTAAAATTCCGTTCCCGCCAGATACACCACATCAAACAGTGCGGCACCATCCTCCAAATCACTATATTGTGATGATGCCTGAAATTGCAAGCCCAACAATCCAATAGATCCACTACCCTTTGCGGCATCACCCAACAAATACCAAACAAGCAAAAGACCATACTCCACATCTCAAAAGCTATAGGACAGTGAAGGAGGAGATGATCAACAGATTCCCCACACCTTTTACACATAAAACACCACTCAAGGACAACAAAGTGCCTTTTCCGAAGATTATCAATAGTAAGAATCTTGCTTAGAGCAGCAGTCCAAGAAACAAACGCAACCCGGGGGGGAACCTTCGATTGCCATATCATTTTCCAAGGGAAGGGAGTGGCAGTGGGGGGAGGGGAAAGGGAGTGATAATACCCACTCACCACAAAACCACGGCTGGCTAGCTTCCAACAAAGCTTGTCAGAACCTACACCCCGCACCTTTGTGGAATAGATTAAAGCCATACACGAATCCAAAGAGTGTGACTCTTGATCATTCACAAAACGGCGAAATTGTAGGTTCCAAAAAATACTCCCATTTGCATAGCACATAACCTCAGAGACTGAAGCATCCCTTGTCCTACTAATATTGTATAAATCTGGAAACGCCTCCTTAAGAGGACTATCCCCACACCACACATCAACCCAAAACTTCACACGAGTACCATCACCCACATCATACCGAAGGAACTTGGAAAAATTCAGCCAACCCCTTCTAATGGACTTCCACAAACAAACACCATAAGCCCCAGACACAGATTTTGTACACCAACCACCCCAGTCATTCCCATACTTCGCCCCAATGACCCTTCTCCAAAGGGCATCATTCTCCTCACCATAACGCCACAACCATTTGGCTAGAAGGGCAGAATTAAACCTTCTCAAGCACCGAATGCCTAGCCCTCCATTCTTCACTGGCCTACAGACCTTAGACCAATTCACTAAATGAAGTTTACGATTGATAGGCCAAAAACGTATTGACCCCTGTGATAGATTAAGTTGATTAATTAGCGAAGTTATCAATTAATCAAATTAACATGCAAAGCGTGTGGTAGCACAAACAAATCATTAATTAAACTAAGTATGCAGCGGAAATTAAATAACATGGTGATTTGTTTACGAATGGGGAAAACCTACATGGCAAAAACTCCACCGAACGATTTTAAGGTCACCACTCCCAAAATTCCACTATTATCACAATAAGCGGCCAAGTACCTTACCAACCTACAGTTAAACCCTTACTCCAATACCCAATTGGACTTGTTTTGTAGTGACAATTTCTCCTTTCAATGCACGGCTCCTAAGTACGTGACTAACCAATTGCGCGGATCCCAGTACGCAACTTCAATTACCAACTAGAGAAGATGATTGGCTACAAAGTTCTTCAATTCATCCACACGATGAAGATCAAGAAGATGCTTGGTTACAAAACCCTATGGTGCACATTACACAGCAACTTCTTCACAAGAGAGATGAACTAGGGCAAGAACTTTGTCTCTAGTTACAACTTGCTTGAACAAGGATTTCTCAATGCTTGTGCAACTTGTGTACTCTTTGACGGCCCTTAAAATAATCCTTTTATATGTCTAGAGTTAGGAGAAAAGAAGACTCAAAGACACATCCACGGATTGGAATCAAAACAGAACTCAAAATCTGTTTTTCTTAAACCTCAACAGATAGAGGTGTCGAGATGCTGTCGAGCAGCTGTCGAGTCACGGGACTGGAACAACTCTTTAAACCTCGACACATGCTAGCTGTCGAGCTTTAATGAACTTGCACTTTTCAGCTTGTTTCTTGGACATACTTGATGACTTCAACACTTGATCTTGAAACACAGTTTCTTGAAGCATTAAACACATCCTAAATCTACCCAATTACAAGTAAAGTGCGTTTTGTCAAAGGATTAGTCAATTACATAAAAGAATGACATATATTTTAAATAAGTGAAACACATATGTCCTAACACTTGTGAAGTGGGGAACATCTAATATTGGGATAGCCTCCCAACCCCAAAAGGAAGACTTCATAAAATTTATACGAGGCCCTTGCATATAATGTGAAAATACGGTCATTAGTTAAATTCTTAAATTCCATTTTGTAAAAACAAGTTTAGGAGAAAGCAAGTAGAATCTTCTGAATACTATCCATAGCATTATTAAGTTTCAAACAATTGTTTTTTGATTGGTAAGTAGCAAATGACAAAATTTCCACTTGTCCTAAAAGTTTAACTATTAAGAAATGGTGAACTTAAATCATTCAATCATTATTCTAACACCCCCTCATGTGTGGGCTTGGACCCTCCCAAAGTAAAGCCAAACACGTGAGATTTTTAACTTATTAAATGGGAGGTAAAGGACATAGGTTTAAACTTAAGACCACCTGTTTTGGTACTATGATATATTAACATTTTTTCCAAAATCTTAAGCTATTAGAAAATAGTGAATTTAATCATTATTCTAACAATCACTAGGATGGGTGACCTCTTGGAAAGTCAATCTCTGTGTTACACTCCTTTGCTTTCATTTACTTATATATATATATATAAACCATTAGTCTAACTACATGCAATATGTACCCATTGGGTTTTGGACTCATGACCTCACCCTCCACTCATACATGTGAGAGAAGGAATTGCTGCTTGAGACTTGGCTCATTGGCATTGATTTCAAACCCTATGCCAATCTTTATAGAATAAATCAATTTTTGTGGGCCTGGTACATACAATACTACTTTTTTTGGGGGGGTGGTGTGGGGGGCAGACAAAATTACTTAACATTGGCTTGATTATAATGTCACTCAAAGTCGCTCTTAAGATAAATCTTCAGCTGGAGTAACCTCCTTTTTGAGCCTAGTCTATATGGGATCCTAAACAAAAGTAAGGAGTTTAAGGAGTTTAGTCTCTTCCATTAATTAAGATAGGAAGGCTGGTACAAACTCTAAAGGTAGTTTGAAATCCATTGGGTTGGGCTCAGATCAGTATCCATGAATTTAAAAATCCTATCTTGGAATGTGAGGGGTTTAAACAATTTTCATAAGAGGGTTATTGTGAAAATTTTGCTTAAGGAATGGAAGGGTGATGTTATTTGTTTACAGGAGACCAAATTGGACAGTACTAACTCTACCATTGTGAAAAGTTTACGGGGCAGCCCATTTGTAGATTGGGCAGTTTTGGATGCAATTCACACTGCTGGGGGTATTTGGTTGGCTTGAGATAGGAGGTTGTTTGAGAAAGTTGATTATATTGTTGGTAGATTTTCTATTTCTGTTTTGTTGAAGGGAGTGGTAGACGGTTTTGAATGGGTGTGTTCAGGGGTGTACGGTCCATCTGATGACAGTGCTAGGAATGATATGTGGGTGGAACTTGATTCTATGATATTGCAGGTGATTTCGGCTTGGTGTTTGATTGGTGATTTTAACATCATCATATATCCGGTAGAGAAGCTTGGTTGTAGCTCTTTTAGCTCAGCCATGATTAAATTCTCTGACTTTATTGAGAAACACAATTTGGTTGATCTGCCTTTGGAGGGAGGTGATTACACCTGGTTTCGTGATTCTAATAATCCTTCCATGTCCAGAATTGATAGGGCTCTAATTTCAGCTGACTGGGAGGATCATTTTTTGGATGCGACACAGAAGTCTCCTCCTCAGGTGGTGTCGGATCATTGTCCTATTTTAGCAGAGGCAGGAGGTATGTTGAGTGGGACGAGTGCTTTTAAATTTGACAATATGTGGCTGAAAGTGGAGGGTTTGTGGATCGAGTTCGGTAGTGGTGGAGGGGTTATCACTTTGTGGGGCCTCCAAGTTATGTTTTAGCTTGTAAATTGACGGCTTTGAAAGGTGATTTGAAGCATTGGAATAAGCATGTGTTTGGGGATGTGGCTTTTAGGAAGAAATGTCTTTTGACTGAGTTGTTAGAGCTTGATATGAGAGAAGAGCTGCAAGTTTTGTCTCTAGAAAATAG
Organism: Castanea sativa; assembly: GCF_040712315.1. Lineage (NCBI taxonomy): Eukaryota > Viridiplantae > Streptophyta > Magnoliopsida > Fagales > Fagaceae > Castanea > Castanea sativa. Next base: position 19,586,261 of record NC_134018.1, on the reverse strand, counting down.
ATCTAGAAGAACTATGATCAAAGCTGATATCGAGCATTTAGCTTCTTTGGAGGAAATTTCTTGGAGGCGAAAATCCAAGGTCTTGTTCATAAAAGAGGGGGATAATAATACTTAGTTTTTTCATAGGTTGGCTAACTTAGATAGGCAAACCAATCAAATTAGGGGAATGGAAGTTGAGGGTGTGCTTTATGAGTATGACAGGGAGGTTCAAGCTCACTTGGTGGAATTTTATAAGAATCTATATCAAGAGCTTGAATCTTGGAGACCTACTATTGATGGCCTAGAGTTTGCTTGCTTGGATGAATCTTAGAGACTATCTTTAGAGAGGGAGTTCGATAAGGAGGAGATTCTTGCAGTTTTAAATGAGGCTGAAGGTGATAAGGCACCTAGGCCAAATGGTTTTACTATGGGTTTTTTTCCAAAAGTGTTGGGAGTGTGTTAGAAGAAGATGTTATGGCTTTTTATAGAACTTGCATCTTTGAAAAATCCTTTAATGCAGTGACCCAAAAGGGGGTATTGCAATCCATGGAATCCCACATCGCCTAGGGAAGCACATGGGGATGTGCTTATAAGGAGTGACCTTCCTTTAATGTGTAGAGGTCTTTTTCTCCACTGCCGTGTGCTTTGAGGGAGAACAAAACTGTGAGGGGCATGGGCCCCAAAGCGGACAATATCTACACAGTTGGGGCGGGGCTGTTACTTCCTAAGAAGACCAATGCTATTAACATTAAGGACTTTTGTCCTATTAGCCTTGTGGGTAGTTTGTATAAGCTGCTATCAAAAGTGTTGGAAATTGATGGTCATGATGGCCTTGTTGGATATGTTGTTTGCCAATTCTTGTTTTACTTTTTCTAATCTGTAGGATAGTTTGTATAAGCTGAAGGCTTTATATGATTGGATGATTGCCAATTCTTGTTTTACTTTTTCTAATCTGTTAGAATTTTTTGATCTTTTTACATTCTCACTTGTTGGGGGAATCGCTTGTATACTTCCTGTGTACATGGGTTGTGCCCTTTTGCGCTATTAATGAGATATGAATACTTATATATAATTTTTATTTATTTAAAAAAAGATGCAATTATCTCAAAGGTTACGAAATCCTTGAAGAGTGGAAGAAGTATTCTATATGTTTTTTTTCTTTTTTCTTTTTTGGACCAGAAGTATTCTATATGTTTTAGTATAAGAACAAAGGTGACTGCAACGGTTGCACCAATTATTTTGTCATCAAAGTTATGGATTTTTTTGTTTATCTTTTTGATAGATTTTAATGAATTGTCATAAAACATCATGCCTATAAAAGGTGTGGAGCATAAATGAGAGGTTTTGGGTGGTTTCAAGATTTGAGTAAACAACTGAATGCTGTTATGAGAAGTTAGAGGTAAGCTTAGATAGATGATAAGAGGAGTGTTAGCCATGCGTGCAATATGGTTTTGATCATTTACAAGATCTATACTGGACCTGAGGAGAAGTTAGTGGATTCATGGCAGCTTCAAAGAACATGAACCTATTAGAGCTGGATGGCTAGCTGATCCCAAGTAGCAAGGTTTAAACTCTGTTGGATTGAATAATTGATACTTTTTCGTTTTGTTAATCCTGCTATTCATGGTGTTTGAAAGTTTAATTTGCTGGATGATATTGTTTGATACACACTTTCTGGTATAGAATATTGGAAATTTGGGCCTTGGGCTGTGGCTTTGGTACTAAAGGGTGGGGTGGGATTTAAATTGGTCTTAGGTTCAAATTTTTGATTTTTGATATCAACCGTAGGGTTTCCTGTGCTGCTTTTGATTCTGGTTGTCATGTTGTGCTATGCATACTTATCCCTCCATAGTGATCTTAGTTAGCGTGGATCTTCTGATTTACCTTTCATTTAATTTTTCTGTCTTCAAATAGGAAATTTCACCTTTATTAATGTGGAAATTTCAGGAACTTTCTTTGGAAGGGCTTAGTTTGAGTGCTGTTCCATCAGAAGTATGGGAATCGGGTGAGGTCATAAAAGTTGATCTTTCTAGGAATGCCATTCAAGAGCTTCCAGTTGAGCTTTCCTCATGTATTTCACTCCAGGTAAATTTCTTAGTTGATCCTGGTTTGTACACTGTTTTTTTTTTTTTGGGGTGGGGGGGGGGGGGGGGGGAAATAATGATAAAGTGAAATGCTATTTGTGTTGGCAAGTCTAAGTGACTGCTAACCTCCTTAAATGATGGACGCAGCTGTCTACAGCTTTTGATTAAATCCAGAAGCCAATAAACTCTAGATTAAAATGTCAACTCCTCTCCTTATAAAGAACAAGGTGGAGAGTAGTTCAAGACCTACCAGGTGCTTATGTAACGTACCAATAAAAAAGAATCCAAGAAATATTTTTGGTGCCAGAGTATCAGAATTGGAGTCAGCCTATACATTGATTTAAAAAAAATATATTTGTATTTCTACATATCAAAAAAAGAAAAAGGTATATTTGTATTACTTGATTAATGGATTCATTAAATGGTGAGTACTAAAATTTGAAATTAAAGCAGTTATTTTGTTGTAATAAGGTACAAGGGATAATAAATTATGTGGACATGCTTTTTGGAAGCTCTTTTGGGTTGAGAAATTATTCACTTCTCCAGGAGGAGCACTCTCAATGCTGGTGGCTCCTCCACCACCATCCCCAACTCCAATTAGACAAGGCATAGGCATCTCTCTCTCACTCTGTCTCAGATCTGTGCATCTGGGGTGTGTGTCGGTGGAACCTCTTGGAACCTTCTCAAATGGCAGGAAGAATAGATGGAGTGGGATGGCAGTAACTCGCCTGATTTGAGGATGGGGGCTCCATGGAGAACTTTCTCCAAACAGCACCATGTGGGTTCGCCATTATCATACTTTAATTGACCTGCTATTTCCGCAGAAATTTCCTAAGTTTTTTATTGCACAGCTCGAAATTGGTTTGCCCTCATTTTAATAGTCACAAATTGATACTCACCAAGAAGCAATATATGTGAGACTTTCTAATTGTCTACTGTGACCAATAAAATGTCTTTCCTTTGGGCTGTTTGAATGGCTGTCTTGGTTGTGGATATAAGGATATTTCCACTATGGATGGTGGCCTTGTCTGATTAGAGTTGGGGATGGTGGTGGAGCCACTGGCAGTGAGGGTGAGGGTGAAGGTGAAGGTTTTTAGTTTTTATTTGATTATTATTTTTTCCTAATCTTAAATTGATTGGATTGGTGACTAGAATGTGACTCAATAAAATTGTCACACATGGAAGACTATTATCTAGTGGAAGGACCACTAGGCATTGCTGATGTGGTCCTCCGGGAGTCAATAATTTGTCCATTTAGTTTGATGTTATGCAAGGCTGGAGTTAAAGCTTTAATATTTATCCATGTGGAGGGGGCTGCACGTTACTAAATCTAGGGCATGCGGGCATGCAAACAAAGAGTTAGATGTTTGCAACCCCCACTCCCACCCTTACCACCACTGCAGTAACCACACCCACTCCCAAGCCTACCACCTCCACCATACATATACCCCACACCACACCCAGATTAGTTCAAACATGTGCCCAGCTCGTACCAAGTGTGAATTCTTGGCAAACCAGGCCATGACATTAGCAACCTAGTCTAATACTCATACCAGCATGTGACTCAGATCTACCCCACACCCAGATTAGTTCAAACACGTGCTCAGCCCATACCAAGTGTGAATTCTTGGCAAACCAGGCCATGACATTAGCAACCTAGTCTAATACTCATACCAGCATGTGACTCAGATCTACCCCACACCCAGATTAGTTCAAACACGTGCTCAGCCCATACCAAGTGTGAATTCTTGGCAAACCAGGCCATGATATTAGCAACCTAGTCTAATACTCATACTTGCATGTGACTCAGATTAGTTCAAGCATGTGCTGAGTTCATCCCAAGTGTGAATTCTCATCCTTTTCTTTTGTGGACTTGACTCGCCATCTGAATGTTTTTCTAATTTTTTAGATGCTTGGTTAATTTTATAAAAACAATAAGAAGAAGAAAGCCTTAGTCCCAAAATTTGGGGTTGCCTATGGATCCTCAACAAATTAGACTGGGTTGGCCATTTGAATTTTTTTCTCCATTCTATCCTATCTAAAGTCATGCTCTTTGTTACTTTCCCAATTGATATGTCGTTTAAAAATTTTTATTTTATTACTTCTACTAATGTTATTTTGACCTTTCTCTACCTTTTTTTGTTCCCTCAATTTGGATCAATTCACTCTTTCTTACTGGTTCATTACTTGCGACTCACTCTCATCGTTTCATCAATAGGGGCTACCACTATCTTTACTCCTTAGTCCCTAGAGATTTTCTTTTAGATTGTTCAAAGTGTTAAATCCTGGTGGAAAGAATGCATATTTTGTTGACATTCCATCTGAGAAAGGTCCAAAAATCATTCCATATGCCCCTCTGATGAGTCTTTTCATGACCCAGTTAAAAATTTATACTTGATCCAATACTGCTAAAGTCTAAACCCTCCCCCATCACATAAGGAACATATAGATGCTAATTTGTATGAGCAGATTATTTTCACTACCTAGTATATTGCAAGACGCGACCAAGTTTTGACTACACATGCATTACTAGGGCCGAGTTGTGTCATCTGGAACTTGATCTGCTAGAGTACTATTTTGAGCTATAGTTGATGGGGTTGAGTCTCTCCACTCTGGGAAAGTTGGTGTGCACCAGATTAATACCGATTGATTCCATTAGTCCAAATTATGAGTTTTCAATTAATTTGAATTATAGGATTTGAACTGATTTGAATTTTATTTTATTTTGAGTGTTTTTAGGGATTTGACTGCTATCTAGTTATCATTTCATTTTCCTTCCTTGATGTAATTTGGAAGCCTATTTAAAGTCCCTAGAGAAATTATTATGGACAAATGATTGATGAATAAAATTTTATGTTGAAAATTTTCCAATGGCTTTGTGCCGATTCCTGGTAGCTTAGGTGTTGATTCCTAGGTTTTCCTGCTTAGTGTTGATTCCAAGCAACCCTATGTGCCTATTCTTAGGTTTATCCTTCTTTTCTTGTTCTATTTGTTTTCCCCATATATCCTTTGAATTTTGTCCTGCATCACCAGGTCCAGTTGTACAGAAATTCCTCTTTAAAAACTTTTGGTCCATTCCATTTCTGATCAGCTTTGGTTAGGAATTAAGTTAATCAGGGATTCTTCTATACTGATAATTTGGCTTGTTTGAATCTGATATTGTCTATTAATGCATCATTTTTTCCCCAAATGTACAGACTTTGATTTTATCCAGGAACAAGATTAAAGACTGGCCAGGTGCAATTTTAAAGTCACTTCCTAATCTTTTGTGTTTGAAGTTGGACAATAATCCACTCAGACAGGTAAATTAGATCTAATTTTATGCTTCTCTCTTGAACCATATGAGTTAAGGTGTTGCTGTTGAAAAAAATGGACAGTTTGAAGCTTTTTTTTTTCTGTCTTTTGTTAACGAATTAACTTTCATGACCCCATTTATTAAGAGCTCCAATGGAAAACATGCAGGGGACAGTCCATAACTGATAGGTCAATTAACTTGGCACCTCACCAATGCTGCTGTGGCCCCCCCCCCCCCCCCCCCCCCTCCTTCAAATAAATAAAGCATGCATCATGATTCATGAACCTATGGAAAAACACAAATTAGCTAAGTGGTGTATGCCACAACTTGAATCACACAAGGATATATTTGAAAAATAGGAACCTTCATGATAGCCTACTCACCCAGACTTTGGCACTGGACTTTCCCAACATGTATAATATATGGCCTTAGTTCTCTGGCATAAATGTATCTGTCAAAAAGGTTTGGACCTTTTTTCTTAACACACACACACACACAGAGCAAAATAAGTACCCTGTCAATTTAGACGCATGGTACTGTATATCAATTGTCCGATAATGTCAGTTCAGCATTATAGATATTTTCTTGAATTATTTTGCGAAGATATCCATATTTAGAGAATGTGATCTGAGACTTTGTTACCTCTATGATCTGACTACCCTCTTATTATTTGACCTGCAGATACCATCTGATGGATTTCAAGCAGTCTCTAGGGTTCAGGTTCTGGATCTAAGTGGTAATGCATCTTCATTACCGGAGCATCCAGCATTTTCAAGCATGTCTCATTTGCAAGAGCTTTACCTGAGGTCAGTCAGCTGGAAATTCCAATACAATCACACACATTGATGTACATGCACAAGGATTTATGCCTGAGTCTGCCTATTTGCTTCTATGCTTGAACTTATAGTTATTTTTAATGTCTAAGCTATTATTCTTACATCTAATTCCACTTGACAGAAGAATGCAGCTACACGAAGTTCCCTCAGATATATTTAACTTACAGCAATTGCGGATCCTTGACCTGAGCCAAAATTCCCTTCAATCGGTTTCAGTGGTAATATATATCTTTCTTAAAAAGAAAATATTTTAACCTGTATTATGACACTTTTTAATTTAGAACTTGTTAAAGTCTATTGATTGCCTTTGCTTTAGTATTGGGGCTAGACAGACTTGAAAAAGATCCATGTTGTATATAACAGGCTTCAAGATTTTTTTTCTTGATTGGTGGACAAGAATGTGTTCTTTTGGTTCATTCAAGTCAAAAGATTTTTTTTCTTGGTCAGTTTATTGTGTATGGAAATGGATATGACAGGCCAAGGTCTGTTAGGTTTTACAGGTTAAGAGTTTCAGTTTCAACATTGGAGATGGACATGGAAGTGAAGTGATCATTTTTAGTTTAGTGGATTTAATATTTTTTTGGACATGGTTATATTATTCACAATGACCATATAACTGGCTCATGGTTCATGGTTAATGGTTTTTTTTTTTTCTCTAAATTTTTTATTTGTTGGTAAATTGCACATGCATCTGGTTTGTCATTGGACCCATGACCTCAAATCCAAGGGAAGGTGCCAGTTGAACTAGAGCTCATTGGTGTTAGTGATCCCCGAATCTACAAATTGGTGTACTGATAGGAGGTTGATTATTATGGACATGCTAGGAACCCTACAAGTTGACATGCTCAATTTTACTGGTTCTATCTATCTATTGTTTACTGAGATGAATCCTGAATTCATAAATTTTGTTCATGGATGCAAACTTTCCTCTTTTGGGAGCATCAACTGCCATCAAATTTGTGATGGTGTTTGTTAATACTGGCATGCAGGAGTTCCAACGTCTTACTTCACTCTCTGAGCTTGGTCTATCTGACAACAACATCTCAGTACTTCCCCCAGAGCTGGTCAGTATATGATATCCTTTTTCCTATGGTGTTTTCTTTAGATATTATGGTACATAAAATCTGTATGGTCCAGCTAGTGTTTAATGTCAGCAGCGAGAAATGGGGAATATCATGTTCTCAGCTGCATGTATCTCTGAACGTCCACTTGACACCTGTCTTAGTGATAAACAACTCATCTCACTGTGACCTTCTCTTGAATTCTCAAAATTTCTGTCTTTTTAATGATCAAATCACAAAAATAACTCATGTTTTTTCTATTTGATCAATGGGGTCATCAAGTTAGTATACTTCTAGCATAATGATTAGTTTTTCTTTTATCCTACTTTTTTTGGTGAGAAGCAAATAGAACAAGGAAATGCCCCATACTTTGCCCCACAAAGCATTTCTGGGGGCAAAATTCAGACTATACATTTTCATATCACCAATAAATTGTTCCGTGATGGTTGGTTTAAATTGCATAACATATGGTATAAACAAGTCTGTTATCACTTTTTTTTTTTAGCTTAACTGATTATTTTTGTTCGGGTCTTTCCTGTCTTGATTTTTAAGTGATAATAACTTGTTCTACAATGCATCACACACATTAATCAATAAGCGTATGGCTTTAGGATATATCTATTGCTTCAAATGATACATTTTTTGGGACATATTTTCAAGGATTTTTTTACATTATCTAAGTATAAAGAGTTTATTTTGGTCAGGGTTTGCTTGAACCTAGCCTACAGGCTTTAAGACTTGATGGAAATCCAATGAGAAGGTATGCTACATTTTGCTGTTTCTCCAGCTTTTTTTTTAACACTATTTAATTTCTTTAGAAGTTTCAATAGCTTTGCTTTAGTTTTCTGGTTTTTGCGATATTATAAGTGATATTGGTATAAGTGTAAGGGTAATTGTGTCATTTTGTATTGTGAGGGTTAAGATATTAATATCCTTTGTATGTCATAGGGTTCAATTTTGATTAGGCAATAATAATAGAAGTTGTCTAATTCACAGGCATCATTGTAGCCTAACAACTTCCCAGGTGAAAAAGGGCATTGACAAAGCCTTCCAGTTTCATCTAGCTTTGTCACTTCTGAAATTGTTGATTTGGGTGAAACTTGCAATCTTTTTGTAGTGATGCATCAAGACAAATTATACACATTTGGGTGCCTATGATACAGTGATCATAATTACAAATCAATAATACTATTAGTTTTGGGATAATGATGCACGAGTACACAATAATGTCCAGTGAAGTTAAGGGTCTCGTCTAAAGCTCTGAACATAACCTCTTTCTGTAACTTGAGTACTTAAAGCATTATGGGGATGTTAAGTCTCACGGAAATAAGAGTACTTAATTTGATATATGGATTGGAACTTCTATTAGAGACTAAGTACAGCTCTCCCTTTAGCATCTATGAGAATCAGATCCTGAATAATTTGGAATCTTAAGCTCGTGATTAAGCAACAGTATTGTTTGACCTGAAGGAGGTAACAGTTTTTGTTTTCTATTTTCAAAAATTTGTTTTTGAGAATATAAAAAAAAAACAATTTTCTTGTATTTTTGAAATCGAAAACATGTTTGGTTAGTTGAAATTAAAAAATAGTTTTTTGAAGAATAAAAAAATACTAAAATATGTTGTTATTAGGATTTGAAATTTAATGCTAACTCAGTAAATGAAACAGATTTATAAAATTAAATGCGTATTTTCATTGACTTTTGAAAATTAGAAATTGAAAATAGCATTTTGCATGTTTTTAGTTTTCTTCACAAATTGAGTTTGAGAACATTTTTTGTTTTCTATCTATTTTGAGTTGCTAAACACTTTTTTTAGTTTCAAAAATAGAAAATTGTTTTTGAAAACAAAAAATAAGGGAAAAAAACAGTTAACAAACATGCCCTAAAATTTTGCTAGATAATTAATTTTTTGATTTGCTTGAGATTTAGAGAGCTTCATATCATGACCACAATTACCAAATTTATTGAAATGTTGTCTTTTACTGGAAATTAAAATCAAGCCGTTGCTCAGTAGAGAAAGGCTAATGTGTTAAGGAAAGAAAGAAGACGTACCTATCAAAAAAGAAGAAGAAGACGTGTTTTCACAAATATCATGTAGGAGGTGGTAGTGTGATTCAGTTTCCATGGGTTGATTTGGACTTTATGGCAATGGTGGCATAAAGTTTGTTAGTTTAACACTAGGCCAAGTCGCTTATGTGTGTGTATAGATCTCAAGTACCCTTCCTATGTGTTTAGCCAAAAAAAAAAAAAAAAGAGTACCCTTACTTTGTAATTCTTGATACATTATTTTCATGAACTTTTATGGAATCCTTTTGCAATTAGCATCCCATGGTCTGTACTCTCTGTGAAAACTATAGCATCTGGAAGAAAGAGTAAATACAAGTAACAACGTTTTAAATATTTTACTACTCATGTTGCCAGAAATAATTTCATTGGTAAATAATATTAAGATAAAATTATGTGTATTACTAAAAGGGAGTATAGAATGCTGTGCTAAATTTTTGTGATGCTCTTTTCTTTCTATATCTTTTACAGTATCCGGAGGACAATTTTAGACAGAGGAACCAAAGCTGTTCTGAATTATTTGAAGGACAAAATTCCACAGTAGTTCATTCACATCTTACTCCCTCTCTTTCTTATTTAATTTTATATTATTATTTTAAGCTTCTTGTTAAAGACCACGTACTTGTACATGTCTTGTGTGTAACAATATGTAACATATGAGACATGACTCATTTCTGGTATTCAATACCATATACTTGTGGGTTTTACTGTTTGTTTCCTAATTTTACTCTTGGTTTGTTCTCTCTCTCTCTCTCTCTCTCTCTCTCAATGATTAGGATCCTCGTCATATCAAGTGATGGAGAGAGTACATTTCATGGTTAAGAATTTATTTGTTATGTCTTTTTTTTTTTGAGAAACATTTGTTCTATCTACTTGTGTTACTTTATTTATTGTATCTACCTGTGTTAATGGTCACGCCATTTAAAAGTATTTATGGTCCATTAGATGGAATGGATTGCGACCTTTATTCACCAATTAGATTATGATTCTACAGTAACTTGTTCACTTTGCTAAGGTGTCTCGTTTTCTCCTATTTTGGCAAATTCTTTTCCAGTTTCGATCGAGGTTTAAAATGGAAAAGAATGTGAAAAAAAAAAAGTTGTATATTACATTACCTAGACTGTATTATGTCGTTCATTATCTAAAGGTCTCCGCTCATGTTTTTGTCCTTGTTGCACCTTTAGCTTCAATCAAATCATGAGAAGGTATCCTGTAAGGCATGCGCCCATCTCACTCAAGATTTTTTCTCAAATCATTCATAGTTTCATACAGAATTCTCAAATAAAATAAAACAAAAAAAAATCTTTCTTACTCGGTATGGTAAGTGTTACAATTTCAATAAAGTTCCCAACTGCAAAATTAGTGCAAATTGATAACTTGACGAGTCAGAAGTCGATTCCGCATCAAGGAGTATTGATTAACAATTCATAAGATAGATTAAATTAAAACAATAAAATTTAATTTAAGTGAAATTGCAATTATTGATTCACCTTCGAGGGGGTATTTAGCCTATGAGAAAAATGAGTAAAGGTAGGACATCTCTCAATCTTACTAGACTCAGGTTTAAGGTAAGACTTGTCACTATTCTTTACTTTGTAAGATTTATCCTGTTCATGGCCTTTGAAAATGTTCTTTTCAATTACTTTTCCACTTTGAAGCATGACGATAAACTTATGAGGTTCGGCTGCAATCATTTTCTTGCATGCTCAATGATGTGGTCAACTTAGTGAGAGTACTTTTGACATTTATCGCCTATGAGTTCTGATTATGCTTGTGCAATAACCCGTTTATTCCGTCCAAACCGTTCAACCTGCTCAGCCCCGCATCGTCCTATATGGATATGATATTGATATTCAAGTGAGTTGGGTTGGATCAACTATTAAAGCTAGCGGGTTGAGTATTTTTAAAACCACCAAGACTAATCCAACTATTAAAGCTTGCAGATAGATTCTTTCGGTGAATGTTTGCTCTGATTTGCAAGAAACATTATTTAGGAAATGGTTCTCAATGCTTGCTTATGGCCAATCTGTCAGAGGATAGGCCATAACATAAGACGAGAATCAACGAGAATTAAACTATTTAAGGTTATGCAATTCCTTAGTAATTTACGCTAAGTCTTTGCTGTCGTTCTTAGGCTGAACTGTTCCTTGGTTCCACCCTTATGCTTGGCATCGTTGTTGCTTGGAATATAATTGTGTCTACATTATTGAGATCTTGCCATATTTTCTTAACTATTGACACCTTCCTTTGTAGTTTATGAAGAGTCTAAATTATGATGTCTAACGGCCAAAAAAGTTGTTTAAGTGAAGCTTGAAAACCAAAGATTTTTTTCCAAACGAGAATTCTATTTGTAATAATATTTCGTAGCCTATTTAAAGGCCCTTTAGGTCAACATTCAAAAAGTGGCAGCCTTAGAATGAAGTTAGTTATTTCTTATACTTTCTTTTTAATTTCTAGAGTTTTTTTTTTTTTTTTTTTTTTTGGGTGTAATAGCTTGCTAGAAGCCTTTCTAAAGTTAGAGGTGAAACCCAACCTTCTATTAGTATTAGTATGTTCTTAACAATACTTTTATGATTTTTAATGTTTAAATTCTTGTGATTTTTTTTTATCAATTTATTTATCTAGAAAAATGTTTAGTTTTGTATAATTCTTAAATTTAACTTAGACTTAATAGACTCTATGCACGTTAAATACTTAGGATTCCTTGAGAATTAAAACACTAGTTTTTTGTTCCCTAAAATCAATATAATTCATATAAATACCTTTAGAAGGATAATTATTGTGTTCTTAGTGCTAAAATCAGCAATCGTATGAGTTTTAGTTGAAGTATAAAATCATCATCCTTTCAATTTTTACTGGCCCTATTCCACTATCTATGCGAGTAATAGACCTCCTTGACGAAGGTACTTTGCAGTGGGATTGCGGAAAAATCCTTGCATTATATTTGTTCCTACTACCCGGCAGGAAATTTTGGCTATTCCTTTTGAACAGTATAAGCTGTAACCTCTAGAGATAAGCTGGTGTGGCAGGAAAATAGAACTCAATCTATCTCAGTGAAGAAGACCGCCTACCAGGTAGCACTTCGTCTTAAACAACAACCTGCTGGGCAGTACCACTTGGAAGAAGGTTTGGTCACTCAACGTGCCTCCTAAAGTTTTGAATTTTGTGTAGAGAGCATGCTCCAACAACCAACATCCTACCCACAAGAGACAATTTACAGAGAAGAAAATTAAAGGTGGAGCCGTGGTGTGACTTTGCTGTCAGCCACCAAAGAATGTAAACCACGTCTTGTGGGAATGCCTTTCGCTAGAAATGTTTGGGCAATGTTCAGAGGGACTCCCATAGCCGAACCCCTTATGTCAAGTTTTGTTTTCTCTTTATAGAAGTGTTTTGTGGATCTCTAAACCTTAGTGTTTTAAAATATCGCTGTTTTTCTCAATTTAATTTTTCTTTATCAACTCATTATAATTTCTGTTTATATAATATAATTTTATTGTTTTTATTTATTTTATTTTGTGAATTGCTAATCAACTCCTTTTCCTTGTGGAATTGACCTTGGACTCATCGTTATTACTTAGCTACAATCCTATACTTGGAAGCAATATTAAAGCAACAGCAAATTCTCACCCGTTTTTATTCATTCACCAACTCAAATTTTTTGCCTAAAGTACACCTATGCACCAGGATATACCTGAATCAAATTAAGAATTAATTATAATATAATGTAATACTATTATATATTTCAGTCATGATATAATGAAAAGCATATAGTCAATCTACTTTAAAAAAACCATAACACTTAATTGCACATATACCAATTGGTATTTTATTGGCATAAATAAACTATGAATTTTGAAACACTAATGTTATTACCTTGCTTCTTTGAATTGTTTTTCACTAACATGTTGTTGGAATAAAAAAAAAAAAAAGTATAATCTTATCTCTTTTATTTTGGTTTTCTTCTACTCATAATTTTTTTCTTTACAAATGTGTATGCTCTTTTGGTTATGACTATAAAAATCTCGGTATTTTTCTCTCTTATGTGTTACTGTGTATCACATAGTACAAAAGATATGCACACATTGAATGAACATAAAAAGTTATATAATTAATTGAGTAAAGTTTATGTTGACATGTTTAGGTTTAGGTTTAGGTTTAGGTTTAGCTTTAATAAAATGTTTCTCAACATATGGACTATGAATTTAGATACTCTTTGCTTGAAAAGGCATACAAGGTGCAAATAATTCATTAGAGTTTTGTAAATAATTAATTGCAAATTGATATTTTTATAGTTTATTGTTACTTGTAAAATATTTTTCATTAAAATTAAAGTAAACTTAAATTATTCAAATGATCATTTTCTTTAAAAAATTATGAGACAATAAGGACAATTACCACCTCTAAAAGAAAACAAAAATGTCAGTGTTGTGCTATGTTTAATTTTCCATTTGTTTTAAAAAATTGTTAATGTTTAATGTGTTAAAATATTTACATTACAGTCAGTTAATATTTGCATTCAAACTTGCAATATTTAAAATTTCATAGTAATAATTACATTCATTGTCTGTTTTGCGAATAATAATTATAATTATATCATCATTTAATATAATAAATCAAACTATATTTAATACAATGATCAAACATGTGCATTGCGAATGCAATTTAACTAATTGTTTGTAAAAAAATTTATTTTGTGAAGTATAAGTTAAAAATCAATTTTTTTTTTCATATATAAAAAAGTAGCAGTAGTTTTATTGTTGAATATAAGTTTATCTAAAAAGCAAATTAAATTAGTGTATATTCATTCGCCATACCATAGGTAGAAAAACTTTTGTCAAGCAGCATATTAGTGATTATTGAAGAGTACCTTATATCTACAATAACGGCTTTATGCACTACCTTTTTTGTCTTCAATTTATTTAATAACTTTTTAAAAAAAGTTTAGCTTTAATCTATCACATTGAGTGGAAAACATTAAAACTACAGTTAATAATTAAAGTTTAGAATATAGTTTTGTAAATATAGAAATCATTTTAATGTTTAACATAAAATAATGTTAAGTACATTATTATTATTATTATTTTTTTTGAGAAAGAATGTTAAGTACATTAAGTTACAATACATTAAATATAATACTTATTATATATTTTAGATATAATATAATGAAAAACACATATTAGGGACGCTTAAAATAATACCATAACACTTAACTGCACATACACCATTTGATATTTCATTGGCTAAATAAATTTTGAATTTTGAATCACTAACATCATAAATTTGTTTATTTGAATTATTTTTACTTACATGTTAGGAAAAAAAAAATTTATACTCTTATCCCCTTTTAATTTGTTTTTCTGCTTTTTATAACATGTTTTCTTTACATATTAGATTTCAAAAAATATTTTGTAACGCAAATATCTGTTATGGCTATAAACTCTCAAAATTTTATCCTTTATGCGTATTGCATAGTACAAAAAAAAAAAAAAAAAATGTACACATGGAATTAACGTAAAAATTATGGTTAATGACATGTTTATGTTTAGGTTTCTAAATTTTTTTTACAGTATGCATTACTTTAAAGGTTCATTCAATTAATACTCTCCCCTTACGTCTCACAACATAGGGGTTATGACCTATGACTCTAAATACGCTATGCTTGAGTGTGCAACGATCCTGCTTCTTTAAGACAATTCTATATATATATATATATAGAGAGAGAGAGAGAGAGAGAGAGAGAGAGAATTCTATCATATTTTTGAACCTTTAATCATGCCAAACCAAGTATAGTAGGAAATCTTCCAAAAGTATGATTCAAGCACCAAGATAATCATAGAAATTGAAGTTAAGTCAATGTGATTTCCTATTAGTTTATCTATATATACCTGCTACTTTAACCAAATCTTAGGGCAAATTATAATACGATTTACATACATAGACCTATATATACAATTTTGTTTTATTAACCAAATAATAGGTTGAGATCACTATATCGTAAAGGATCCACGTATTAATACATCCACATAGATGAAAACAACAAAAACAACAAAGCCTTATTCCCAATTTTCGGAGTAAGCTTTTTATTTCTTTATTTATTTGATAAACAATTTTTTAGGAGTAAGCTAGATGTGAAATTAAATTTGAATTACATCTTAAGATTATAGTTAGCACTGGAATTTAACATAGGATCCCTTGTAAACGTTGGTGATACAAGAGTCATGTTAAGCTAATTCGATATTATGAGAAAATTTCTCTATGACTAATGCAAGGTATCACAGGTGGAGTAATATAGTTTAAAAAGAAAGAATAATACAAGATGCAATTTCTATATATGAATAAATATATATTATACAGGTGGTGCTTACATTTTTATGAGTAAATATTAAGACTATTGCATTTACATGCAGATTCTTGTGTACATGCATAAAGGTTATAGCGGTTGGTGGCTAATTTTTTAATATAGTTTATTTATTAAAAGGTTGGTAGATAGATAGTAGATGACTTCCTAGTAGTAATGCATTGTATTGCCGGCTTGTAAATAGTAGGGTTGTTTGGTGATGATTTGCGTATTCATCTTCCTAAAGTCATCTAATAATCTTAAAAGTTTTGCTCCAAATCTGGTTGTATACAATAATTAAAACTTACATATTTTGAAAATTTTACTATTAGATTGCATTCTCTTTATGTTCTTAATACATATATATCAAATTTCATGCCAATTAGATGTTATTTACTATTTGATCAATAAATAGATTTTTTATGTATAATTTTGGGAGAAGCTTGTGTCTAGTGGCCAGTTCCATTGGACACGCTAGGATACGGACACGTGTCCGCATTTCAACGTGTCCAATGGAACTAACCACTGGATACAAGTCCAACCTCATAATTTTATATTACAAAAATTTAAAATTTAAATATTTGATTAATGATATAACTATTGATCTTTGATCTTTTGGAAAATTTGCAAGAATGAAGGATTAAAAAAAATTGATTCAACGATGGATTTGTCAAAATTCACTTTCAATAAAAATATATCAAGTAGAGTTGTTTTTTTTTTGGTAGAAATCAGAATTCAATTAAAACTAAACAGCAGATACAAAACGATCCGAGTACATCCCAGCAGTGTCTAAATTAAGCAAAAACAAGACCTCTGTAGGAGGTTCTAAAAAAATTACAAAATCCTGAGGCAGCAAAGCTCCTCGCCTAGCAAGGGAATCAGCACATTTAATAGCCTCGCAGTAACAATGCTGAACTTGGACCATGGGAATCTCCTGAAGACCCGCCTTACAATCGCTGATCAAAGCACCAATACCGTTAGGATGGCAATCTGATTTCTTCAAGAGGTCTACAACAAGTTGCGCATCTAACTCAAAGATTACAGTAGGAATTTTTAGAGCAATACAAAGCTTAATTCCATCTCTTAGAGCCCACAATTCTGCTGCTACACTGGTTGTAAACCCACAGCTCTAGCATACCCTTTAACCCATTCTCCCTTATCATTTCTAATCAAACCACCTCCCCCAGCCAATCCGGGATTGCCAAGGGATGACCCGTTAGAATTCAGTTTGTGCCAATTCAAGGGAGGGCAGAACCATCTTACCTGGATTTTGATCTGAGGGCGAGCAAACTTCATGTTGGTGTCGAGATAAGTGAATTCAGAGGCTCTAGAGATCACCTCAGCTCTCAAGTTCCAAGGAAGACCAGCATTGCGAAAAAGAAAATTGTTCCTTCGCAACCATAAGGTCCAAAGACCAAATGGGAATATGATTCCCCCAATTGAAGCTCGAGGAGGAAAGAAGCTTATTGGTTCAGCAATTTAACTTGAGCCAGTCCATAAGGCTGGTTCCAAAGAAAGTGCTTGCGGCAAGAGGGGGAGGAAAGGCCTTCCACAGGGCTTGAGCTTCACGGCAATCTCTGAGGCAATGGAGGATTGTTTCAGGCTTCTCATTACAAATAGGACAAGTTTGTGGGACTTCCATCCCCCTAGAATGCAAGACCTCTCTCATAGGAATGCTACGGTGAAGGCATTGCCAAATAAAACATTGGATTTTCGGAATAGTAGCTACCTTCCAAATCCATTCCCCATCCATCATCCCGGAATTAATATCTCCCTCCTGCAAGGATGCTATCTTGTAGGCATCCTTGAGGTCAAAAATCCCATTTGGGGAAGAAGACCAGGAAATGCTATCAGTAATAGAAGCAGATAAGGATATTAGAGTGGCTTTAATTTCCAATGCAAGCTGTTTAGGGAATGAGAAGGAGAATTTCTGCCAATCCCAATCCAAAAATTGGACCACATCCTTAAGGAGAATGCCATCCTCTCCATGGTTAAGCGGACCAGCAATCAACCCTCTAAGAGGTCCTTTGTCCATCCATTTATCATACCAGAGAGAGAGGTGGTTGTTTCTGCCCACAACCCATTTAGATCCAAGTTTAAAAATATTTTCACCTTTTTGAACTGCTGCCTAGGTAGCTGAACAGGACCGAAACTTGGCATAGGGATTAGCTCTCCTTTTAGGGTTTTTATACTTATGGAGTAAAACTCTTGCCCATAGCGAAGAAGTCTTTGAGTGCAGTCTCCAATTCAGTTTGGCAAACAAGGCCGTGTTTTTTGCTTTGGCTTCTTGGATGCCCAAACCACCTTCCCTTTTAGGCTTTGTGATTTTCTTCCGACTCACCAAATGGATTTTTTTTCTTCCTTTCTGAAGAGCCCCATAGAAAATTCCTACTAAGCCTATCAACACTGTTAAGGATCTTGGGGGGAAGAGCCATACACTACATGACATAGTTGGGGATGGTGGTGGTGACAGCTTGAGTAAGAACCAAATGACTAGCAAAAGACAAAAGATTAGCTTTCCATCCAGAGAGATGACTCTGAACACGGTCAATAATAAAGCCAAAGTCCTGAGGGGTAGGGGAGTGTGCTTGGACCATATCATTAACTATACTATGAAAATTGGGGTTGATGGCACCCCGAAAATTCCAAAATAAAAGATGCATAATTTAAAAGACAAGGAAGGATATAGACCTTTCAAGAAAGGTTGTGGCGACCACCTCCTGCCTCGACAAGCATATCATTCGTTGGGGATTCCAAAACCCCCATTTGCTCCTCACTAGAATCCATTTGCATCGTCTCCGCTCCATCTTCCCCTTGATTTGACCCCTTTGATTGGCGAGATGGATCAATCCACTTCAACGGGAGGTTAGAGATGCTAGCCGAAACCCGGTCGATGCTCGTGTCCTGCTTCCCATCCAAAAAAAAGGAGTTTGGAACTTTTGAAGAATCCGATTTGGAGGGCTTAATACTCAAAATATCTTGATTAGGCACACTAACCAAGCCCTCTTCTGTATTCTTCACAAGGGCTTGCCTATTGAGAATCTCCTTGAGAGAAGCTGACCCCCTTGCTTTAAATTCACAGACCCCCGACGGCGAACAGGTGCCTAGAGTGTCTGAATTGAAGCTACTGCTACCTTCACCCATCTTAAGTTCAAAGGGATTTGTGCCCACCGCCTTCCAAGAAAGAGAGGAATATTTGTTTGTGCCCTTAGTTCTCGGCGTAGCCCGAGTTTTCTTTTTTGTCTTTTGGCCTTGATTAGAGCTCTTAGCACTCGAGATGTCAGTCACAGGGTTAGAGATATCCTTACTTTGACTCTCCTTAGTGCGATCTGCAAGAAACGCACTAGCTCCTGTAATGACAATGGGCTGTCCCTGTCCATCCTTGCTGGTATCACATGCTTTGGATAGGCCTAAGGCAAGACTGAATGGGGTTGAGGCCTGTTGATTCCTTGGGCTTCGATCAGAGGAGCCCAAAGTAGAAGTATGGACATGCTCTTTTGCAACTTTCCTGCTGGGAGGCCTTTTTCGTGAAACTAATACCCAGGGACCAAAAGCTTTCTCTTCTTTTGAAGTTTGATCATGTGCGTTAGACCGGCTTCCCGCTTCTTCTTCCCCCCTTCTATTGCTAGAGCTCAAACCTTGTAATGGAAATTTTCCATCTTATGTCCTACCCGGCCACAAGCAAAACATAAGGAGCTAAGTCCTTCGTATTGCACCGGCTGATCAATCCCACCAAGCTTGAGGAGTTTGGTTATTGGCTCATCAAGATTTATTTGGACACATAATCTGGCAAATCTCCCCCTAGACTCCACCGGTCCAATGACTTCCCTAATCTCCCGAAGCACCGATGGTTAATAATACTCAATCGGCAACTCAGGGAGCTGAATCCAGACCGCTATAGAGGATAGGCTTGCATGGGAAGCTTTGAAGTTGGGCTCCCAACGAATTATGGATAGGTAGTGTCCCCCCACAAACCAGGCACCACCCTTAAGCACCCTGTCAATGTCCTCAGTCTCTGCAAATGTAGTAAGGAAGAAGTCTTGGCCAAGGTTGACACAATCCTTCCTTCCCGACGGTTTCCACATAATCACAATGCATGAGTGCAAGAAGCTATATCTAATAGACTTCCCCACAACCTTGAGAATTAAGGCGTTTGACCATTGGGCTCTTATTCGAGTTTTGGTAGTGCTAGAAAGTTTGACCGCCTTCTCTCCTAGAGGGAGATCAGAGAACTTGTCGTTTGACTCTACCTCCATCTCCATATTGTGACTGACGTCAAAAGCTCGTTTAAAGGCTCCTGGGATTTCTCCAAGCAGTTTATCCCTATATGACCTCTTTTCATTCAAGCCCGTGGAACTATTGTCCGAGCAATGCTCACCCAAGCAGTGGTTTTCCTTAACATTCTTCGTACGCCGTTGAAGTTCTGTATCCTCCTCTCTTGACCTGGTTGCGCTCTCACACATCCTCTCCCTACTACTGACAGTTTTTGAGATAGTACTTGATCAACTGGACCTTCAGCCACACATTTTCACACTTTCTCTATCAAGTGGAGTTGTAACCAATAGAAAGATAACATTAGTCATTGTTACCAAAACGAAGATGATATTAATTCATGTTATGTGCAGTATTACACCTACTCACATAGTCCAACCAACCAAGTGAGTTGTTTACATTACTTATACTAGGACATATGTTATCTTCGTATTGGTAGTTGAAGTTTTCTTAGGTTCCAAACATATTTGGAATCAAATATTTTCCATTTATAAATAGATTTTAGAATGAACAGTGCTACATTCACAACATTTTTATAACACTTTTACAATAAATCTTAGGTAGCATGTTTTATGGGTTTTTAATCTGAATCCACCACTCAAATGACTTTTTTACCCACTAGTAATAGCAAGTAGTAACTTACCATACGAAATTTGTTGTGAAAATGTTGTGGACATAATATTTCTCTTTTAAAATCTTATTTTAAAATGATGTATTGTAAAACAAAGTTTGGGATTTATGACATATTATTAAGGCGACGATGTAAAATAGATAAATTGAATTTTGGGATGTAAAATTGAAATATCTATATATATAATTTAATTAATTAATTTTGCATTAATGACAATTATTCACATCACTATTATTATTTCCACCCATTATTCTTTTGCCACTATTTTCGTGTACAACTCAAGGTCTACTGTCGCTACTCGCTATTCGTTTGGCTTCTCAGGTACTGCATTCTACTTATCCGTCCTTCTTCATTTCTGGATATTGTAATACTGGCTCCTATGAGTTTTCTTTGGTTTGTATAATTTGATCAAGAGAATTAGCAAAATTTTAAAAGGATATGGTTTAAGATGCATGGGCTCATAATGGGTTTGCAAAAATTTGAACAAGACTGATGGGTATCATGTAGTAGCAATTGGCCAAATTGATGGGCTACGTTGCAGGAAGTGCTGGAAGCAAAGAAAAGGTATATCAACCTTAATTGGTGTTAGAGATATATTAGCCCATTAGTATAAGCTCAAGCCTAATTCTATTTTGTGTGCAAGCCAAGTCTCCTACTTGTATTAGAAGTTTATTAGTTTAGAGTTTAGTTTATTATATATACACATGTTATGGTTCATTGTGACACAGGATTTGTAACACCCCCAACCTAATTGCATAATTAAATTTATGAGTTTATATGTTTGTTATTACCTTAATTATTTTAAGTGCATTAAAACTTTGCTATTGTGATATTATAAAAGACATATGCTCTTTTGATGTTGTAGAAAATAAATTTTATGAAGATAAGGATATATATGTATATATATACACACACAGGCATTTCTTGAAATATAAGTTTATATGGGGTGAAAAGTGCAAATGCCAAAAAGTGGAAAAAAGTTGGTCTTGATCTTTTTCTCCTTTGCTATACACGTACACCGGGGGAATGTGCAGATTAGCGGTGTGGATGGCATGAATATAGTAAGTTAGGCACTGTTTGAAACTATAAAGGAAAATAGCAACTCGAGTTTTTGAAACTCGAGATTTACATAAAAAATCGAGTCTCAGAAACTCGCTTTATGCTCGCTTTGCGCTAGCTGAGGTGGACAAAATGCCACCTAGATCTCGAGTCTTTAAAACTCGTTTTACTTCAAATAAAAATCGAGTCTATAAGACTCGAGTTTTACTGTATCTTATTTTTAAATTATGATTTCATAAGCATGAAACTCGAGTCTTACAGACTCGAGTTTTCGATAAAACTCGAGTTTATAAAACTCGAGTTTTTCTGTATCTTATTTTTTAAATTATGTTTCATTAGCATAAAACTCGAGTCTTAGAGACTCGAGTTTTTCCAGAGTAACTCGAGTCTTATAGACTCGATTTCCTCTGGATAGTTTTATTTAAACCCAGCCCGTGGCATTAACACTCACAGAGACTCACTTAATACACACTCACAGAGACTCACTTAATACACTCTCAGCCTCACTAACTCTCACTCACTCACCCTCACTAACTCTCACTCACCCATAACTCTCTCACACCACTCACTCTCACAAAACCACATTGTCCACTCTCACAAAACCACAATCTCCACTCTCACTGCTCTTCCCTCTTAGCAAATTCATATCTCAGGTAAGGATTTGCATAATTTGATTGTCATTGTAGTTGGGTATGTTGTCTATGGGTGTCCTCTGATGATAAAGTGATACTTTCTTATGAATTTTAATTATTTATTGAAATATGTATAGTTTGTTTCTTTAGAATCTTTCTTGTGTCCCTTTAGAGTTTTCAACCTCCTCTTTAGCACTTAGTCTCACTGGATCTGCTTTTGTTTTCATGGGCATTGTCTGAAGGGACAAACAATTACATTCATCATCCTTTTTCCTGGCATATTGGGGCTATTTTCATGGGCATTGTTAATTTTTACGGATCCCTATAAATAAGCAAATATTGTAAGTATAAATGACTGAAAGCAACACTAGTTTCCTTCTGTTCTTCATAAAATTCGTATTTCTTATGAAAAACACATTGAGGGGCCATTTGGTCTGCAGAATCCTGACAAGATTCCCATCATTCTCCAGGAATTGATTGGATTTTCATCTTTGGTTCTCTAATTACATAACACATTCCAAGAATGTCACCTTCCCATGTTTCAGGGGAATATGATTACCACATGAATGATGCTAACATGAGATACCCACCATGTGGGAAATGTGGCTAAAATGACTAAAATGCTTATATGTATAATACGCACACACTCGCATGCACACACTTACATACATCCATATATACATATGTACATATGAGTAATTAGAAAACATACCATACATCTAATCATCCCATCAGTTTTGCTTGCTCATATGACATCTTGAATACATAGAAAATGATGTTGTTAAGCATTCACAAAGTAGGTTCAAAGAAAGAATGATCCTGAATTACTCAGCAGTGTAATGTAAATGCACTACATTGAGAATTGACATTTCTAGAATGAGCATTTCTTTTTTTGATAAGTAACAGAATAAATTTTATTAAGAATAAAAAACCAACCAAGTACACTGGAAATGTACTAGGATTAGAAGGTTTACGTCTTGGCCTTTAGATAATAATGGGCACTCTATAACCTGGCTTGAATATGTTCATTGGTAAGATTGCATTACTTTTTTCCCTCACTTTACGACTATGTGATTTAACTAACATAGGACTTGACTTGAACAGGTTCACAATGTCTGATATTGTTATAATCATATACCACGGTGCTCCGCTTAAGAATCCCAATGCGAACAAGGGATTGCCATTTGAGGGGCCGGGTATGAAGACCTATTATGCCCAAGTTGATCGTAGGTTGAAAACCCTTGATGAATTGAAGATGTTTGTCATGGAAGAGTTGTGTAAGAATCCTGATGCGTACAACATGCAAATTACTTATCGTATGCCAAATGAAATCATGAAGCACCAGATTAATTACAAGTATATGGTGATAGAAAAAGACAAACATGTGAAG
The DNA here is from genome assembly GCF_040712315.1 of Castanea sativa. Lineage (NCBI taxonomy): Eukaryota > Viridiplantae > Streptophyta > Magnoliopsida > Fagales > Fagaceae > Castanea > Castanea sativa. The sequence continues at coordinate 19,562,620 of NC_134018.1, read as the reverse complement.
ATCATGTTTGACAAGTTGGAAAGTATAGCTGAAGTAAGTAACATTGAGTTGTACATACAGTTGGAGCCGCGTGCAGTATGGCAAGAGGATATCCAACAAACAACCACAAGCTTACAAGTTGCGATTCCGGATGCTCAATATGAGTATTCTACACATGTAGAGGATGATGATGTTCATGCCGATGGAGATGATGATGATGATGATGATGATGATGATGACGACGACTATGTTGATGAGACTACTGCCGTTAACAATTATGATGACGATGATGATGACGACGACGACGACTATGTTGATGAGACTACTGTCGTTAACAATGATGATGACGATGATGATGACGACTATGTTGATGAGAATCTTGCCATTAATGGTGAAGATTTTGCCGATAAAGATGACTATGAAGACATGATTGACAGAGGGGACTTTCGGGACTTTGAGGACTTTGAGAGGGACATTGATGACGATGAGACATTGGACGGTGGTGAACCTGATGCAGACAATGTTATTAGTGTCCAAAACATTACAAACACAATCCCTGCCTACGCACCTCCTGCGTTGTCATTCTCTGCAAATACTTGGGAAAATATGGTTGATCCTTCGCATATTGAGATGCCATTTGTGTCTATTTGGAGAGAGGGGATGAATTTGTGCAAAGGGTTGACTTTTGCCAGTAAAGTGGAGGTGAAGCACGTATTAACAATTTGTGCCCTCAAGGAAAACAAACACTTTAAGATCACTAGGTCGACGAGGAAAAATTTTTGTGCGAAATGCGTGCATGAGTCATGCAAGTGGTATGTCTACGCAGTTAGGAAGCCCGAGCTCCAAAATCTATGGATGGTCACCGTGTATGTGGGTCCTCACACGTGTATACCGACTGGGGTACGAAATGATGGTAGAATGATAAGTTGTAATTTTATTGCAGCAGAAATCCATAACAAGTTACATGAGGATCACACCACTCAAATTAAGCATCTCAGATCTCTGATAGAGGCGAAATATAATGGCCATAAGCCTTCTTACTACAAGGTATGAGATGCGAAACAAAAGGCGATTGCGCTTATGTTTGGAGATTGGGAAGAATCTTACCAAAGGCTGCAAAAGTTGCTAATGGCGTATATTGATCAGGACCCGACTACCCAGTTTTGCTATCGTGTCACACCCACCGATGAAGATCACACCGTATTGTTGCATTATGTGTTTTGGTCTTTCGGTCCATGCATATCAGGATTCAAATACTGCAAGCCGGTTATCAGTATTGATGGGACCCATCTTTATGGTAAATATCAGGGAAAGTTGTTGGTCGCAATGGCAACCGATGCTAACAACAAGGTATTCCCTCTCGCCTTTGCTGTTGTGGATTGTGAGTCAGGGTCCAGTTGGAGGTGGTTTTTATGATGCCTCAGAGAAACGATTGGCCACCTGATACCTGACGACGGCATTTGCATAATTTCCGACCGACATCTCGGTATCAAAAACGCCATTGCAAACTGGCCTAGAAGGGATGATGGAAAAGCAGGGGTATTTCATAGATATTGTCTTCGACATGTTGCTAGCAACTTCAACACCCATTTTCAGAACTCGACTCTAAAGTCAGCGGCGTTGAAAGCGGGATATGCTAGTCAGGTAGTTAAATTTGCTACCATAATGGACTCCATTAAGCAGGTGGAAATTGAGGCCATTAGGAAGAAGAAGAAGGTGACGGGGAGGGATGGTAAGGAAAAGAATCAAGATTATCTTCCATACACATACCTAATGAGCGAGGATGCGGACATGTGGACCCAGTCATACGATGGTGGGAGACGTTTTGGAGCAATGACAACCAATATATTAGAGTGTTTCAATGGTGTGCTAAAAGGTGCACGAGGCCTTCCTATTGCCGCGTTGGTTGAGTTCACTTGGAACAAACTTGGTCAATATTTCCACGACCGGCACAAAGAATACCATTATGAGTTGTCAGAGGGTAAGAAATGGAGTGAATATGCCTTATCCACGTGGGATGGAAATAAGCGTAAATCTGAGAAACACTATCTCAAGCCATTTAGCAATGAAGAGCTGATATTTCAAGTAGTTACCCAACTCAACATGTGTAGCGCAGGAGGGGGAAACCACAGTTACGAAGTTCGGTTACGGGAAAAAACATGCAGTTGTGGGAAATGGCAAAATATAGGGATCCCGTGTTCACATGCAATTAGAGTATGTGACTATTTACATATTGATTCGACCACGTATATTCACCCATGTTATGGTTTGAACCATGCCCTTAACACTTATGAGCATGCATTTGTGGTTCCTAAGTCACAGTCATTATGGAGGGATCCCATGGGGCCAAAGTGGTTGCCTAATCCGGCATTGTTGCAGGCCAAAGGTCGACCGGTGAAGTCACGAATAAGGAATGAGATGGATGGAGTGAGGAATAAGGATCAAGAACCGGGATGGCGGAGGGAGGATGCAGATTTGATAGAGAGTCAACCCAAGCAGACATGTGGACTGTGTCATGCTTCCGGGCATAACCGCAGAAAATGTCCGCAGTCCCGTGGTGCTTCCACAAGCGGCCATGTTCCACACTAGGTAGGTTGTCAAAAAGTTATGCATCGGTTAAATAATTGTTGTTCATTCGATGTTTACCTAATGTTTACTATCTTGTCTCCTAACGTAAATACTCTACATTTTTCAGGCATCCTTCCATGGACGACGTTTTTGTCATGCAGACCGCTGATCTTAGGAAAAGTAACTACGTTGTATTGGCTCTATGTGAACTTTTTGATTGTTGTTGAATGTACTTGTAATTCTCTATCCAATGTACCTCTATGAAGATTGTGATTTGAGTAGTATGGTTAGAATTGCAAATTAAGCGTGGTTGGACATGTTTAGAATGGTGATATATTGAGAATGAATTTTGTTGTGATTTGAGTGCATTTACATTGTAAAACTATGCCTGAAACAGAGCATTTTCTGCTGGGGAAAAAAAAAATTGCCCAGTGAAAATCGAGTTTTAGAGACTCGAGTTCCACTGGGCTATATTCACTAAAACAGAGCATTGCTCTTTGCCTGAAATAGAGCATGCTTCTGCTGGGAAAAAAAAAATTTGCCCAGTGAAAATCGAGTTTTAGAGACTCGAGTTCCACTGGGCAAATTTTTTTGAAACAGGGCATGCCTCTCTGCCTGAAACAGAGCATGCTTCTGCTGGAAAAAACAAAATTTGCCCAGTGGAAATCGAGTTTTAGAGACTCGAGTTCTTTGGAAATCTCGATTCTTTAATACTCGAGTTGTAGTGGAAAATAAAATCGGTCCATTTGTTGTAATTTGGTCTAATTTGGTCTGATTTGGTCTGATTTGGTCTATTTTGGTCTAATTTGGTCTGATTTGGTCTGAGTTGGTCTAATTTGGTCTGAGTTGGTCTGATTTGGTCTGATTTGGTCTATTTGGTCTATTTTGGTCTAATTTGGTCTAATTTGGTTTAATTTGGTCTGATTTGGTTTGATTTGGTCTAATTTGGTCTAATTTGGTCCATTCAGTCCACTTTGTTCCATTTTGGTCAGTTTCGAGTTTGGGGGTCAGCTGTCCACCATTGCTACACTGATATTCATAGTGCTACATGTGCTGCTCAATAGCTTGGCACTGTTGAACCCTATCTAGTCATATCATTCACACTCACGTCAATACACAGATCTGCATCATTTTGCAATGCACTGTTTTCAAGGATGCAGAAGACCCTTGAAAAGTTTATGATGCATTTAACACAACTTGGTATTTTCTTGTCAAGTTCATGTCAGATGAAACACAAGCATGCTAAATACTCTTCACATGAATACTGTTCAGCTGAATAGTCATGGCAGTACACTGCAACTACTGCCCAGAATAAGAGAATCTCACTATGACATTGGGAACATTTGAACAAAAAATTCGTATCGTGGTTTTCCAGCCTGTATTGACATGACAAGCCTGAATATGTTAAATTTTATTATTGAATACACAGTGGAATGAGGTTATAAATGTACCACAATTCTTTTCTTATTCCTACACCACTAACTTTGTAGGTTGAGTAAGCTATGAGTCGCAACGCCTCAACATCATCTCGTACACGTAGAAACAAGTTTCAATCTACTTCAACAAATGAATTATCACAAGTTCCAGCAGATCAACAACTACAAACATACACAGACCACTATGGAGGGAAATGGGTTGGAAAGAAGAGAGATTTCGTTAATATGCCAATATACACGTACGAGAGTCTTGGAAGCGTTGGCCACATCATGGTCGGCAAACCTACAAAACTAAGTACAGATACCACCGCAATGGAGTTCACCGTAGCAGAACCACCATGGTCAACCCTATACGAGAAGAGGTGTGAGTTGGAGGTGTATTGTCGATGGCACAGGTTACGAGTTCCTAAGGCACGCTCAGCCGAGTTACCTAGAGATGAGCCTGCCAACATACTTGCTCGCCTTGAACAAGAGAACAATCAAATGCAAAGGCGGTTAGACCGTTTTCATGCAGTCCAAAAAGCTAGGAAGCATCTAAAGGGGAAGGTGCAAGAGCGAGCCATGAAGTCTATTAATGAAATTACTGCGTTAGATGATGAAAGTGACATTTCAGACTTCTCAGATTCAAGCAATGATGACTTCCAAAAATTTCTACCTACGAACATTCAACGTTGTTGTTGATGTCTACACGTTTTGTGCAATACAAAATATTGTTGATCGTGAGGGCAAATGATCCTATTGTACGTGCACCTTTTGCAAATCTAAAGATGAATTGTTCATTACTTTTGGTTAAGTTTATAGGAAATCACTTGCTCATTTTTTCCCTGTTGTTCGTTGTTGGTATGTTATGAATAGATGTACTTGTATTAGTGTTTGCAAGAATTATAAGTGCTTGGTGAAAATTATGGTCTAAACTCAATATTCCGTGAGTAAAACTCGCTTTTCTAACGTAATACTGAATGTCATTATTTAAATTTACGGTGGGATTCACCGTTAATGCGAGAAGAAGAGGGCTTGAGAGTTGGGACTTGGGAGTGTCATTTAGCAGAAGCTGTGCTCCACAAGTTTGACAAATTCTTTGAAATCAATTCGTCCATCTCCATTGTCATCAAAGACTCTGATCATCCTTTGGCATTCCACTTCCAAAGGTTCCATGAGCCCCACTGAACAAATCTAACATTTGAAACAACTAAACCACCGAGCTTTTTTTCTCAAATCAAATAATTTCCTACACGTCACGCCTTAACTCTCTGCTTTTGTTTCTTTTTCTTTTTCTTGTAAATTTTAAATAAGATACAAATTTTAACCTTAGCATATCAATAAGCTTCCCTATTTGACAACAATTGATTTGAAATGACTGGTGGCAATATTTATCCCATATTTTAAATTCATGGTTGAAATCTTTTTAGATCCTTTAGTTGAAAATCCACCGAAATTATTGATTAATTATCAATTTATCTCAATTTTGTCTTCCGCAAGATTGTGATTATTAACCACAAATTGGCAATGCACCAAATGATAAAGTAGAAAAAACATCTCCAAAAGAAAAACCATTGCAGGTCAGTTAGGGCAATTTATACTATATAAGGAGTTTACAAATTATAAAAGTAAAAAATAAAATCTTTGTAACTAGTCTCTATAACCCAAACACCCCGCAGATAACTCATTGATGTCATCATGGAAATTTAACCAAATGTGAGATTATCAACTAGGAGCTTTGTGGCTCAATGAATATGCTCGGTCTCTTTTACGAGGAGAACCTAGATTTGAATCCCCCTTTCCCTCACTTGTTTTAAGCAAACTAAAAAAAAAGTAAGATCATCAATTGAACAAAATTTCAAACCACAAACCATATAAAATCTAGAAGGGCAAGCACCTGCTTCTCCCTTCTTGTTGAAGTTATGTGATGAGAGGAAACACTAGTTGGAAAATTATTTTGTGATGTCAAGTATTCTAAAATCTGACTTAGGACACTTTTTGAGACATTAGCTCTTTCACATGCAACATAACATGCTATAAACTCAAACATATGGCCTATGTCTTTCTTAGAAGGCCATTCTTCGACCAATCCACTGACATCTTCACTATCTGACCTCTCTGTCTGGGAAATGTCCCTATTAAGCATACAAATAAGAGAGTTCACTGTATCTTGGACCAATATATTTTGACATCCATTGTGGGAGCAGGGAGGAACAGTATGATTCTGACTCTGACAAGGCTTATGAGGATGAGAAAACTGGATACCTTGTAGCTTCATGGCCACAAGTCATTTTCTAATCAACACCACATTGCAACACCGCAAACATGAGCAAGGTATTCAACTATCAAACGCAGAAGATCCAAAGCTGATACTGAATTTGAAGCTAATACAGGTCAACAGTTGATTGTTACCATCCTCCAGTGTCATCTTGAGAGTGTAAGAGCCCTGTGAATACCACAAACCATCAGCTGGTTGATGCGAAACACTAGAGTAAAAAAAATAAAAATAAATGATAGATTAAATTGTTATATTGGACTGAAAATGAAAGAAGGAATGGAAATTACTGATTTGCAAGTTTGGCTTCTCTTAGCCATGCATATGAATCCACATGAAAGAGGATACTTATATCATTACTTCTCTTAGCCATGCATATGAATCCATATGAATCCACATGAAAAATAATCTGTACGAAGCTCTAAGACATAATAATTGATGAAGTGACTCTTACCTGGCCAGCTTCAATTTCAGTTTGAAATTTCCTTGCAGCTACACCAGATGTAGTAAATATAGAAGCCCCATTGCCATACCTGTTCCAGAAGTACAAGTCACATACAAATCACATGTAATACTTCTTTAAGAGAATTAGAAAAAGTATAGTAATATATACAACAAGAGAAGAAAATTTAAGGAAGTACTTGTTTCTGTTAACAATATTTATGGCCTCTTCGAAACTGTCAGCCTGATGTTGAGAGGGACAGAAAAATTGTATGTTAATATCTCCATACTAGGCAATCAATAACCTGATTGATAAAAACAATGGAGTAATGAACACACCTCCATGCAAATAAGAACTGGGCCAAAAATTTCCTCCTGCAAATGCGGAGGTAGAAAAATGTCAGCATTGTTCTGAAGTCACAGTTCAGCTCTTTTTATCCAATTGGAAAAAAGCAAATGCAAATGCAATAGGATCAGAAGAAGAAAAAGAACATAAAGTTACCTTCAGGTGAATCAAAATTGAATTTCCTAGAGCAAACAATAGTTATATATGGCTTCATTGCCTTCTTCTTCTTCTTCTCATCCTCTCCACTCCGGGTAGTAACATCGCACTCTTCCCCCTCTTCCATGACACGAAACTCTTCAATCACTGAGACAAGAAATCCGCACACTTTTGCATTCATCAATCTCCTAAATGTATAGCACTAACCAAGAAAATTAGCAAACAAATTTCAAACCTAAAACATAAGGCCAGAAATTATATGAGTTGAAAACTGGTTAATTGCCTAGCTCACCTTTCATCTACCACCATATAATATGGATTGCACATGATATGTTCCATGATGCACATCCTTGCTTCCATTATGAAATGATAGAGGACCTGCTTCTGTGGCCCTTTCTCAAATGCCCATCCATATGTGAAAATTTGATTCATCACAAAATGTACATCCCTAGATATTAGCATCAGATGTTTGGTTCAAATGAAGCCAAAAAGAATTATATATTTAACATGCGATTATCAAGGATGGACAAAATGATAAGGAAAAACAGACAAATGATTAAGAAGAAAATATCAAGATATATCTCAGAGTAGAGGAGAAAATGACCCAACTAACAAAGCCAAGGTATATGTAGTTTCTTCTTCTTTCCTGCTGTTATCGAAATAAGCATATGATATACCTCATGTAATGAAATACTTCAGACTCCAAAACAATAAAGAAGCATATGATATTTCTTTATGACTTGACAAATAGCAATTACCTAACCCTATAACTTCTGTACTTGATAATTAACAAAAACATTTTAAAGCCTTGAGGGCTCCTCTCTTTCTTCTTAAGACTAGAGTTACATAGATTTCATTTCATGTGTCAACAACTTGGATTGACTACAAAAGAAAGCCAACATGTCAAGTTAAAATTTGAGTAACATTCATTCAGATTTTTCTTTTCTTTTCTTTTCAATAGAGAATCTTCCACACATTCTGCTAAAGCTTCATATAGTGAGCGTACCAGATTGAACCATTCATGTCAGTGTCTATATGAGTTTGGCCAAAATCTTAAATTAATCTACCAAAGTTGTGATTATTATCTTTTTGAAGGAATTTTTAAGGGATGAGTAGGATAATTAATTGCAACTTTGGTGAAATAAAAGAAGTTGATGAAGAAGAAGGTGTTACCCATGACTGGATCAGAATTGCAAAGCCTAATCAAGCCGATGCTGAACTTGCTGACACACACACAAACGCCAATAATTTTTCACCATCATCATCCAAAAATCTGAACTTGTAGCTAAATTTATGAACTCTGAAAAAGGGGAATTTCTCGTCTTTTTTATACCCAAACAAAAATTCTATAAATCAATATCATAATGTTTTGCTTGAAATTGATTAATTGTAAATTGAATAAACTCACAATAACAATGATTGTGAAGAGACCAGAACTTTTCAACTAGTGACACATTGGGAAACTAAAAAACTGGAACTTGAAAATGCATTGCATAAGATCAGAACATAATGTTAAACAAATGGTACCACATCAGCACTTCATTTCACCAGAAGGGGAAATTAACTAACATCATGAAAATGATCAATGTGGACAGAAGTACTGCTTCAAACTTTACATGAACTGAGAATTAACAATTACTGAAGTACATGTTTTAAAACATTAGGTTTATCGTTGCTGAAGTCAGATCAATGTGGACGGATCCTCAATTTGTTTATAGAGTCACTCAACAAATTTATAGAGATTAAGATATCCTATTAAAGCATTAACAACTTTAAAAATGTACTCGAAAGGACCTATTTGTAGTTATTTCCATATAAAAGGTCATTGATCTTACAATTGACAGGACATTTTAAAATATTATAAATGAAGTGTGATCAGGAGTTGTTATTTAATACGTATATCAAAAGCACACACAAAAGAGAACATAGGATTGAACCATTGGTGTCGGTGTCTTTGAGATTTTGGCCAAAATCTTATAAATTTAGCTTCCAATGGTTTTTTTTTTTTTTTTTAGGGAATTTTTGACAGATGAGTAGGATAATTAATCAATATTTAGTTCTAATAAAAAAAAAAAAGACGAAGCAGAAGAAAAGTTTAAAGAAGCTACCCATGAATGGATTTTAGACTTGCATCACTGAATCAAGCCAAGAATGAACTTTGCCCATGCAAACAAATCATCTCACACCATTGCCATCCAAAAATCTTTGCTTGAACCTAGAAACACAGAAATCATAGGTCCTCTTCTTCGGTGTGCTCTTCTTCATCATGCTCTTCACTGTGTTCGTCATCCTCTTCACTGTCTTTGTCATCTGACGAGCTTGAAAGAATCTACATGCCCAAAAGAAAACCTTATGAGTAATTTCAGATTAGTCTACATGCCCAAACTGAAGGAAATTAACAAGAGCAATTGGAGTTGTTTTCTCTATATGCAAATGAGTAAGATTTGCTACCATGATCATTTTTTATTAGTCTAAACAATTTTAGATCCTCTTCTTCCTCAACCTCTTCTTCCTCATCCTCTTCTTCCTCATCATAGCTCTGAAAATCCTACATGCCCAAAAGAAAACCATATGAGTTATTTCAGTTTAGTCAATAACAGAAGGAAATTAGCAAGAGCAATTGGAGTTGTTTTATCTATATGCAAATTTTTATTAATTTAATATTGATATATTGCAAAATAAAAGAAGAAGCCCAACGAAAAGAAGAAGTGTCCGAAGAAGTTACCTTGGCTCTGGCATATATTCTTGACTGCCTCGCACATAGCCAGTCCTCTCCTGTCCCTCTTTTGAAGCATTTCTCCAGAATTGGACATGTTGAGATCTCTAGTTTCTGTAATGGAGTTGTATGAAGGAAGTTCGGCACCAACTTTAACTTTGTGCAAACAAGGATTTCCAAGTTTTGAAGACGTGGCATTATAGTGAATCTTCTGATACAGTCTTCTTCTTCTCCTCCAATCCCATTCCATTCTTCCTAGCAATTGAAACACAAAAATGTGAGAGATATCAAATATATAGAACCTATGGAGCAATTAAACAAATCTAAGGAACCAGATGCTATGCATGCTAGTTATATGTAGAAGTACAACAATATATAACATAAATCACCTAATTCAGATTATTGAGAATTAGATAAATTCATCAACTAGCAAGTTTTTTTTTCTTTTTTCTGTGTGAAAATTTGGCAGAAATTTAAAATTTTTAGTTGATTTTTTTAAATTTTAAATTTATATTTCACAAAAAAAAAAAAAAGAAGAAGAAGAAGAAGAAGGAGAAGGCCAAGTAGAAGAAGAAGCGGCAGAAGAAGTTACCTCGACCCTCTATTTGCACAATCTCGCTATCAATCTTGCAATGCTGAATCAAGCATCGCAAATCATCTTTCACCATCATCATCCAAAAATCCGAACCTATAGCTAAAATTCATGAACCCAGAAACAAAGAGATCATAGGTGCTTTGCTTCATCATCCTCTTTTTTGTCATGGAGTGCTTTGTCATCCTCTTCTTCATCAACCTCATCTTCATCAAAATCTTCTTCATATTACTGAATTTACATGCCCAAAAGAAAACCATATGAGTTATTTGAGACATAGCTTATTATACAAACCAATACCTACTGGAATAGGCATTTGCATATGCTCAGGTCGTTAGGGATTTTAAAAGATAGATTTGATATTTATGAAAGTTTGTGTAGAAAGAACTGTTCAAAAGGTTTAAAATATCTACATGTCAAACTCACAATTCCCTATTCCCAATTGCATAACTACTCAGATTCTAAAGGTGCAAAGCAATGAAGTGCTAGAGTCTCCAACTCTTCCTTAGTGTGCAGCACACAGTGAAGAGACAACTCGTCTTAAAAACAGAGAATCTTCTTCAATCAAAATTGGGGGCAGGGGGAGGATGAATAAATAGACAAGATGGTCCCAGAAAAAAAAAATACCAAAAGAAATGGTGTCCAAGTACATAGGAAGTCTGAATACATAACCATGTCTATGCAAAACAGTACCAAAGAAATGGTACTCTAACCTTGCAGCCTACCCTGTACACAAACTCATAAACAGATGGATTTGGGGTGACACTCGTCTCTATAGGAACAGGCACCTCAATTGAATCTAAGGAGCCTGACCATTTGACATGTGCCATCTATAAATAACAAAGTAAATCAACATAGCTAACATGAGATGCATACAACACACTGCAATATGAATACAGCAATATACAAATCGCCTAATTCAAATTACTAATTAAAGTTGTTATTAAATTGACTACTAAAGAAAGCCAGCATGCCAGAATTTTGGTAACATTATTTCTGGTACTTTTCTTTTCTTTTCAAATAGAGAATCTTCCACACATTCGCAGTGGGCATACAAATTGAACCATTGGTGTCAGTGTCTTTGTGAATTTTACCAAAATCTGATAAATTTATCTACCAAAGTTGTAATTAATATCTTTTTGAGATTTGAAAAGGATAATAGATTTGACAGGGAGTGTCTAAAATAATGGAGAGAAGAAGTCTCCATTATAAGACCAAGGAAACATAGAACTGGGTAGTAAAAAAGATAATAATAGCCTGCTATCAGAATAGGAGTGGGTAAAATGGGAGAATGCAAAAGGACATTACAGAATCCAAAATTAGAATGGGTAATAGGTGAGAATAGAAAATGAGATAAGAAACCTTGCAAACTGATCAAGGATGGTTTAAAGATAAAAGTACAGAAATTGTTGGCTAAGTTAAGAAGATGAGAGTAGATGAAGCGTTTCAATTTCTTACAGGTACATGCACTTACTGAAGGTTAAAACTCGATTTAGAAAACTTCAATATCCACTACCTTCAATATAACAAACATGACATGGAACCTCTGATTTCCAGGATAGGAGTATAAAAGATAGACTAATATTAAAGGCATAAAAATGAAGAAATAGAATGCACCAGGAAACAAAGCATTTTACCATGACTTTAAGCCTCCAAGCCTAACAACTGTGCTGAGTGCCATGCATCTTTGTCCAGCAGCACCAAAACCAGAAGCAACCAGAGCATTTAAAGGAAATGCCTTTTGAGCTAGAGCCCATTGCCATAGTTCTTTAGGATGAAATAAAAAAATTAAAAATTAAAATGAATTCAAAGTTATAACGGAAAAGAATTCTCTAAGTGTAAATTAAAATATTATCAAAGAATCAAAATGAAGCTCCTAGGTTCAAATATATTAAAGTACTGAAAAATGAAGCTCCTAGGTTCAAATATATCAAAGAATCAAAATGAAGCTCAGTGTTCAAATGAGCATTGCAACTTACCTGGCCACAACTACTAAATAAGGCAGCAAGCCGCTCTTCAGTGACCTAAATTGACGTAATAAAAGGATTTATTAAAGTTATTATTCAAAAATTAGAACAAAATAAAAAGCATGTGGCAAAAATGAATTAAAAAGCAGCCAAGCTTGGAATTAATTTTACTGTAAATCATTGCCTCACATTATCCACATCCACATCCACATCCACCACATTTCAGGTACTGCTTCTTTTTCAAGATTCACCAATTTTGCATTTTTTAACCCTTATGTAATGTTTGGGTGCGGGGGGAGGAGGCTGTGGGGCATCATCCTTAGGCTCATCATCGTGCTGCAAAGACATTAGATGCATACAATCAATATTCGGTGTAATGATAAGAATAAAGTGAACCACAATATATATCATTACATTGTTGGTAATGTTATCATACCATAGAGCTGCCTTTGTGTCCTATTTTGTGTCCACCAGTCCCACAAGTGGGTGCTCTTCTAGTACGTTGTGGTCTACCTCGTGGGGGTGAGGGCTGCTGAGGGGGATGCTCGTCCGGTACATCAGTGTCAATCCCAACCGGAGGTCCTAAAGGGTCGGATGAGGATGAGGTAGGTGGGTAATGATGCTCTGTATAGCTAGGAGTGGGGATCATTGTCATGGGCAAAGTGGGTGCATTGGAGCTGGTGGGTGGGTATGAGGGTGTCTCAGGGTGCGTAGGAGGGGTCATATGAAAATCAAAACCAAGATCAAAACTGGGCTGCGAAGGTGGGGTGGGTGAAGGGACCTCGAGCTGAGGAGATGCATCTGGGATGGGTGGAGGAACCTCAGGTGGAGGAGATGCGTGTGGGATGGGTGCAGGTACCTCGGGACTAGTTACAGCCCGAGGGGTTGTTGCACGCCGACCACGGCCCCTACCTGCACTTGTGCTTGGGCTTGCTGTAGCAGGCCGACCACGGCCCCTAGCTGTACTTGTGCTTGGGCTTGCAGTAGCACCTTGACCACGGGTCGATGTACTTCGGGGTGCTGCGTTTGTGCTTGGGGTTGCAGTAGCTGTTGACTCAGTCTCATGCCCATTGTTTGCCTGCCCATTTGCTGCAAGACCACCACCAAGCCCAGCCACATTATTTAGGACACGTCGGACATGGTTGTGTGCTCGGCTGCCTACAGGAAGCATCTCCAACAGTACTAAATGGCTTTCAATCTAAAACGGACAAAGAACCAGTACAATCAGATTTGATCTACTCAAATACTTAACTAAGAACAAAAAGTGTTATTAGAATACTATATGTAATAGAAAGTCATTTTAATTGGAGGTCAGTCAGATCAAACCAGATTTGCTGAAAAAAGAAATCAATTGATTCTACGTTCCTACATGTACTGAAGAAAAAACAAAGTAGGCAATAAAATCTAATTAGAACACATTACCATTATATCTAATTTAGCACTGTTGCGGTCGACATACTTTCGAGTGACCTGATGGTACCAGCGGTAATAATCATGATTGCGAGGCATCTCACCACTCTTAGGAGGTGCATGGCAAAGTCGTTGTTGTCTCGTATCCCATGTAAGGATATACGGTCCATGCTCCTCCCTCCAATTCTTTTCAACCTTCCCATGCAAGTCTATTCTATGTAGTCTATCATCGTACACAACATGGTCGGGCCGCTCTTGCGTCAACCCAAACTGTCGAAGGACACGATCTGGGTGGTGTGTCTCTACTATGCAAAAACACACAAGTCGCACCCTTGCCGTCCACGTATCCCTCCCTGAAACGCAGAAGTCAGGAAGGTGGCCGAAGTCTGCCTCATATGGCTGCCATATAATCTACAATAGAAACAAAAAACAATTATCATAACATCTTAAAATGTGAAACAAAGGAGAATACATAGATAAAGGGAAAAACAAAAATTAAAATAGAAGATATGTTAAAGCAATGATTTCAACATATTCTTAAGGAAAATTAACATAACTTCCACATAAATTTTGTATATTATTACCTGGTCCGGCTGCATTCTAACTAATTGCTCACGATAATAGATCAACGCCGTGCCAAATGGCCTACTCTTCGGGCTTGGCACCCGCACCCACCTACAGTTACGATCCAATAACATAAGATATTACCACTTACTTACTAAGAATAGTACATTGCATAACACACTAACTATCAGGAAAATACTTACTTAAATGCAAGTGGAGCTTTTGGCCATGGGCCATAATCGCATCCAGGTGGAGGCTCTATCCTCGGGCACAAGAATGGCAACCTCGCCCATGTCCAATACTGGACCAATTGCAACGCCCCACCAATCTGCGATGCCTCTTTATCACTTGCCCGGCACAACTCCCTATACAACCATGCCAGGCAACCACTACCCCAACTATACTTTGGCGGATCATGAAGGTTCCGCAGGAACTCCAAGAACATCAGATGCACCCTATCTCCCGACTTGTCCATGAAAATCTTATCCCCTAGTAGCGCTAAAATATAGCACCGGGCATACTGATGTACTTGCTCCTCCGTTGCATCATGAGGCAGTGGCTCTGCAATGCGCTCAACAAGGCGACTAATGAGAATTCTTTGCCCCACCAAAGTTTTGTTGTCATTCTCCGGAACGCCAAAACCAAGCAACTCCACGCACAGTTGCCTCCAATTCCCATCCACCACAGTAGTCGGCCCAACCAAGACCTCACCGTCTATAGAAAGTCCAAAAATGACCTCCACATCTTCTAGGGTGATTGACATCTCACCATGTGGAAGATGGAACGTATGAGTCTCCGGCCGCCATCGCTCAACTAGGGCCGATATTAGGCAATGATCTATCTCTCTAGAAGGGACCCTAAACAATCCTTCTAACCCCACCAACTTGATAATATCAATCACCCGATTATCTTGCATCGTTATCTTTGCCATCTCCTTAGCGCGACCACGGCATGTAAGTGAGCCCGAGTCCTGTAAAATGGATAAAAATTATAGCGGTCGTTAGAATTAGATATACAACTTTCAAAGAACTTGCTAAAAGTCAAAGACAACGTAAAAATTAAAGCAGTTGTTAAAACTAGATATTTCACCTCGCCATTCCAAATGTCCTCTGATCGATGATTTCGTTGTCGCGTCAACAATGAAGGATCTTCTGGACCAGGGCGCACAATCTCTGGCTCCTCATCGATCCCAGGCTCCATACTGCAAAGAGTGCAACAATATTCCACAGAATTAAGTCTTCATAAATAACTCTAATGCCCACAAACAATTATATTAAGCCTAGTGAAATTGTTAAAATACATAATTATTTAATTTCTTAAAAGGGCTGTTAAAGTTCAAGTATGCGCGCACACACACACGTTTATATGTATGTATGTACATAACAAGTCTAAAACTAACAATTTAAACACATTAGATTGCATTCCACCTATAGATTTTGGGCATGTAGCTAAAAAATGGAGGCTCTTACTCTTTCTACTGAAACTAGGAAATATAGTAACTGAACTCCAATTTTCCTAGGCTCAGATTCTTGAGCTTCTACATAACCATGAATGCAGCCAAGGGTTGCTGGAACCAATCTAAAACAGATTATGAGAAGATAAAACAGGTTGAAATGACATGAGCCCTAAATGGGATATAGTATTCTTAATCAGCAATAGACTGCCTTACATTAGCTGTAGACCTAGTTTTTATAGTTCTATATTCTCCTAACAAATACCTACTAGTTTCAAGATTCTCTAGAGACCTATCAAACAAAAAAAAAAAAGATTCTCTAGAGACAACTAACTCAATAATACCAACTAGTCAAAAGTGAGATCAGACTTGTCAACTAACTTAAATTCAGCACAAACTTAAAATAAAGGCTAAAATGCAAATTGCACCCTCTAAGTTTGACTAAAATTCATTTTAGTCTTCTAACTTTACTTTTGTTCAATTGAATCATTTTAAGTTTCAAATTTAGTCCTTTCATCCAATTTTGTTAAAAATTTAGAGAACTCAATTGAACAAAAATAAAGTTAGAAGATTGAAATGAACTTCAGTTAAACTTAGAAGGTGCATTTTGCATTTTAGCCTAAAATAAAAGACTTAATAACATAACAGACCCCTAAATCAAAAGTAAATAGTAAACTACCCAGAAATATTGAAGAGCCATTTTAAACATGAAATTTAAATCATAGTTGCTGGCTGGATCAATTATCCACAAACAATACAACAATTCAACAATCAATCAAAAAGAGTTATCAAAACAAAAATGTTGCTGAATGTTTTTCAAAAAAATGTACGTTAAAGGATATTCGGTTTGGCTATTTAAATATAAAGATGGAGCAAAGAAAAGAAAGATGAAAGGAAATGGAGAGAAGGGAGAGAGGCTTACCGGCGGTGTTACGGCGGTGTTATGGCGGACCGGCAGTCGGTGTAGCAGCAGCTGAGAAGCGAGAGAGAGAGGGTTCTGAAAGAGGAGAGCGTTAGAGGGTGAGGGTGACTGGTTTCGGTGTTTGAAAGTGTTTGACAGATTGAGAGAGACCGTTTGAGAGACTGAGAGTTGAGAGATTGAGAGTGTTTCAGTTAGGCGTTTGAAAGGTAAAGTGGGGGAATATTATGTAGATTTCGAGTCTTATAAACTCGATTTCTACGTGGCTAAATTCCGACAAACCCAATAACTCGAGTTTTAAAATCTCGATTTTTAATCATATTTCGAGTCTTATAAACTCGATTTCTACGTGGCTAAATTCCTCCAGGTGGAAACTTTGTCCACGTAATCGAAGAATAAAACACGACAACTCGAGTTTTAAAAACTCGAGTTTTAATTAAATCTCGAGTTTTAGAAACTCGAGATGTTAGTTTCCCACATACTTTCAAAACCGGCCAACTAACGAAATCATTTGCACAGTAACGTTATTTGGAAAGGGTGTTCCACGTACACCCCTCAAAGTCAATTCCTCATCTTTTCTTTTGCTGTACCAGAAGCTTCTTGCTTCCTTTCTTTTGCTCTTTCTTTTCTTTCTCTCTTTGCTTTCACACGGCAAGAGCTCTCTCTCTCCCTCTCTCACCAAAACAAAATCTCACTCTAAAGAAGGAATTAAGAGCCTAAAACTAAAGTTTCAGCTTCAAATTTGTGGGTAAGTAATTAAAACCTTATTTGATTTTAGAGTATTTTGATAGTTTAATTGTTTTCCCTTCTTTGTTCTCAAATCTGATTTTAGGGGCTGAACTTGTGATTCTGTTTTTTTAAGTTGAAAGTTTGATGGTGTTATGGTCTATTGGATGCTTAATAAGTTATTTTAATGTTTATTGTATTGGTATAAAAATACCCAAATGAATTGAAGACCATTTGCATTTAGTTGATGAATTTTGTATCAATATGCACTGAAGCTGTCACTGTGACAGATTTGATGTTCACTACAAGAAAATTCTGTATTAAATCATTTTCTGTGAATTATGATTCTAGGAGTAGTTTTTATGAATCCTAAGACACATATGGTTGTTTTGGAACTGGTCTCACTGCATTTGGACTAATACAAAAATAATGGTTTAATTTCTAAGTTGTATAAATTTCTATCAGGACAGTTTTGAGCACGTTTCCTTGTAAGATTTTTAATAAATTATGGTTTTATTATTTGACTTTGAAATTTATACGGTATATATTATACATATAGGGAAATAGCTCTGTAAAATTTCATGACAATTGGATGTGTTTTGACAGCCCATTCGTATTTTACAAATGGGGAATTTGCTACTGAAATGATCAGTAAACAGTGTAGGATAACTATGACTTTGTAGATTTAATTTTGAAGTTAGGGTAAATGTTTTGAGCTATAATTTAATGTGCTTATCTTTTGGTATGTTTAGATCATATATGAATTTTTATGGCTTGGTTTCTCTATTTTTTGGTATGTTATGAGTTTGGTGATTGTACCTTGTTTTAGGGGAACTCTATGTGTTGGGAATTAAGTTTTTTCTTACTAAGTTGAGAGTTAGGTTGTGTTCGAGGTAGAAGTTTATTTTTAGGAAGAGTTGTTAGTAATAAGTTTTGGTCTTTCATTTAGGTGCCGAGAACGAGAACATGGACACTTGAGCTCCTCTGGTACAAATCTCTCGCGTCATCTGTTTTCAGGTAAGGGACTTGTGACATGTGCGTTTGATAAGCATAAGGACTATTTAGAAAAAAATTATAACGCATTAAAACCTTTTAATTAGAGATATTACATATAAGCATGATTCAAGTAAAGATTTATGTTCGTGACTTATTGAATCTTATATATATGATAATTTTAGCATATTGATGCTATTACTCATATCACGAACATAATGTTTAAAGAAAGAATTGGATATGCTACTGTTATTAAATAGTTATGTAAAAGTATAGTTTTTAGTTATTCCATTGTCATGATCTGAACTCAGCCAGTAGGGGTTATAGTACTGGTATTTCCATGGAGATTTTGTTTGGCCATTTAAAAGTGGGACTGGCTCTGCTGTACCCACCCTTGTTGGTAACCGCCAACTTGTGAAGGATGTCAACCTACCCCCATGGTTGAAAGTAAGTATTATGATATGATTCCGGAATTACCTAGCATTGTGGGGAATGCTGGATGCCTGGCACTAAGTGCTGGAAGCCTCCCAAAGTTGTGACAGACTTACAATTGGACTAACTAATATGCATTATAAAAGAGCTATTAAGTTATTTGCAAGTTATAAGAAAAGTATGATGATAAGAAAAGTATGTTGAATTATGTTTAAGTTCCTTATCATGTTCTTTTATTATTATATGAAAGGAAAATGAAGTATTTTCATTTGAAAGTTCATAAGTTAATTTAAGAACAATATGAATAGTATGAAGGCTATTTTATCAAAGCTGGCATATCCATAAAGTATTTGATTTACATGCATTCTTATCAAAGGCCCATGGAGCTTAAAAACCTTACTGGGCTTCGCAGCTTACCCTATTATATTTCAAAGGCACGTGTTCTTCCTGGAAGCAGCGAGAGTATTAGAGGTGGCAAGATTCTGTGATTCTCTTTTGTTTAGATTGTATAGTTTTTTTTTTGTTGTATAGTAGTTTAGCTCTTTTGTTGTATAAAAGGAATCAAGATGTACTTGATCCTTTGAGCACAGATGTAATTTTGAACTTTAGTTTGGTTTGAACCCCAGTTGTATGTCTTTGGGGTTAGGTTTGTAAATAAGAGTTTTTGCTAAACGTTTAGCTATGTAATATTTGCACGAATACCTGAAGTTTCAGCCAAGTGGCAATCTTGCAAAGTTCAAATGAAATGAATTTTCAAGGTTTTCACATTTTTGTATATTATGGCTTGCAAGAAAATAAGCAGGTGTACAGGAAACAGTTCTTGATAAGCACCTTCTGTTTAGGTTGGTTCGTGTTAGTATTGAGGTAAACTTGATATTAACATGCCGGTCATGCTCTAAATTCTGAAGTACAGGTTTGGGTCGTGACAGGATTTGTATTATATTTTAATATATTATTGATGTAGTCTTTTAGGGTTTCCTCCGTGGATGTAGGCCGTTAGGCGCTTCCGCATCCATGCTAGCATATTTAACATGGTGTATCAATGCTAATATTTAACATGATATCAGAGCCACCTTTCTATGGCCATGGTTTTTTGTCCTTACGGTGTATTAATGACAATCTTTGTCTTCCTTGGTGTTTCTTCACTGTGTTCATCTTCTTTGGCTTTCCACTGCTGCTGTCAAATCTCTCCGGTATAGTCATGCCATCGGTAGAAGTCGCATCAACACTGCAAGATTGTTGTCTTCCTCAAACCACCGTCACAGAGCCAAACTTCATTCAAGGGATTTTCTCAACCTTATCAAATCTCAAGATTTCATCAACCTTTCATCTTGAATTTGAGAGGGGGCGTTAGAGATATATTAGCCTATTAGTATAAGCTCAAGCCTAATTCTATTTTGTGTGCAAGCCAAGTCTCCTACTTATACTAAAAGTCTATTAGTCTAAGGTTTAGTATACTATATATACACATGTTATGATTCCTAGGATAGGTTAAAATAAAACAATAAAATTCAATTGAAGTGAAATTGCAATTATTGATTCACCTTCGAGGGGGTATTAGCTAGACTTTGAGAAAAATGAGTAAAGATAGGACATCTCTCAATCTTACTGGACTCGGGTTTAAGGTAAGACTTATCACTATTCTTTATTCTCTAAGATTTATCTTGTTCACGACCTTTGAAAATGTTCTTTTCAATTACTTTTCCACTTTGAAGCATGATGATAAACTTAACTCACTATTCTCAAAGGAACTGCAATCACTTACACTAAACATACTTTGGGGCTCGGGTTGAGGTTCGGCTGCAATCATTTTC
Source organism: Castanea sativa (assembly GCF_040712315.1). Lineage (NCBI taxonomy): Eukaryota > Viridiplantae > Streptophyta > Magnoliopsida > Fagales > Fagaceae > Castanea > Castanea sativa. The sequence goes on along the minus strand of NC_134018.1, from coordinate 19,541,854 downwards.
TTGCATGCTCAATAATGTGGTCAACTTAGTTATAGTACTTTTAACATTTATCACCTATGAGTTCTGATTATGGTTGTGCAATAAGCCAATAACACGTTTATGTCGTCCAACCCGTTCAACCTACTCAGCCCCGCATTGTCCTCTATGGATATGATATTGATTTTCAAGTGAGTTGGGTTGGATCAACTATTAAAGCTAGCGGGTTGAGTAGTTTTGAAACCACCGAGACTAAATCCAACTATTAAAGCTAGCGGATAGGTTCCTTTGGTGAATGTTTGCTCTGATTTGCAGGAAACATTATTTAGGACATGGTTCTCAATGCTTGATTATGGCCAATCTGTCAGGATAAGCCATAACATCAGACCAGAATCAACGAGAATTAAACTTAAATAAGGTTATGCAATTCCTTAGTCATTTAAGCCAAGTCTTTGCTGTCGTTTTAGGCTGAACTGTTGTTGCTTGATTCAAGTGTTGCGTTGTGGTAGCAGTAGATGTGGGATGTGTGAGGGTCGTTAGGTGTACATCATTTATCATTTTAGCCTTGTAGCTCTGCAAAGGTTCCTAGAAGAGGGAGTTAAAAGGCAAAGTACAAATGACACGTTTAATATGCTCGTTTGAATTTTTATTGTACAGAACAAGGATTTGCAAACAAAAATTACTCAGTCAGACAATGTTCCAGAAACTATTCCTGGTATGAGAATTTCCTTTCTAATTTCTACTTTTTTAATTTTCAGGACATAAGGAAATTCGTATTCAATTACTAGTATATTTTTCTTATAATCAAATTATTCTAAATATTAAATTATTTACAGCTCTCGATAAGATTAAGAGACCTTTGTATGAGAAGCATCCAATGGCAAAGTTTGCCTGGACTGTAAATATTCTATTAAAAAACTATATTTTTTATATAAATTATCTTTATGACTATGCATAATAATTATTCTTAATATTTTTTCCTCTACCATTGTTCCTAGCCATGAATTATCTTCCTCCTTAGATCAAAACTTGTCAATAACATATGCTCAATCTCCCTCTAAGATGATATATCTTACACATATCTCATCAAAATTAATAGCCTAGACAATCGTTGTTAGTCTTGCTTTCTCTAAATTCAAATTGCTCTCCCTTTACAATTCAATGTTGCAATGAACGACTTGTTATCATTTGTTTCAGGACTTCCTCAAGTGCCACATGAGGGATAAGAACTAATTAAAATTTAAAAGATAAGAACTCTTTATTTTGCTAGGTTCATAATTTTAGGACTTCTTCAAGTACCACATTAGAGATAAGAACTATTCAAAATATGGTATGGGTCTCAAACATGTGTATTATTTAAATGCTTCCATGCCATACGCTTTTGATACATACTACCCTTCATTTTGGTTGAAGAGCATATGCTAGTAGAAGCTAACAGATCACTAAGGAAGAAGGCTGAGGTGCTACTTTCTATGTAAATATTTGGGCCAATGAATGCTTGAAATTAGTATCTTCTTATATAAATTTCACAGGTTTCTCATTATTCTATATGAGAAGTAAGGGGAATGTGAAAGAAAATATAGATTTAAAACCTAATAAATTTTAATTGTTTGCAATTATATGTCCAATTTGGTTGATCAATACCCTAAAGAATACACAATAGAAAAAGGTAAAAGCTTCAATTCTTATTCCTCAAACTTCCTCATTAGCCAAGCAAAAGATTTTTTTTCTTCTATAGTCAAATCATAAAATCCATTACAATTGAAGGTACACATAAAAACATACTTTAACCTTATGAAGTTACGATTAAACGATAAAACTACAAAAAATTATGTCTAAAAAATTGAAGAATTTGAATTATATGAGCAAAAAAGAAAATTACCTAGCTTCAGTGATCTTAATGTTGGTTTTCATCTACTATTCCACTAAGCCATAGACACAGCCCTTTTCCTCAAGTTACTAAAGAAGCATTTAAAGACAAAATTGAGGCTTCTAATCTGTAAAAGAAGTTTGTTATCATGTCAAACATTTGAATTAGTGATTTTTTCTAGTTTTTTATTAAACACCCAAAACATATAAAACCAAAAATGAACCTTTAGTATAAAAACAATAAGAATTGGAGAGACAAACATCACTACACAAATGAAGCCAAAGAGGCAAAGACACATTTAAACAACAACAATATAATATTTATATAATTCTAGAACTTCATCTATGCTTCTCATGATTTGGCACACCATCAGATTAAATACATTAAAATTAAAGCAAAAATAAGCATGAGTGAAGCAATTACAGTATCCAAAGAGAGAAGAAATTAACAAAGTTTGAGTGTGAAAGATAAGTTTTTGTAAGCGTGGAGAACATGTACGTGGTGGATTTGAGGGATTTTCATCTTCTGCACTCATTCCTTAAAGGTTGAGACAAAACCACATGCATGACATGGCCAAATGTATGGGAAAGAGAAGAGATAGAAGAGAATAGCAAGAGGTGAAAAGAGACATGGGTTTGTGTTACTGTATAATTGCATCGGGTTTGCTAATAGATATGAAGGGAAAACAGAATTGGACTATTAACATCTTACTTAGGGCCTGATTGGTAGGAGGATTTTTGTTTTTGTTTTCAAAATAGTATAAAAACAATTGAACTTAAAAATAGTTTTCAGATAATAATTTTTTATATTATACGTGTTTGGCTCCCACTTTTAAGAACAATTTTCAAAATACTAAAAACAAAAAATAATTGTTTGGGAGATCATTTCAATTTTTGAGATTTAAAAAAATATATTTACAAAAAAAAAAACGTATAGATTGCTTTTTTTTTTTTTTTTTTGTGTGGATAATAATAAAAGAATAGAGCTCATCATGTACTTTTTTATAATGATAAGTTTCAATTTTGAAGTGTGAAGAATTTTTTTTGTGATAAAGATAAGCTCATTAATTTAAGAGAAAAAAGAATTTTGACAAATATGTGGAATTCACTGTTTTCAATTTATTTACAACTATATCATTAAAAACATTTTCTGTATCCTAGAAACACTAGGAAAATATGATATAGTTTTTTGAAAACTATATTCAGAAAATATTAATCAACCAATAAATTCAAGTGTGGAACCCACCATTTTATGGATAGCAAAAAAAAAAAAAAAAACTATATTTAAATACTCTTACCAAACATGTCCTTTATCATAGAGTTTTTTTTTTTTTTTGGCTGAATGCACTAATTGATAGAGTTTAATGTGGAAGATACTATTCCAAAGGAAGGTGTCATTTGGCTGAATTTCATGCTTTCCCGTATGAGGTCTCTGCTTTTATATATATATTGATTGATGTGATGAAATTGGAAGCATCATGGTCCTTTTCCTACAAGGGTGACTAGGTTTGTGTCCTAAATTGTTGTGCTCTCGAGACAGTAGAATCTTGGTTCCACCCTTGTGCTTGGCCTCGTTGTTGCTTGGAATATAATCATGTCTACATTTATGAGATCTTGCCATATTTTCTTAACTATTGACTCCTTCTTTTGTAGTTTATGAAAAGTCTAAATTATGATGTTTAATGGGCCAAAAGAGTTGTTTATGTGAAATATGAAAACTAATTTTTTTTTTCCAAATGAGAATTCTATTTGTAATAAAATTTCTTGGCCTATTTAAAGGCTCTTTAGGTCAACATTCAAAAAGTGGCCGCCTTAATATGAAATTAGTTATTTCTTATATTTTCTTTTTAATTTTTAGAGTTTTTTTTTTTTTTTTGGGTGTAATGGCTTGCTAAAAGTTTTTCTAAAGCTAGACGTGAAACTCAATCTTCTATTGATATGTTCTTAACAATACTTTTATGATTTCAATCTTTAAGTTCTTGTGTTTTTTTTTTTTTTTATTGATTTACTTATCTAGTAAAATGTTTAGTTTTGTTACTTTTGTATAATTCTTAAATTTAACTTAGACTTAATAAACTCCATGCACGTTAAATACTTAGGATTACTTGAGAATTAAAACACTAGTTTTGTCTTGCCTGATAATTATTGTGTTCTTAGTGCTAAAATCAGCATTCGTATGAGTTTGAGTTGAAGTATAAAATCATCATCCTTCAATTTTTACTGGCCCTATTCCACTATCTATGTCAAAGTTTAAAGGAGCAGCAATGTGATGATCCAGAGCAGAAGTTAGAGCATAAGTTAGAATTGGAACACAATAGTTAAACGACTGGTAGCTCTATTCAATTCATTGTATATAGCATAAACTGTAAGTAGTTTAGTTCATCGTATATAGCTTTAGTGTTGCACGTGAGAGAGCATGTGAAAATCGGTTAGAGTGTTAGTTACTTAGTTAAGTTAGTTACTGTAGAAACTAATGCTCTGTTTTGTATACAAAGGGCACTGATGTGTAACAGTAAGATTAATGAAAACAGATTTTTTCATTTCAACATAATCTCATATGGTATCAGAGCTTTTATTCTCTCTAGAAAATTCCCAAATTCTAGGGTTTCGTTCTTAGAAGCTTGGAGTTACTTCAATGGCTTCCACATCGTTTGCGTCAAATCCTTCTTTTTCTTCTTCGACTGAGCAAGATCTAGCACTGGCAAAGGATATTCGTAATCCTTTGTATCTTCATCATGCTGAAATTCCTGGAGCTATGCTCGTATTGGAGGTCTTGAATGGTGAAAATTACCATGCTTGGGCTCAATCAATGAAGAAGACCTTAATTGCAAAGAATAAGTTTGGTTTTGTTGATGGCACAATCACTCTATCTTCTCCATTGTTGAAGACACCAGCAACTGTTGATGCTTGGATTCATTGTGACAATATGGTTGGTTCATGGTTGATGAAAGCAGTTTCACCTCAGATCAAAGTATCACCTATAGAGACACAACTTTAGAAATCTGGAATGATCTCAGAGACACACATTCCCAATGTAATGGACCTAGGGTTTTTGAGTTGTAGAAGGATATTGGCTCAATCAATCAAGGTGATTCTTCAATTACTGCTTATTTCACTCAATTAAAGAGCAATCGACCACGAGAAAGGAAACATCCTTGATTATTTGCTGCGAGTAGTCTCCTACTATCACCGCTAACGTGACGGATCCTAAAGGATAGACCCGAGTTCCACCAAAGCCAACGAGGGGCGTGCATGTCGGAATCAGGCGCTCTTTGGCAATCCCCATCTGCTGGAACGCGGGGTAGTGAAGGATATCCGCCGAGCTCCCGTTGTCCACTAAGACTCGGTGGATGTTGAAGTCCCCTGCCTGTATGCTAACTACGAGCGCGTCGTCATGGGGGTGGTGAAGGCGCCGAGCCTCCTCTTCCGAAAACTCGATGTTGGAGCTGTTCCGTCGTATTTCTTCCAATTAGGAGCCCGTTGTCTGAACACTTTGCATCGTTCGTAAATAGGTCTTTCTAGCTTTTTTAGACGACCCTGCTGAAGTACTGTCCCCTATTATCATCCGTATGTCCGCTACCGGTGGTCTGGGCCGTTTGTTTTCCCGTCGGGAATTTCGTTCATGGTTTTGATCCGTTCTCTCCTTCCTGACGAACCTCTGCAACCTACCCTGCCTAATGAGGGCCTCAATTTGCTGTTTCAAGTCATAGCAATCCACCGTATCGTGACCATGATCGCCATGAAAGCGGTAGTACTTGTCTCTTGGCCTCTTATTAGGATTTCCCTTTAGCTTGCCAGGGAACGTCAGAGTCCCTTCGTCTTTTATCTACATCAAAACCTGGTCAATTGGGGCGGTGAGGGGGTGAAGTTTGTAAACCTTCCCGTAGGCGGCTTGGGTCGCCGATCCTCCCATCGTTTTGCGGTTCTTGCCCTTTTGTTCCCCTTGTCGGGTTGCATATCTTCTGGTCTTTCCCTCTTTTTGGGCTTGTCTTCTCTAGAGAGCAAGGCGTCCTCTGCGTTCATATATTTTGTGGCCCTGTAATACACGTCAGACATAGTCTTTGGGTCATTCTTGTATAAAGAGAACAAGAACTTACCCTTCCGTAGCCCATTCGTGAATGCTGCCACGAGTATCTTGTCATCGGCCTCGTCTATCTGGAGGGATTCTCTGTTGAATCAGTCGAGGTATGATCTCAAAGTCTCGCCCTCTCGCTGCCGGATGTTCAACAAACACGCAGTAGATTTCTTGTGCCGGTGACTCCCAATGAAGTGGGATACAAACTGTGCGCCTAGTTCCTTAAAAGTGCTGATGGAGTTAGGTGCTAGCCTACTGTACCAGTCCCTTGCAGGTCCTTTCAATGTGGTGAGGAAAGCCCTGCACATGACTTCGTCTAGCACACCCTGAAGGTGCATTAGGGTTTTGAAAGATTCCAAGTGATCCAAAGGGTCTTTGGATCCGTCATAGTTCTCAATGTTTGGCATGCGAAATTTCGTAGGAAGGGGGCATGAAGTCACGGGCGCTGTGAATGGCGAATCTGTTCTATGGACTAGGTCGTCCAAGTCGGTAGATATCCGTCCCTTCAAGGCGCTCATCATTACGTCCATACGTTCCCTCATCTGCTGCATCTCGGCTGCGATATGAGGTGGTAGGGAGTTCGAGACGGATGGCGGGTTTGTCTCCAGCCGCTCCGGCCTTGTCGGTGCGGTGCTACCTTCAGGCCCGACGGCGTTCCTCCCCTCCGGGCTCGCGACTTCCTGGTCCTCCTCTGGTGCACTCTGGTGCGCATTCCTCTGCCGTAGTTGCTCTTCTAAATCGTGATTCTGCTTAGTGAGGCGCTCAACAGCAGCAGCAAGCGTCTGAACTTGCCTTTCTAGCGCTGTAGTATGCAGTTCTTCGCCTTGATTGTTGACTATCGCCATCGATCTGGTGAGTACCATGCAACTTTTTGTCTTTGGAATAGAGCAAAGGTTGAATTAGTTTTCCTTTCACTCTCGCTTCCCACAGACGGCGCCAACTGATGATGTCGAAAATATCACCAATAAGTTGCAAGCACTCTCCAACTCGAATCAAACTTGCAAAAAGAAAACAAGGAGACCTAAAAGAGAGCACCGGTGTGGTGCCAGCCAAAAACCCTCCGAAGGTCAAGTTAGAATTTCTTTTCAACCCTAAAGTGCTAGAGTTGAGTCAAATGTGCTAGAGTTGAGTCAAATGTGCGTACCTCGAGTCATGGAGGTTTTGGATGTATTTATAGGGGTGTAGAGTCAACTTTCATCCCTTGATTATCAAGCTCTTTCCTTTTATGATTAAAACTCTTTCCATTCTCATACCTTCGAGAATTCCTTTCCTTATGAAATTCCTTTGATTAAGGCTAACGTGTAGTGCAAGAATTCTTCGTATTTATGTTTGCGTGAATCACACTCAGGGCCACGTCAGCCCTAATCACATAGCGTGGTTTGAGGTAGCCTGGAGAGCGACGCATGAATTCTTCTTGTCCGTCTACAACCCATCCGTCCTCTTTAAGTCATATTACCCGTCACCTTATTGTAATCATACTAGCCATACCGTCATGTTGGTTTTACCCTTATCAGTTACAATTTCAATAAAGTTCCCAACTGCAAAATTAGTGCAAAGTAATAACTTGACGAGTCAGATGTCGATTCGAGGAGTATTGATTAACAATTCCTAGGATAGGTTAAAATAAAACAATAAAATTCAATTGAAGTGAAATTGCAATTATTGATTCACCTTCGAGGGGGTATTAGCTATAGACTTTGAGAAAAATGAGTAAAGATAGGACATCTCTCAATCTTACTGGACTCGGGTTTAAGGTAAGACTTATCACTATTCTTTACTCTCTAAGATTTATCTTGTTCATGACCTTTGAAAATGTTCTTTTCAATTACTTTTCCACTTTGACGCATGATGATAAACTAAACTCACTATTCTCAAAGGAACTGCAATCACTTACACTAAACATACTTTGGGGCTCAGGTTGAGGTTCGGCTGCAATCATTTTCTTGCATGCTCAATGATGTGGTCAACTCAGTTAAAGTACTTTTAACATTTATCACCTATGAGTTCTGATTATGCTTGTGCAATAAGCCAATAACCCGTTTATGTCGTCCAACCCGTTCAACCTACTCAGCCCCGCATCGTCCTATATAAAAATGATATTGATTTTCAAGTGGGTTGGGTTGGATAAACTATTAAAGCTAGCGGGTTGAGTAGTTTTGAAACCACCAAGACTAAATCCAACTATTAAAGCTAGCGGATAGATTCTTTTGGTGAATGTTTGCTCTGATTTGCAGGAAACATTATTTAGGACATAGTTCTCAATGCTTGATTATGGCCAATCTGTCAGGATAAGCCATAACATCTGACCAGAATCAACGAGAATTAAACTTAAATAAGGTCATGCAATTCCTTAGTCATTTACGCTAAGTCTTTGCTGTCGTTCTTAGGCTGAACTGTTGTTGCTTGATTCAAGTGTTGCATTGTGGTAGCAGTAGATGTGGGATGTGTGAGGGTCGTTAGGTGTACATCATTTATCATTTTAGCCTTGTAGCTCTGCAAAGGTTCCTAGAAGAGGGAGTTAAAAGGCAAAGTACAAATGACACGTTTAATATTGTATAAAATGTGATGAAATTGGAAGTATCATGGTCCTTTTCCTACAAGGGTGACTAGGTTTGTGTCCTAAATTGTTGTGCTCTCGAGACAATAGAATCTTGGTTCCATCCTTGTGCTTGGCCTCGTTGTTGCTTGGAATATAATCATGTCTACATTATTGAGATCTTGCCATATTTTCTTAACTATTGACTCCTTTTGTAGTTTATGAAAAGTCTAAATTATGATGTTTAATAAGCCAAAAGAGTTGTTTAAGTGAAAAATGAAAACTAAAGATTTTTTCCAAACAAGAATTCTATTTGTAATAAAATTTCTTAGCCTATTTAAGACCGCCTTAATATGAAATTAGTTATTTCTTATAGTTTCTTTTTAATTTTTAGAGTTTTTTTTTTTTTTGGGTGTAATGGCTTGCTAGAAGCTAGACGTGAAACCCAATCTTCTATTGGTATGTTCTTAACAATGCTTTTATGATTTTAATGTTTAAGTTCTTGTATTTTTTTTTTATTGATTTACTTATCTAGAAAAATGTTTAGTTTTGTTACTTTCGTATAATTCTTAAATTTAACTTAAGACTTAATAGACTCCATGCATGTTACTTAGGATTACTTGAGAATTAAAACACTAGTTTTGTCTTGCCTGATAATTATTGTGTTCTTAGTGCCAAAATCAGCATTCGTATGAGTTTGAGTTGAAGTATAAAATCATCATCCTTCAATTTTTACTGGCCCTATTCCACTATCTATGCGAGTTATAGACCTCCTTGACGAAGGTACTATGCAGTGGGATTGCGGAAAAATCCGTGCATTATATTTGTTCCTACTACTCGGCAGGAAATTTTGGCTATTCCTTTTGAACAGTATAAGCTGTAACCTCTAGAGATAAGCTGGTGTGGCAGGAAAATAGAACTCAATCTATCTCAGTGAAGAAGACCGCCTACCAGGTAGCTCTTCGTCTTAAACATCAACCTGCTGGACAGTACCACTTGGAAGAAGGTTTGGTCACTCAATGTGCCTCCTAAAGTTCTGAATTTTGTGTAGAGAGCATGCTCCAACAACCAACATCCTACCCACAAGAGATAATTTACAGAGAAGAAAATTTAAGGTGGAACTGTGGTGTGAATTTTGTTGTCAGCAACCAAATACGATAAACCACATCTTGTGGGAATGCCTTTCGCTTGAAATGTTTGGGCAATGGTCAGAGGGACTCCCAGAGGATTTTTTTTCTTACTGTTTTGGAGCATGATAAACAAGTTAGACCTCCTTGAGATTTGGACAGTCATCACTTGGCCTTCAGTTATAACTGAAGGCCATCTGTGACGGAGTTACTGTTGTTTTTCCGGTCGAGTAACACGGCACTTCATAATTTTTGTTTAATAAGATTTTATTGTTCTTATTTTATTTTATTTTATTTTGTGAATTGCTAATCAACTCCTCAAAAAAAAGAAAAAAGAAAAAAAAAAACTCCTTTCCTTGTGGAATTGACCTTGTACTCATTGTTATTACTTAGCTACAATCCTATACTTGGAAGCAATATCAAAGCAACAACAAATTTTCAACCATTTTTATTCATTCACCAACTCAAATTTTTAGCCTGAAGTACACCTACGCACCAGGATATACCTGAATCCAATTAAGAATTAATCATAATATAAGGTACTACTATTATATATTTCAGTCATGATGATATAATGAAAAACATATATTCAATATACTTTAAAAAAACCATAACACTTAATTGCACATATATCAATTGGTATTTTATTGGCATAAATAAACTATGAATTTTGAAACACTAATGTTATTACCTTGCTTCTTTGAATTGTTTTTCACTAACATGTTGTTGAAATAAAAATTTTTAAAAAAAAAGGATTTTTTTTTTCCCATATGGCCTAAAATATCAAACATTTTCGTTAGTTGTTAGGTTTCAAAACAATGCTGGAAAATAACATCTAGAGTTTTTAAACCTCGAGAGTCGGTTAAAACTCAAGTTTTAGAAACTCGATTTTTGGTGTTTGTCATACCCCTTACGTGGACAAATTTACCACGTGGACCAAATTTAGCCACGTAGAAATCGAGTGTATAAGACTCGAAATCTGCCCACTATACAAACGGCCACTTTTAAACGCCTCACTCATATCTGCCCACTATACACTCAGTCTCTCAAACACTCTCAGTCTCTCAAACGCTCTCTCAAAGTTCATCAAACACCCAAATCACTGAAACACTCTCAGTCTCTCAAACACCCAAATCACTCAACCCTCAAACGCTCAACCCTCAAACGGTCTCCTCTTTCCTCACAATCAGCTTCAGACGATCCCCTCACCCATACCTTCAAAATCCCTTTTGTCCCTACCGACAGAAGTTTAGATTTTTTCAAGTTTGAAGGTATGTTTTCTCATTTGTGTGTGGGGCAAAAGGATCCTGGTGGGAACGTGGGCCTTTTGGGCCTTGTTAAGGAAGGCCGACCTGACCCTGGGGTTAGAGATTGTTGGTGCTATGGGTCGGCCTATACGCCGAGGATCCGAGGATCCAGCCGAGGATGGTTTTCCCCTCGGACTGACATCAAAGAACCTGAGACTTCATGGTAAAGGTTAGGGAATGACACGGTCAAGACCAATGGTTAAAGGGAGAGAACCCTTGAATGTTCTAGAAGCGCCGATGTTGGAAGAATATCAAAGGTAAAGGCTGCTACCTCCACATTAAAGACCCTGCACCTACCACCCTGGCCGCATTAATGAGGAAGTGACACTTAAACAGTGGAAGGGAAACTTCTAGTTACTGTTCAAAGGCACTAAGAAAAGAAATATCTAGGCTAAGGAAGGAATTGGGGGCAACACGTGGATAAAGTATTAAAAAGAGGAGTATTTAAGGAGGGACCTAGAACAGAAACGGGACGGAACTTTTTGTAACCTAAAAAGAAAAAGGACAAAGAGAGAGATATAATATAAGAACAGCTCTCGGCTTACGTCCGAGGAGGCCTATTTACATTACTCCTTTTTGTTTCCAAGTACTTGCAATCTTTAGTTTGTCATTTCATCCTCATACACTTCTAACCTGGGTTTCAAGCCCATACTCTACAAATTCATATTGTTTAAGGCTCATTGGGCCTGAGCCCATAACTGTTCTTGGGTCCAGGTGCAATTGTGCACTTACAATTGGCGCCGTCTGTGGGAATCTAGTCTAGAAGTAGTAGGGATATTATGGCAGGCTTAGGCTCTCATCATGCAGAGTCACAAGGATCACAACCGGAAGATCATTTCGAACGTCTTGAACAACGTAGGGATCGTGAGGGAAGCGTCCATACAGAATATCCAGGGGCTAGCCATACTCGTGGAGGGGGTAGCACTACCCACGATGAGGGTTCTAAATCCATGCAGAAAGAAATCAATCGTTTAAAGAAGAAGTTACGCCGTGCTAAACGTAAGGTTTCCCCGTCCTCGTCTAGTTCTTCCTCAGAGAAGGATAGGAGAGTTGGCTACAGTTCGAGGTCATATTCCCCCACCGGCGCAACATCCTCTGGTGAGGAGAACGACCAGCCAACCCGCAGACGTAAGAAGCTTCGTTCTAGGGGCTTAGGCAACGATACCATGAGTAGGGCGTTGCACCAACTCTCTAAGTCTCCGTTTTCACGGAGGATTGAGAGGGGAGGCTTCCCAGAGGTTCACCCGGCCCACCTTTACCATCTATAATGGCCGGACTGATCTGGTGGAACACGTGAGTCACTTCAACCAAAGGATGGCGGTGCACTCTCATAACGAGACTTTGATGTGTAAAGTCTTCCCCTCCGGCTTGGGACTCGTGGCTATGAGATGGTTTAACGGTCTCAAATCGGGGTCTGTAGGCTCGTTTGGGGAACTAACTAGGGCATTTGCTTCGCGGTTCATTACTTGTAGCGAGTCCCTCGGCCATTGGACTCGTTGCTATCCATGGTCATGAAGGAAGGGGAGACACTAAAAGCATACTCCGACAGATACTGGGAGATGTTTAATGAAATAGACGGCGACTTTGATGAGGTGGCGCTTAATACCTTTAAGGTGGGCCTCCCTACTGATCACGACCTACGAAAGTCTTTGACGAAAAAGCCCGTCCGCAGCGTACGCCGTCTTATGGATCGTATTGATGAATATAAAAGGGTAGAGGAAGATCAGCAGCAGGGAAAAGGAAAGGAGAAGGTTATCCCGCAAGAGAGAAGGGATTTCGGGTCGGACGGATACCACAACAACAAGCCGAGGAGGGATTACTTCGGACAATCCGGCTCGGCGGTACCAGCCGTAAATGCGTGTTCCGAGAACCAGTGCATCAGTTATTAGAAAAAGTTCGTAAAGAGCCCTTCTTCAGATGGCCCGGCAAAATGGCAGGTGACCCTGCGAGAAGAAATCAAAACCTTTTCTGTCAGTACCATCAGGATGTGGGCCACACTACCGAGAAATGTCGGACCCTGTGGAACCATTTAGAACAGCTCGTCGGTGAGGGAAAGTTAAAGCGGCACTTGTGTCGGCCCAGGCGAGTCAGTCAAGTTGGTTCAAACAACCAGAGGAATAGTTCATCTCGGCCAGCATTGGGGACAATTAATGTTATCTTCGCTGCACCTGGTAGGACCGGCTCAGGTCCTACTAGGGTTATGGCGGTTTCCCATTCGCAGGCCGAGGATGTGGGTAGCAGGCCGAAGAGATTAAAGAGCACTTTACCTGTCTTGGGTTTCTCCGAGGAGGATAAAGTAGGGACTATCCAGCCCCATGACGATGCTCTTGTGGTTACCCTCAGGATAGGGAATTATGATGTGAGAAGGGTGATGATAGATCAAGGCAGCGGTGCAGATATTATGTACCCTGATCTATTTAAAGGGCTGAGGTTGGAGTTGGAAGATTTAACTCCTTATGACTCCCCACTTATAAGCTTTGAGGGAAGGGCCGTTGTGCCGAAGGGGCAGATCCGTTTACCCGTTCAATCCGGCTCAGAAACGGTTGAGGTAGATTTCATTGTGGTTGACGCGTACTCTCCATATACAGCCATCCTCGCCAGGCCATGGCTGCACGCTTTGGGAGCTGTCTCTTCTACCTTACATGTTAAAGTAAAATTCCCCTCGGGGGAGCATGTTGAGGAAATCCTCGGCAGCCAGGTAGTTGCTAGGCAATGCATATCGGCTGCGGTGCTTCGTCAGTCACAAATTAAGTCATCAACCTTGCCCATCCAGGAGTCATAGCAATTAACAGCTCCGGAGGCACCTGGAGCGATGATAGAAGATGAGGCTGTTTGTGAGGAGTTAGAGAAGTTTGTAATAACCGATGATCCAGAGAGGTTCTTCCAAGTTGGCATACGATTGCCACACCAAGAGAAGATGGAGTTGTTGAAATTTCTGAAGGATAATCTAGATGTCTTTGCATGGGACCCCTATGAGGCTCCAGGTGTAGATCCGAACTTTATTTGTCATCATTTAAACGTCAATCCGGCCATTGTTCCGAGGAGGCAGCCACCTCGGCGATCTTCCCGAGAACATTCTGAGGCTGTGAAGGAAGAGGTTCTTAAACTCAAAAGGGCGGGGGCTATCAAAGAAGTTTTCTACCCTGAATGGTTGGCTCATACTGTTGTCGTTAAGAAGAAGAACGGCAAGTGGAGAGTATGTGTAGACTTTACTGATCTGAACAAGGCCTGTCCTAAAGATTCATTCCCAATGCCACGGATTGATCAACTGGTAGATGCTACTGTCGGACATCCTCGGATGAGTTTTTTGGATGCTTTCCAGGGTTACCACCAAATTCCCTTGGCGTTAGAAGATCAGGAGAAGACTGCTTTCATTACACCAACCGGGAACTATCATTATAAGGTCATGCCATTCGGGTTAAAAAATGCGGGGGCTACTTACCAAAGAATGATGACCCGAATGTTTGAGCAAAGAATCGGGGAAAAACATAGAAGTATACGTGGATGATATGGTGGTGAAGAGTAAGACGGTACCTTCGCACATGACAGATTTGGCCGACACCTTCCAGATGCTGAGGAAGTATAAGTTGCGCCTTAACGCCGCCAAGTGTTCTTTTGGCGTGGGATCTGGAAAGTTCCTAGGATATATGATCACTCATAGGGGCATAGAGGTGAACCCAGTGCAGGTTAAGGCTATTCAGAATTTGCAGCCGCCTCGGAACCCAAAGGAGATTCAAAAATTGACCGGAATGATTGCTGCGTTGAATAGATTTATTTCTCGGTCAGCTGACCGGTGCCGTCCTTTCTTTCAGTTGTTGAACAAGTGGAAATGATTTCAATGGACTGAGGATTGTGAGTCAGCTTTCCAACAGCTTAAGCAATATCTTTCTCGGCCACCCATTTTATCTCGCCCTGAGGTGGACGAGGTTTTATTCGCTTATCTGGCCGTGGCTATTCATGCGGTGAGTCTAGTTCTTATAAGGAATGAAAATGGAGTGCAGAGGCCGATCTACTATGTTAGTAAGTCCTTGAATGAGGCCGAGGTGCGCTATCTGCCCTTGGAAAAAGCGCTTCTGGCAGTAGTCCACGCCACGCGTAAACTCCCTCACTATTTCCAGTCTCATACTGTGGTTGTTTTGACCCAGTTGCCTCTCAAGGCTGTGTTGCGCGGTGCTGATTATTCGGCGAGTGGCAAAGTGGGGAACCATTTTGGGAGCCTTTGATGTTAAATACAAGCCTCGCACCTCGGTGAAAGGTCAGGTCCTCGCTGATTTGGTGGCAGAGTTTGCTGAACCATTGTTAGAAGATACTTCAAAGGAAGCACACATGGGTGAAAAATCGGTTGGTGTGATCACAGCCGTATCGCCCTCGGCTTGGAAAGTTTATGTGGATGGGGCTGCTAATCATAAAGGGTCTGGCGTTGGACTTGTTCTAATGTCCCCTGAAGGAATTGTCTTTGAAAAATCTTTGAGATTGGCCTTCTCGGCTACTAATAATGAGGCCGAGTATGAAGCGGTCTTGGTAGGCATGCAAATGGTACGTAAGATGGGTGGCAAGGAAATCCATTTGTTCTCGGACTCTCAGTTAGTAGTCGGCCAAGTCATGGGTACCATGGAAGCTAGAGATTCCAGAATGCAGGAATATTTGGCCCAGGTCAAGCGTCAGCAGGCTGAATTCGACTCCTTTGCCTTAGCTCATGTCTCTAGGAGTGGAAATACTCATGCAGATTCCTTGGCTACGTTGGCAACATCCTCGGCTCAAGGTCTACCAAGGGTTATTCTCGTTGAGGATTTGGTAGAACCTTCTCTTGTAGCTGCTAACGCACCTCGCGTCCATCTAATAAAGCCTGGTCCTAGTTGGATGGATTCGATCATATCTTTTCTCAAAAATGACATCCTTCCCGAAGACAAAGTTGAAGCAGAAAAGGTACGTCGAAAGGCGCCGCGTTTCTGGTTGTCCGAGGACCAGAAGCTATACAAACGATCCTTTTCAGGACCGTATTTGTTGTGTGTACACCCTGAATCAACAGAATCATTACTGGAGGAATTGCATGAAGGAATTTGTGGGAGTCACACTGGGGGAAGGTCCTTAGCTCATAGAGCCCTTACTCAGGGTTATTGGTGGCCCAATATGCAGAGGGAGGCTCAGGACTATGCCAGAAAATGTGATCAATGTCAGAGGTTCGCCCCTAATATCCACCAACCTGGAGGGGTTCTTAACCCTCTGTCTAGCCCTTGGCCTTTCGCACAATGGGGCCTGGACATTGTCGGGCCATTTCCGAGAGCTGCTGGCAACAAAAGATGGTTGCTCGTGGGAACAGACTATTTCACTAAATGGGTTGAAGCTGAGCCGTTAGCCAATATCCGAGATGTTGATTCCAAGAAATTTATATGGAAAAATATTGTTACTAGATTTGGTATACCGCACACACTTGTCTCAGACAATGGCGTTCAATTTGACAGCAACGCCTTTAGGCAATATTGTGGTGACATGGGTATCACAAATAGATATTCTACCCCAGCTCATCCTCGAGGGAATGGGCAGGCCGAGGCCATTAACAAGGTCATAGTCAATGGGCTCAAGAAGAGGTTGGATGATGCGAAAGGCAGATGGGTAGAAGAGCTCCCTCATGTTCTGTGGACATATCGGACCACACCGCGCAGGTCCACTGGAGAAACACCATTTTCTATGACTTATGGAGCCGAGGCGGTGATACCACTAGAATCTGGTTTTCCTACTCTAAAGACAAGTTCTTTTAGCCCCGAGAATAACCAGGGACTTCTAGAGAAAGATCTTGATTTACTTGAGGAACGGCGTGAGGCAGCTATGGTCCAATTGGCTTATTATCAGCAGAAGCTAAAACGAGGATATGATGCCCACGTGAAGCTAAGGCCACTTGCACCTGGTGATCTTGTATTAAGGAAAGTTGTAGGCACTTCTAAGAACCCAGCATGGGGTAAACTAGGACCTAACTGGGAAGGCCCCTATCGCATTGTTTCAATAGCAGGCATAGGGTCGTATAGGCTAGCTGACCTAGATGAACGAGTTGTACCACGTCCATGGAATGTAAATAATCTTAGAAGGTATTATTATTAATCAAATAAGCTTTTGTCAATTAATATTTCAAAGTTATGGCTAGCTCTCATATTTGAAGTTACAATTTTTAAGAATCAAACAGAAACTTGGTTAAGTGCAGTCCTCGGACCACAAACCTTGTGGAAATTGATGTCTTGTCATTTGTTAAACAGAACCTTAGTTATGCCGGGTCTTCGGACCTCCTACTTTGGGAAAATTAACATTTGAAGTTACAATTTCTAAGAATCAAACAGAAACTTGGTTAAGTGTAGTCCTCGGACCACAAACCTTGTGGAAATTGATGTCTTGTCATTTGTTAAACAGAACCTTAGTTATGCCGGGTCTTCGGACCTCCTACTTTGGGAAAATTAACATTTGAAGTTACTGTTTTAAAGAATCCAACAAATATTTGGTTAAGTGTAGTCCTCGGACTACAAACCTTGTGGAAATTGATGTCTTGTCATTTGTTAAACAGAACCTTAGTTATGCCGGGTCTTCGGACCTCCTACTTTGGGAAAATTAACATTTGAAGTTACTGTTTTAAAGAATCCAACAAATATTTGGTTAAGTGTAGTCCTCGGACTACAAACCTTGTGGAAATTGATGTCTTATCATTTACAGTTACAATTTTGAAGAATTAAACGAAAGATTGTTTAAGATTTATCTTCGGACTATGACTTTGATTAAACTTAACTTCTGATTGTGTCTGGATGTTAATACCTTACTGTTTATTAACTTGGATCTTAAGTTTTATATCTTTAAGTATTGAGTAAATTTGTGTAAGGAATGGTCCTCAGATCTTACATCCTACTAGAAACAGTGTTGTGAATTATAAGGGCTTAACCGTTATATGAAGTCCTCTTTCCTTTTTTAATCAAGGCATTGTTCAAACGTATTAACTATGTCACCTTGTATTAAATCTTTAGTAATATACGCATGATTATGTGGAAGTTATGATTGTGCAATCCTTGGAGTTAGATTTTTATACTCTGAGAAACTTTTGATATGACTTAATGGGAAACTTTTGTAATAAGTACAAAAAAAGAGTAAAGTAGAAACAGAGACAATCCAAGTGAAAAGTAAACGAAATCGTTCTTCATTAATCAATTGAGTATGCATTACATATAATTCAAAAAAAAAAAAAATGGAAAAAGAGAAGCCCTAAGCTAAGTCCTAAGCTGTTGGAGGAGGATCTTGCTGAGAGGTACTAGTGCCCTCGGTCTTTCTCAACTCCAGCTCAAAAGGAGTCATAATCTGCTTTCCTTTATCCACTGTCGTCGTTGAAAGGACGATGGGTTCCACTGTTTGGCTCAAGTCCTTCTCTGCATCCACTCCTCCTTCCTTCTCTTTATTGGAACCAGAAGGTTCTGTAGGATCAGGAATTTGCTGTGGGACCATCGGAGGTAGGGCAGGAAGAGTTGTCTCAGGGGTAGGAGTAGCAGCAGGAGCCTCTTCCATCTCCTGTATTTCTAGGGGAAGCCAAACGTTCTCGGACTTCCTCAAATCCGAAGATTGGGGAACTCCTGCTACGTTTAAAGCTTCGCCCCATACTTTTTGACAGTATTCGCGGCATAAAGTCGCGAATTCCTCTGTCAGCTGCTCCTCGGTGGTTGCTACCCCTTCATCAAAACTTGCCTGCTTGGCAGCTTGAAGAGAGAGTTGGAAGGAACTGGCTTCTTCCTTCATCAGCGCCAACTGCTTCTTCAGATCCGAGCACTCCTTTTGAGCTTGGGAGAGCTCTTCATCTCTTGCATGAAGGAGCTTGCGCTGTCCTTCTATCTGGGTCTTCATGGTCTTCAAGTTTGACTCGACCCCATTTTTCTCTCTCCTCAGATCTGACACCTCCGAGGTCAGCTTCTCGTTCTCAGCGAGGGCTGTGCCCAAAGACTTCTCAGTCTCCATCCTGATTTCGAGCTCAGTTCTGGCTATTTTCCGAGTGTCTTCAATAAACTTTTCAGCTACAAAGACCTCCTGAATAGCCTGTAACAAAGTATGATGGAGTTAGGAGTACCAAAAACAAACTTACTTACGAATATTGTTAAAAGGAGAAACACTTACCAGCGCTAAGTCTCTTTTTAGGGAGAGGAATAGTTGTGGCTGGCCCATTTTTTCCAAGGTCTCCATGTTCTTGGGCAGCAGGAGAGGGCGTTCCAGGACCTCGGCCAAGTGGTGGGCATGGCCTTGTTGAACTGCCCTTATACTGGACTGGCAGGAGATGGGAGCGCCGTCCAACCTTAGATCGGGGGACCAGGTGGTAGGTGCTCGGCGCACTACAGCCTCATCCCTGATTTCCCCGAGTTCAACTGAGCGGGCTCTACCCTTGCCCTTGTCCAGCTTCTGCTGCTGGGCCGGTGGGAGTTGTTGGCGTGGTTTCTTGGGGTCTTTAGTAAACGTCCCCTCATTATCCCCCTTTCTCTTCTTCTTGGGGTCCTCGGCTGGCAATTTTGGCTCAGCTAGAGGAGGAGGAGGAGGTAAAGCTGGGGGAACTTGGGACGTTCCCGCTTTCTTCTTCTCTGCAACCTTAGCAGCCCTACTAGTGAGAAGACCCTCCATTCGTCCCATGTCTTCTTCAAATTCGTCCTCGGGAAGGGCAACTACAAGCTCTGCAATTCCAGAAGCCTCGGTGGTTTCTTCTTCCTCGTCGGAAAGTACCACAAACTGGTTCCCGCGAGGTCTCTCGGTGTCTTCGAGATGGAATTGATCTATCTCGTCGTCGAGTGTGTGTGAAGAAGACACCTGCTCTTCCGGAATGACAGTTGTTTGTGAGTGCACGGCAAGGGGGACTGCTGCTATCGTCCGGTTGTACAGAATGGTGTTAGGAGCGTCTAGGAGGTCACGGTCGTCCAAAAAATGGGGCCGAGCTACGTTTATCCTCTTTCGTCTTCGGTCGCCTGCAATAATGGCGTCCTCTATCTCCTGGAAGTCTTTGGAAAGGGGGGTGTACCCTAGAATAAGATGAGCAGCTCGGAGTTGCAGGTCTTCACTAACGAACACCTCGGAGCGAAGTACTCGGTTTAGATCTGCGACGTTACAGTGACTTAGACGAGGACGCACGTGTTGCTTATCTGCAAAAAAGACATCAAACAAACAAACTTGGTCAGATTTATATAGAAGTTTAACAAATTTAAGCAAGTGTGAATACGCATTTCTGTGTGTATGTGTTAAGAGAAGTTGAGTTGTGGGGAGATTAATCCTACGGCGTCGCACCTGGATCCCCCCACTCAACTGGGCAGTGGAAGCCGTCGTGCCAGTTCCCGGACACGATCAAGTAGTCGTCCTTCATGCCTTTGTTTGATTTGGGCAGACAGGAGATTAGTCTAACGGTGCTAGACCGAGACTTAATGTAATAACCTACCTTAGAAAGTTTATGGGACTCATATAGGAACACGACATCGTGCCATGTGAGATTTAAACCCATCTGCTCGTTTAGAGCATCTACACTACCTAGAACTCTAAAAACGTTTGGGAGGCATTGATCGGGACACAACCGATGGTTGCGGAGGTACTCCCTAGTTACAGGTTTCATTGGTATGGTCATCCCACCCTCTATAAAGGCTATCATAGGAATGATAACCTCTCCCTCTGTCCTAGAACCGGCCACGGCTGTTGTCGGGCAGTATTTTAACCCTACGTCGCTGGGAATATGGTATTTGGCTCTAAAGCCTTCCATCCCAGCGGCGGTATCAACTAGACACTTGAATTTTCCCATTACAGAAGGACGATAGACTAGACTTTAGAAGAGAGAGTGTTTGTAGTGATAGCCGAGGACAAATATCGAGGAGAAAAGGTTAAGAATAGGAGCAAGAACTTACAAGGTTGAAGGTGTGCAAATCTCCACGGTTTTTTGCAAAGTAAGGTATGATGGCTGATGTCTTGATGGGATTACCCCCTGAGGAATTAAATGAAGGCGCGGGTTCCCGAAGCGTCACTACGTGCGAAAAGGCGGCCTCGAAATTATGTCTGTCCCGCCTAAAATTTCGTGGAGTAATGAAAACCGTTGGATGCCCATCTCACCGTTGAACGTGGCAGAGAAAGAGTAACTTACAGTAATAAATGCGCGCGTTTTTGAAAATAAAACCGCCAAGTGGCATCTTCTGGGACGCGAAACGATTTCCACACGTGCCATCACTTATAAAGTGTGTAGAGGGGATCCTCGTCAGATCAAAACCCTATTTTTCTCCTCGGATGTCGAAAATTAGAGTTTTGAGGGGCTATTGTGTGGGGCAAAAGGATCCTGGTGGGAACGTGGGCCTTTTGGGCCTTGTTAAGGAAGGCCGACCTGACCCTGGGGTTAGAGATTGTTGGTGCTATGGGTCGGCCTATACGCCGAGGATCCGAGGATCCAGCCGAGGATGGTTTTCCCCTCGGACTGACATCAAAGAACCTGAGACTTCATGGTAAAGGTTAGGGAATGACACGGTCAAGACCAATGGTTAAAGGGAGAGAACCCTTGAATGTTCTAGAAGCGCCGATGTTGGAAGAATATCAAAGGTAAAGGCTGCTACCTCCACATTAAAGACCCTGCACCTACCACCCTGGCCGCATTAATGAGGAAGTGACACTTAAACAGTGGAAGGGAAACTTCTAGTTACTGTTCAAAGGCACTAAGAAAAGAAATATCTAGGCTAAGGGAGGAATTGGGGGCAACACGTGGATAAAGTATTAAAAAGAGGAGTATTTAAGGAGGGACCTAGAACAGAAACGGGACGGAACTTTTTGTAACCTAAAAAGAAAAAAGGACAAAGAGAGAGATATAATATAAGAACAGCTCTCGGCTTACGTCCGAGGAGGCCTATTTACATTACTCCTTTTTGTTTCCAAGTACTTGCAATCTTTAGTTTGTCATTTCATCCTCATACACTTCTAACCTGGGTTTCAAGCCCACACTCTACAAATTCATATTGTTTAAGGCTCATTGGGCCTGAGCCCATAACTGTTCTTGGGTCCAGGTGCAATTGTGCACTTACAATTTGTATGATCATTTATAGAGAAATGAGGAATAATTTGTGTTGTGGTGAAGGTACTTTTTCTTATAAAAATTTGAGCTTTTTAAATAATTATTCAATATGGGTTTCTTTTTTTTTCCCTACAAAATTTGGCCTTTTTTGGTTTATATTGTGAGATTGTAGCTTTTGATATGAGGAATCTGCACTAGAATTAATGATTGTTTCCTACATTTTTAGCTGGGCAGCTTCAGATTTTTTTTTTTTCATTTTTGAAAATATTTCCCTTTTCTATTATTTAATTTGTTCTTTTTGTAATAAATTTTGTAATTTTTAGCTGAAATATTGTTGTAATGTATTTAAAATTTTCATATATAATTAAAAGAGCGAGTATCATTGAATTTAAGTTTGTTTGTAATTTTGAGGATCTTTGTAGCTACAGTAGTAAATTTGTGTAAAGACCATATTTGTTCCTTAAAGATGACAACATTTCACATAATTTGCAAATCTGGGTTTGCAAGCATTTATATGCAGGTTTAAATAAGAATCCATTAAGGAATGTGGTGATTTTAATACGTAAAGTTTGCATTTTTTTGTGTGTTATTTTATTGATATTGCAGCTGCATATTTACAAACATTATGTGCTAAATTAATTTCCATCAGGGTTTGTATAATTAGGTATTAGAAGAAGAAATTGGACAAAAGGGACAAATCCTTAGATTCATTGTGAAGGAGATTCGGGTTTTAGTTGTTTGGTATGTGTCACTTATTATTGTCTTGAGCTGAAATTAATGGAAGATAGTAGAAGTCTATTTTATCTCAACTTTTGAGGATATAGTTGTATAGACAATAAGTCTATTCCCCAATAATTTGTTATTATTATTTTTCCTCTTGCTAGAAATTAGAAGTCTGCATTTGGTAGGTACTCCTGTATGTGTACAGTATTATGTGTACATATAAAGCCAAGTTTTTTTTTTGGCAATCTATGGCTAGTGTTACATAATGACAACAAGTTATTTGCCCCCACACTATTAATGATCTCACAGTAGCACTCTTTGCAGTATGGAGCCTTTGATTGATGAGGAGCCAGAGATCGTGCGCCCTGGTCCAGAAAAAACTTCATTGCTGACGCAACTAACAGATCATCGATCAACTGACATTTGGAATGGCAAGGTGAAATATCTAGTTCTAACAACTGCTTTAATTTTTACAAAGCGAGTTTGACTTTTAGCAAGTTCTTTCAAAGTCAAAGCCACCATATCCATTGATAAACTCATATAAAATATTTGACTGCCTGTTCTTAATTTCCGTGAGCAATACAACATTTTTTTTACAACATCAATATGTAGTTTATTGTGATTAGTGCATGATAAAGAGGTTAAATAAGTCACAACATGTCATGTCTAACTGTTATGGGGAAAAAACATTCTCGAACATATCTATTTTCATTGGGTTTTAACCCCACTTATTACAGTATTCAATTTACAAATTTCTATTTCATTGTTTGAAGAGTTTATGCCATTTCAATCTTTGGGCCTATATATTAATTATAGAAACAAACTTTATGTCATCTTTTGCAGTGTTTGTATTGAAGATATCATGTCAGCCGTCATTTTCTTTAGTTTCTCCAATCTCCACCACCATGAAATTTTTTTCCTGCAATTATATTTCATTGTTCAAGGTCAAATTGGCAAATAGTAGTACCTTTGATTTAATATTTTTATCCTCTTTAATATCAAGATAATTACCTTGTTATTCGAGTTTAGACTTTTCTGATAAACTGTGTAGGAAAATCAAGATGCTTAATGAGTAATTTTGGGTTCTCTCCTTGAAAATTGATCTTCTTGTTATATGATATTAAAATCATCATGAAGGTTTTAGAAGTTGTTCTTATTCTTATTATTCTTAGGGCCACACCCACAGATAATAAACAATAAATTGTACCAATCAGTTATCAGGTTTACAAGAAAATGGAATAGGAAGATTGAAATTTTGAAGACTGAATGGAATGCTTTACTGTGTGCAAGAAGCAAACAAAGCACAAGTCATAGTTTGTTTGGCTTGAAAGCAACATTTAGGCCAAATGAATTTAATAACATTTAGCTGAAATTAAAGAATGACACACACCCACGTAAGTTCTCATCTCCAAGTAAAAATTTGGAAAAAAACACAAACGTGTGGGGTTCAAACTTTAATCAAACTCCTTCACTTTCAATGTTCAAAGTAACTTTACAGATAAAAAGGTTTAAAGTCTGTTTTGTGCATTTAAGAGTTAGACCATTTTGGATGTACATCACTGTTAGTTTTTTTAAGACTTTGTCCCCTCTCCCTGTGTGTGTTAAAATTAGTGTTCTAAAAAAATAACCTTATCGATTGAAACATGTTGTATTTGATAACTGTGGCATAAAATTAATCAGCCATTAGGTTTTGTTACTTATAAAAGTACATATACAGTTTATACTAGAGGTATTTTATTGGAGATTCTTTATGGAAGTTGCCTTGGTAAACACTAAATTAATTTCACCATCTTAAAAGCATCTATAATTATTACTATTATTATAATTTTTTTTACTTGGAATATAAAAAAAAAAAAAAAATAAGGCCTAGCTACATAGATTACCTAGTTGTAAATGTGCCTAGAATTCTAGCATAATTACGGTTTTGCTCTGAAATTGTAATCCAGCAATTTGCCTAGAAAGACCATGTACATTGAATGGTCCTAATAATAAACCATGCCCTTGTCATGACTTTCTGCTAGACTTTCCTTTGTTATTATGTCATTCTTTATGACACTTTAAATGATGATCATAATTACTACCACCGCTTAAGTGTCCAATTGATATCTTCATGAGAAGTAGATTTTTAACTGTAAAATTTTTGTAATATAAAATTTTAATTGAAAAATTTTAATCTAACAACCGCTATAATTTTTATCGATTTTGCAGGACTTGAGCCCACTTTAGTGCCGTGGTCTCACTGAGGAGATGGCAAAAATATCGATGTAAGATAATCGAGGGATAGACATTATTAAGTTGGTGGGGCTAGAAGGATTGTTTAGGGCCCATTCCAGAGAGATAGATCATGGCCTAATATCAGCCCTAGTTGAGCGATGGCGGCCGGAGACTCATACGTTCCATCTTCCACATGGTGAGATGTCAATCACCCTACAAGATGTGGAGATCATTTTGGGACTACCTATAAACGGTGAGGTTTTGGTTGGGGCGACAGCTGTGGGGGGTTGGAGCCAACTGTGCGAGGAATTGCTTGGTTTTGGAGTTCCGACGAATGACAAAAAAACTTTGGTGGGGCAAAGAATTCTCATCAGTCGCCTTGTTGAGCGCATTGCAGAGCCACTGCCTCATGATGCAATGGAGATTCAAATACATCAGTATGTCCGGTGCTATATTTTAGCATTACTAGGGGATAAGATTTTCATGGACAAGTCGGGAGATAGGGTGCATTTGATGTTCTTGGAGTTCTTGCGGAACCTTTGTGATCTGCCACAGTATAGTTGGGGTAGTGGTTGCCTGGCATGGTTGTACAGAGAGTTGTGATGGGCAAGCCATAAAGATGCATTGCAGATTGATAAGGCATTGCAATTGGTCCAGTATTGGGCATGGGCGAGGTTGCCATTCTTGTGCCCGAAGATAGAGCCCCTACCTAGATGTGATTATGGCCTATGGCCAAAAGCTCCACTTGCATTTAAGTAAGTATTTTCATGATATTCAGTGTGTTATTCAATGTACTCTTCTTAGTAATTAAGTGGTATTATCTTATCTTATGTTATTCGTTCGTAACTATAGGTGGGTACGGGTGCGGGTGCGGGTGCCAAGCCCGAAGAGTAGGCCATCCAGCATGGCGTTGATCCACTATTGCAAGCAATTAGTTAGAATGCAGCCATATGAGGTAATAATATACAAAAATTCTGTTTGGTTATACTGAATAAAGATTATTATCACATGTTCAGTAGTTGAGAGCCTATGGTGTCTACTTAAGTTTTAGGCCATGATCAAGCTTTGCAGTTACTGGAAAGTACCTGCTGTCTCATTAGCGTGCCGATCATCCTTTCTATTAAATATTAGCATTGATACACCATGTTGAATATGCTATTATGGATGCGGAAGCGAAAGCATAAAGTATAGAACACAATAACACAAGAGGACCTAACGGCCTACATCCATGGAGGAAACCCTAAAGGGCTACATCAATAATATATTAGAGTGTAGTACAAATCCTGTGCTACAATGAACCATAACATGTGTATATATAGTAGACTAAACCCTAAACTAATAGACTTCTAGTACAAGTAGGAAACTTGGCTTGCACACAAAGTAGAATTAGGCTCGGGCTTATGCTAATGGGCTAATATATCTCTAACACCCCCTCTCAAACTCAAGATGGAAACTTGATGAAATCTTGAGATTTGATTAGGTTGAAAAGATCCCTTGAATGAAGTTTGGCTCTGTGACGGTGGCTTGAGAAAGGCAATGGTCTTGCAGTGTTGATGCGACTTCTAACGGTAACATGACTATACCGGAGAATTTTGACGACAGCAGTGGAAAACTAAAGAAGATGAACGCAGCGAAGAAACACCGAGGAAGACAAAGATTGCTCTTAATACACCGTAAGGACAGAAAACCATGGCCATAGGAAGGCACTGATACCATGTTAAATATTAGCATTGATACACCATGTTGAATATGCTATTATGGATGCGGAAGCGAAAGCATAAAGTATAGAATACAATAACACAAGAGGACCTAATGGCCTACATCCATGGAGGAAACCTTAAAGGGCTACATCAATAATATATTAGAGTGTAGTACAAATCCTGTGTTACAATGAACCATAACATGTGTATATATAGTAGACTAAACCCTAAACTAATAGACTTCTAGTACAAGTAGGAAACTTGGCTTGCACACAAAGTAGAATTAGGCTCGGGCTTATGCTAATGGGCTAATATATCTCTAACACTTTCGCAATGCTAGAAGGGACCCTCCCCCTTCAATATGCTCCAAATTGGTGAATTCTCATTGTGGTTCTGAGTTAGTGTTTAGAAAATAATTCCATTAGCATTGTATAAATGGCCAAGGATCATATCTCAACTTCATCTGCCCCTTGACGCAGTGACACCCCCCCCCCCCCCTTCACCCCTGCATATGCGTGCATGGGGGTGGGTGATATGTAAAGGATTAGGCCTCCAATTGACAAAGACAAAAAGTCATTTGATTTCAACCTTTGTTTTGCATTAATATGAATTATATGCCATCACTTTATGGCTCTTGTAGGTTTTCTTCTTCTCTTGTCTTGGTGGTTAGGTTATGAATTTTTTTTTCCTTTGTATTTCTACCTACTTTCTGGTGTTGTTCAATTAGTAATTAATAAATTAGTGTGAATGTTGTATTTAAAGAGGTTCTGACTTTCAATGATAGAATTCTCGTTATGCACACTTCCTAACTTGCTAGATGTATTTCCTTCAAATTCTGCAGACGTCTTCATCTAGTTAACTTTAAATAGGATCTGGTTAACTATGAGTAACTTTTATGAGATCTTTTCCTATGATGCTTATTCTGTGCTTGCATTGGTATAACAAGTTTCAATGACAAAGGCCCTTGTAGCTTCTTGATTTTCTTGGTAACTTGGTCATTTGTATATCCATGTGTCATCATGTTCTTTATAAATGGGTAGATTGGAGGATTTTACAAAATAGGAGTCTTTATTTATGGCTGTTGAATGGATGAATTTATCCATACCTGAAGAAAGTACAAAGGTACTACAAAAGAACAAGTAGCCAGGCTGTGACAGCAAAGAGCAAGTATTATCAAGAAACTAGAACCATTCTGTATATAGCTTAGATGACTACAACAAATTTTGAAAGATCTTAAATTATTTTGTAAAAATTGTCAAAGTAATTAGGGATAGTAATTCGGGTAGATATTTAGGTTGTTTAATTATAAGTTTTAAGCATTTCCTCTATGGGAATTTAAAGCTTTCCATCTTTGTGGCAGAGTTTTGAATATCCTAAATGCAGAGTTTTGAATATCCTAAATCAAAGTGACATTTAATAATGGCAGTCACCTCTTCAATGATAGTTACCTTGTTTTTTCTTTTCTATTTTTGTTATTATTGGTAAGTTACAAATGTACTTAATGTGTTTTGAATTCACAATCTTACACCCTCCCCATTATTTTGGGGGAGGAAGTGTCATTTGAGCTAGTGCTTGTTAGTAGATGGTTACAACACTCGTACAAGAGCTAAATATAAGGGGTTGTGAATACTATAAGTTATGCACGGTGTATATGGCTTGGTCAATCAATTTGTTAGTACTTTTGCTATCTCAGATGGCTATAAACTATTTAGTTCTGGTCTGGGTATCAAATTCCTACTTTTCCATATTGAGGGATCTAGTATTGAGTCTAAAATTTGTCCTAATTTAATTTTTGTTTAAATAAGATACTTACATGCAGATTAAATTCTATGATCGAAGAGAGTCCATAGATTCTTGTACTAGCTATTTAACATGAGCATCAGGTTAAAGATTTGTCATGTGCCTTATTACTTAAGAGACAAAAAAAGACCCATTTGGCCTGTCATTGCCTTCATTTAAATCAGTACTAATTTTATTATGTTCTTATGTATCAATGTTGTAAACCACAACCAAATCTTTAACATATGCCTCAAGTGCATTTGTATGTCTAAACATTCCAAGTGGATTTGAGCTTACAGAGAAATCAAGTTCATTTCTTGACAATAATCTTTGTTGATTCTTGAAGCATAGGAACAATGCCTGAGAAATCAACAGCTAAGAATCTTTTGGACAACATTGTGGAAATACCCAAATCTTCTATTTTAATTTTTGTTTTTCTCTTTATCTATGTATTCTCCCTTGTTTCACATTTTAGATGTTATGATAATTGTTTTTTGTTTCTATTGTAGATTATGTGGCAACCATATGAGGTAGACTTAGGCTACCTTCCTGCCTTTTGCGTTGCAGGGAGGGATATATGCATGGCAAGGGTGCCACTTGTGTGTTTTTGCATAGTAGAGACACACCACCCAGACTGTGTCCTTCGACAGTTTGGGTTGGCACAGGAGCAACCCGTCCATGTTGTGTATGATGATAGACTGCATGGAATAGACTTGTGTGGGAAGGTGGAGAAAAATTGGAGGGTGGAGCATGCACTGTATATCCAAGAATGGGGTACTTGACAATGACGACTTTGCCACACACCTCCTCAGATTGATGAGATGCCCCGCGATCATGCCTATTACCGTCGGTACCGTCTAGTCACTCAAAAGTATGTCAACTGCAACAACGCTAAATTAGATATAATGGTAATGTGTTTTAATTAAATTTTATTGTCTGCTTTGTTTTTTCTTCAGTACATGTATGAACGTAGAATCAATTGATTTCTTTCTTCAGCAAATTTGGTTTGATCTGATTGACATCCAATTAAAAAGACTTTCTGTTACATATAGTATTCTAATAAAACTTTTAGTTCTATGTTGAGTATTTGAGTAGATATTAATCTCAAAGTTCTAATCTTCAGTTGAGTATTTAAATATGGAATTTTTCTGTAGAATATACCCTGTTTATTCTTTTATTTTATTTTCATTTTCTTAAATCAGTAAAGCTATTTTCATAGAAGACTATTACAGTTACAAAATTACTGCAAGCAAAGATTGTTAATTGTGACAAGTTCAGGATTTCAATTGATGATGTGACTCTAGAAGTCTAGAATTCAACTTGAACCTAACATAAGTATCAATTGATACACTATTAAAAGTTCATAATTCGATTTAAAAGTAATGATAATATAAGATTTAATTTATAGCAGCATTATAATTCTTGATTTAATTCAAAGATTCTGAACCTATAAGGTTTGATTTCAAATCATCCTTATTATAAGTATAGGCTTCAAAATGTAATTTACCCAACATAATTTTACCATGCCTATGCAAGTGGATTAAAAAGTATGTTGCATGTTACTTTTGAAGATATGGGTTCTCCTTTTTTTTGTGCATGTATTTTTAAGTGGAGTTTTGTCCTTGTTCTGCAACTCTCAATAACTAAAGTTCATTCTTTATAGAAGTTGTTTTTATTTCCTTGGTGTTTATTTCTCTGTCTTCTTCGTACAAAATAACCAAAGAACTAATTTTATGGCCTCTGAATTTCAGCACTTTCTTGCACCAACACCAATTTGGGAGCATTAGACAAAAATTATATATAAAAGTTTCTAATTTAAGGGACCCCCACAAACAATATTCTGACAGAGTTTTCCATCAAATTCAGTATTTCTTGCCCAAAAGAAGATACTCTTTCAGGGCAACATTCAGTTTTTATCTTAAAAAAAATAGAGGTGTCTCTCCGGGTAGTATATTTAGGGACTAGCCTAGTAAAGGCAGACAATATTAGCAATTAATAAGTACTATATCATCCATTATGTAATTGATACATAAATGTCTCAAATCTGATTGTACTGGTTCTTTCTTTGTTTCAGATTGGAAACCATTTAGTGTTGTTGGAGATGCTTCCTGTGGGCACCCCAGGACACAACCACGTCCGGCACGTCCTAAATGCTGTGGCTGGCCTTGGTGGTGGTCCTGCAGCAAATGGGTAGGCAAACAATGGGCATGAGACTAAATCAGCAGCTACTGCAACCCCAAGCACAAGCGCAACACCCTTAAGTACACTGAACCGTGGTCGGCGTGCTACTTGAAGCCCAAGCACAAGCGCAACTAGGGGTCGTGGTTGGCATGCTACAGCAAGCCCAAGCACAAGTGTAGCTAGGGGCCGTGGTCAGCGTGCAACAACCCCTCGGGTTGTAACTAGTCCTGAGATACCTGCACCCATCCCGTATGCATCTCCTTAGCTCGAAGTCCCTCCACCCATCTCAGATGCATCTCCTCAATTCGAGGTCCGTCCACCCACGGTAGATGCATCTCCTCAGCCCGAGGTCCCTTCACCCACCCCACCTTCGCAGCCCAGTTTTGATCTTGGTATTGATTTTCATTTGACCCCTCCTACGCACCCCGAGACACCCTCATACCCACCCACCAGCTCTTGTGCACCCACTTTGCCCATAGACCCACCCCGTACTGAACCCATGACAATGATCCCCACTCCTAGCTATACAGAGCATCATTACCCATCTACCTCATCCTCATCCGACCCTCTAAGACCTCTAATTCGGATTGACACTCTACAGCCGGATACTGATGTACTGGACGAGCATTCCCCTTAGCAGCCCTCACCCCCACAAGGTAGACCGCAACGCGCTAGAAGAGCACCCACTTGTGGGATAGGTGGACACAAAATAGGATACAAAGGCAGCTCTATGGTATGATAACATTAATTACAATGTAATGATATATTTTGCATTTCGCTTTATTCTTATCATTACCCCGCATATTGATTGTATGCATCTAATGTCTTTGCAGCACGATGATGAGCCTAAGGATGATGCCCCGCAGTCTCCTCCCCCGCCCAAACATTACATGAGGGTTAAAGAACATAAAAATTGGTGAACCTTGAAAAAGAGGTTTGTTAACTATCTTGTTTGTTAGCAATGGTTAACTACCCCTGTCCATGTGACCCTAGATTTTCTGCAATTTATGTTTTTTTTAAGGTATGGTAACTGCTTTGACTAGCAGCTTCTTTATTATGGGAGAAAAAAATTTATATGTTTAAAATTGCTTGATCAGTTTATAATAAATAAATAAATAAAAATTTAAACTGACTTGTTAAACTAACTCAAAAATTTTAAACAAGTCAAAATCTTTTAATAATAAATAATTAAAATCAGATACTCAATCTTTGTATACTGTGTTGGACTTGTGTATATAAATGTTGGTTTTAAAAGTAAAGGCCCATTGACATGTGTTAGCACAGCAGCTTGGAGTTTAGCTGGCATTATTTTATTCTGGCAATTAATTTTTTAGTAAAGTGATGTTACAAATACTACAAATTTTGCTAAGTATGTTTTACAAACTAATTTGTCAATTTTAAACCCACGTCACAAAGTAATTATTTATTTATTGTTGTTGACGTGGCAAATGCCTTTTACTAAAGCGACAGGTTGCAGGTTGACTTCAGGAATCAGTCTATCCAAAATATATAAATAAATTTGAAGATAAGTGATGCTTACTAATTACCTCTTTAGACCTTGAAAAAATTAGAATTTTGTGCACTGAAATGAGATTTTATTGTTGTTGACGTGGCACTAATTACATTTATTGTCACGTTAGTCTGTATAACTGATATAATAGCATTTTTATATCTACAATTTGTCTGGAATTTGATTGATCCTTGCAATTAATAATAAAATTGTATTGTAATTATGTCTACTATTAATTGTTGCTGAAGATGTACTCTGCCTATAGACTGGGGCTTATGTTGCACTTATCTTTCCCCCTCTTCCCCCTTTTGAAGGATTATAGGCACAAACGTCCTGAAGTAACAGTCCTTGATCCTCCTGATGCGATACGACATCTACGCAACTCTTGGAATGTCCATGCTTCAGGATGTGGTAGATATAAACTTGTCTGATTGCCATGGTAATCTCGTACTACTGTTTTATTAAAATGAAAGAAGTATATTTTATCATTTCCTTTATCCCTTCCTAAGACTTTTGATTATATTTTTTTTTTTCTTGAAACTATTGATCACATTTGGGAATAGCTTTTCTGTGATTCTGACCGAATTTCACACATATTTGTTAACTGCATTTTAGGCAAGGTTGGTGTTCCAAGGCAAATAGTTGTTACAAAACATCCATCTTCTATTCCTTACGAAGTTACTACAGCTGGACTAAAGTTACAACTGGGTATGTTTGCTTTTTTTTTTTTTTCTTTAGTGGGGGTGGTGGGGGGTGGAATCGATTTTGGAACTAGTGTTTAGATGAGGACCAGTTGTTTACAATGGTCAGATCCTGCAAAGCTCAATTTCCTTATTGTTTATATCTTGGTAGTTGGTGGATCTGTATTGATCGCCCATAAGCCTCAAAAAATATATATGAACCAGTTGGACAGGGTTTTTTTGGGACTTTTCCTGAAGGTCATTCTTATTTACTTGTTCTGCAATCATTATGGCATCTCCTAATTTCCTTTTTTCTGTAATTAATTTTTTTGTCCGTTTGATTATATTTCAGTTGCTAAGCCTTTAATAGCGGATGGAACTGCCAAGCCACATAAACTATTTGTTGCTTATGATCAATTATCCCTTGCCATACTTGAACCTCCCTTGGTTCTGCACGAGTTTGATAGTCTTGGTATGTGTTGCATGATTTTGTTACCCATGGTATGAGTTTGTTACTATTTGTTGCTTATGATCAATTATAAACTGTTCATGATTTTCGTATCAGACAATTTGCATTAATGAGGAGCAGCATTTATAAAGCCCAACTAGGCAGCAAAGAAGGCCAGTTGAATTTAGTGGATGAAGAGCTAAGGTATAGTGTATTGTTTTTTCCTTAGCCATGGAGACTTGGAGAAATTTGGAAAGAGATCTGGAGGATATGAGGGAGTATTACAGGCATGGAAAAACTTAAGAAGCATCTTGGAGAAAGTCACAGGTCAAAGGGTTGCTTACTCTCTTGAAGGAGAAAGAGGGAGATATCTTTAAGGCTCTTAAGCAAGACCTGGGAAAGCATCATGTTGAGGCTTTTAGAGATGAGGTACAAACTATTCTTGTTCCATTGTAATACTCACATTTTTTTTATAAATGGACTACCCTCTAAAAAAAAAATCATAATAACTTTTTTGAGAGGTTAATAACTTCTTTTATTTATGTCTTTAGTCCATTTTGAGTGCATGGTTTTGTGGTTGTCTAGTTTCTAGGATTGGTGTGATGGTCAGTCAATCCTAGAGTTGTATCTCTATTTACAAGTTAAATAAAAAGAATTATATATCACGTGTGCCAAGCCAAATTTTGATCTCTTTCTTTTGTTATATATAAAATATCATTGTTTGCAGACAGGAACCTTAACTAAGACAGTGCATACGGCATTGGAGTCTTTGAAGGACTGGATCCCATGAATGTCCTTGCTTTAGCAAAAACAAAAAAATAAAAACCCACTTTCAGGAGCTCTTTGACAGTTTCTCTAACCAATTGATCACAAAATCCAAACTAACGCATATGCTCAAGGGCCCCATCCATGCGTGTAACCTACAAAAGAGAACCAAAAAAACAAGCAAATGAGCTTAATTTGGTTCTCTTTTGCAGGTTACATGCATGGATGGGGCCCTTGAGCATATGCGTGAGTTTGGATTTTGTGATCAATTGGTTAGAGAAACTGTCAAAGAGCTCCTGAAAGTGATTTTTTATTTTTTTGTTTTTTGTTTTTGCTAAAGCAAGGACATTCATGGGATTTAGTTGTATTTGCCATAAATAAGGTGTATTTTACTTCAGGTTTATGGAAATGATGGGTGGTATTTCTTTGAAAGTGATTCGCTCAAGGTTCTACTTGACGCCCTTCTTGAAAAACAAAAAAATGGTGAGCAAGGGGAGGTAAAATATTTACTGTTCTCTGCTAACTCTTTACTAGGTTGGCAGTTTGAAATTTCTCCTTTGTGATGCTCAGCTTTCAATTATTCAAAAGGGGTTGATATTTGTTGATGTACTCTGACACTTAAAACTTGTCTAATGCTTTGGTTCTTACATGTTTCCTGAAAATTACACAAGTTGGCCATAATTTACTGAGGGAATGGGTGATAAATTTGTTTGGATTTGCAGAAGGGACCTTCAAAATGGACAAAATATTACAGTTCATGGACTACAACAAGTTGCCGTTGGTTACCAAAGTTATCATTCTTACCAGAGTATGGTCCTAAACTGAAGGAAGATTATGTGATGGTGAAGCATCTACCAAAAATTTTGAAGGATGATGATGATTTGAGAAAATGTTGTGCATGCTGTTGGTTCAGTTGTTGTAATGACAATTGGCAAAAGGTAGTGGAATCATATCCTGAAAGTTAATTTTGTTCATGTTGTTGCACTATGATTGACATACACATTGACCAGTGATACTTATAAAAAGCATACACATGCATTAGTGATCAGTTGCATGTTGTTGGTTGAGTGGTGTTTGGATAGGTTCCATGTATCTGGTGTTACTCTATTAAAATCTTGTGTGGTGATAACAGCTTCCAGTAAATCATGGTGGAAAATGATTGTTCCTTTGAAAAACATATGAAATAGTGTGTATAAAGAACAAAGAATGTGAATGATTCATATTGCCTTAGTTATGTGTTCTACCTAAATTGAAGAGGGGAACAAAGAGAAGAATTTTATTGAGTAGAAGAAAAGCTCTGGTGTAATGGTGTGCTATTATATGTAGTAGCATTTACCTCACATATCATGGGTGCCACCTGGCAGGTATCCCAAGGAAATGCAATCTGGTTGTTATTACGACAATGTGATCTTGCATCCACCTGCTTTTGGACAAAAAGCATGCAGTGAGAAAGTTATAGGCAGAACACTTACAGGCATCTAAGGGTTTGTGCATGGAACTGGCAGTTTCCTTAATGGGACTTTCCTCAAAGGGACCTTTTCAATGTAAGGTATACAGAGGAGATTTTTGAATTCTTCTGACGTGGTTGTTTGTTGGTGGAACAGCCTAACATGAATGCAAAAGCTTGCTCTTTACTCGTAAGGGAACAAATTTCATGCTTCCTTATCCTCCTGTTATAGCTCTAGCTTTGTGCTTTGATTTCTTTGGATTTCCCAAATTGAATTGGGTCAATACATAAGATTAAGAGTTTTGAGGCCTTTTTTAGGGGCTGTATTGGTTTTATGTACATCATTGTCAGCTGTGTCTTGTGTTTCTTAGTTCTAGCTGCATCAGGCTACCACATTCTCAAACTGTTTAATTGTTACTAACCTATTATGGTAGTACCATTGTTGGAATCTTCTTGTCTCTCGTTTATTCCTTCCTCTTAGTTCATCTCTTATTTGGTTCTCAACATATCATTTGAATGGCTTGAAAATGACAAAATTTGGCCCTTATATTCTTTTCACTTGTTATTGATAGATTGTTTGGCATTATAATTCATTATTTAGCATATTTTTAATTGAAACTTCTACCTGACTGTGACTTTTTGGAATATAGGAGAAATTTTGTGGCATGGAGCATAAGTTGTGTTATACTTTGTGATCATTCTTGAAATATTTACATTTTATATTCTTTACTTTACCACATGTTTACTTTTATTCTTTATTTATTGTGTGCAGGTTTGGGCTGTATTGAAACCTGGATTCTTGGCCTTGCTGGAGGATCCTTTTCATACCCAACCTCTAGATATAACTGTTTTTGATGTACTGCCTGCCTCAGATGGGAATGGAGAGGGTCGAGTATCGCTAGCGAAAGAAATAAAGGAACGGAATCCTTTACGCCATGCTTTTAAGGTAAGCATCATATTGTCTTACTGGTCCTTTATATTTTTTCCTGGATCAAAGTCTTAAAAATTTTGTCACTTGGTAGTATAACTTATGAACTTTGGTTCTTCTAAATAGTTAAGCAAATCGTAGTAATAGAAGTTTAGGATCTACTACGATGCTACATAATTCTAATGCAGGGAGGCTATGCATAATGCTTCATGTTGTCAAAACTGAAATTAAGGGTGTCTAACAACCATAATAATTAACCCTCACTTGGTAGGCTGAATTGCTCTTCTAGCTGGAGGAGGAAACTGTAAATTCTGTAGGTTATTCAGATTAATGTCTGTTTATAGAAATTTAACTTTGTTGTTTAAGCTAAAAAGCTATGGTAGGCAACAATTTTTGACTCCTAGTACACAAATACTTTTGATTCTCTCTTTTGCTCTATTTTTTAAACTTTTAACAACCTTATTTTGTGTAGAGTTGATATTTTTCTTGGACTCAAAGTGCTCAAAGTAAATAATCCATCTTTGTATGAACTCTGCTAAAGCTGTTAAAATTTCACCCCTCTAGAATTACACATTTAATTTGGGCATTATACTGAGCTGCACCATTAAAGAAATGTGACACTAAGTGCTGGTGGTTGGGTAAATTTTGTTGCATCCGTGAGGACTCTTTCCTTTTTTCTTGTGATAAGTAAAATAAGTTCGTTCAAAAGACAATATAGCTCAGCTACACATTGTGTTTATCAAACTACTACTAAAAAAATTACAATCTCAAGTTCAAAAGATCTAAAAATTCTAAAAAGAAGATGGCGGGATGCCACTTAAGGTAGTCATCCTATAAAACAAAAGTCTCAACATATGCTGTTTGATAGCGTCGTTAGGGTGTTCAACACCATTTAAAAGTTCTACAACTCCTCTCTCTTCAAACTCTCCACATTACTCACAAGGGAAATTCTAGAATTCCTGTGACCATGAAATGTTTTACATTTTTAATCTTGCATTTTTCTTCACTGCTTTATTGTGATAGTTATTGGTAGATGATTATCTTTCTGGGGAAAAAATCTAGATAATATCTACTCTACCAAATAGTTTGTAACTGAAGGTGACTTGTGGAATCTGGAGCGTTAGGATTAGAGGCAAGAATGGCGGTAAAGTTAAAGACTGGGTCGCTGCAATTAATGATGCTGGACTAAGGCCTCCTGATGGCTGGTGTCATCCTTTGTTTTTGTTTGATATTGCAGGCAGATGAATATCCAACACTCTTCTTATACCCAGCAAATGAGAAAGCAAATCCGGTAATTATTTCATGGCATATCTGTATATATTTATTTTGACTTTTGCATTCCAGCCAATTGATGGGAAAATTTACTATGCTTGCAGATTAAGCTATCTACAAAATCCGGTTTGAAGGAGTTGGCAGCATCTATCAACAAACACTTGAAGCCAGAGATCATGTCAAGAAAGATGAATTGTAGAAAAATATAGCGACTGAATATAAACCCTAAAGAAAATGATACAGGATTAGTTTTAGCCAGTAGAATCCCGAGAGAAAAAAGTAGCACTCAATCAAAGGAAGAATAAACATTCTTTTGGCATCAATATGTGCATTGTTGGTCAAGGTTCTTCCATAGTAGCAAAATATATATAAACATGTCTTTCTTCCTAACAAAGTAGACAGTAGACACTGAGTTAAGTGGTTTTGTTTTGTTATTCGTGACAGTGATATTGTCAATATGGCTGAGATTAGATTAGCTAAAGTTTCATTTCATTTGATTATGTAACTCTATTGAAAGTTTATGGATAACTAATGTAACAAAAGAGTCCTTTGATAAGCAATTTATATGAAAGTTTTATAGACGAAATGGATATTGAAAGGGACATATAATGCCTTGAAGTGTCTCAGGACACAAGACACCTTGAAGCCCCTGACAGTCTCTGTAGAACCAGAAAATTTGGCTGCACTTGTGAATCCTAAATTGCAGTTTATCCTAGATAACAATAGAATTCTATTTTGTAAACCATCACAATCAGACTCAACTGTAACTTGACTAGCTTTGCTGGAAAATAGTTTAGATTTAGCTACCATTTTCTTGAATCGTGACAAATTTATTAGAGTAACATTGCATTTGGCATTGGCTGAAAAATGCAGTTTTTTTTACTGTATGTCACATTAAGAGTTTGTTTTTTGTGTACGTTCCTATTTTTGATTAATTTTCTTCCCACCAATGGCAAATGAACAAAGTTGTATGACCTCAGTCACATAATCTGAGCAATAAAGGCCCTTCATAAACCACTTGTTCACCTCTCCAATTGATTGGCTATGCAAGAGTTGTGCCAGTGTGATCTGATTAAAGCACCTTAAACTCTATGCAAGTAAATTTGCATCCCATGATTCATGATGCACATGGGCGCAAGATGTCTAGGTCCTTGGGAAATGTCATTGATCCGCTTGAAGTAATAAATGGGATATCTTTGGAAGGTCTTCATAAGAGGCTAGAGGATGGGGTATCGCCAGTAGTGCAATAAATTGTGGAATGTTGTATGATATGCTATGACCAAGGTTGGGGATGATTATGTTCCACCCACAAATGTAAATCCGGATGACTTTTCATTTAGCTGTCAATGGATACTCTCAATATTAAACAAAGCCATATTCAAAACTATTGCGGCTTTGGAGTCATATAAATTCTTAGATGTAGCACGTATTGTGTATTCATGGTGGCAATACCAACTATGTGATGTTTTTATTAAAGCAATTAAGCCTTTCTTTGATGGGAGTGATCCAAGGTTTGAGACTGACAAGAGTTTTGCTCAAGACACACTTTGGTTATGTCTTGACAATGGGCTACGATTGCTTCATCCTTTTATGCCGTATGTTACGAAAGAATTATGGAAGCACCTTCCTTCATCAAAGGACCGGACAAACAAGAGAGCTCTTGGAGCTTTGATTTTGACTGTTCCCTTCCCAACTGATGTGGGATTAGCTTTGCACGAATTTTACATTAAAAACTTTCCTTATAGGGCACCTAAAACCCTACATGTGCCTGCATACTTGAAGTATGTGTGGGCGCAAGCACCCGTGACAAGTGGTTTTCTCGTGGGAAGTAAGCCTCGGCCTAGAGTAGACTAGGTGGAGGGTGAAAGTGGAGTCGCTACCTAAATTAGGTCTAAGAACCATATGTATAGTGTAAGATCTATGACCGGCATGTACCCCCTTTAGATAACATGTCAGCATGCCAATTCCTTCGATTCCTTCTCGTGAACATGGGGTACGCGGTACTCAAATTAGAGACACACTTTGGTTATGTGTGTAACATTTCAAATTAGACAGGCAAAATATTGGAAACATCAACACATCTAACTAGAGGCATTTCACTTCTTAAGGTGTTTCTTACATTACAAAGCAGAGGACATTGTCCAACCAAAGCATAAGAATCATATGTAAACGAGCAAGTGATTTAATATAAACTTAGCAAAAAGTAATGAACAATTAATCTTTAGATTTGCAAAAATTAAACGTACATAATCATCATTTGTCAGACATTAGCAACAATATTCTGTATTGCACACTTGTAGACATTAACAACAACGTCTAATGTTCGTAGGTAGAAATTTCTGAAAATCATCATTGCTTGAATCTGAGAAGTCTAAAATATCTCTTTCATCATCTGACACAGTAATTTCATTAATAGACTTCATGGCTCGCTCTTGCGCCTTCCCCTTTAGATGCTTCCTAGCTTTTTGGATTGCATGAAAACGGTCTAGTCGCTTTTGCATTTGATTGTTCTCTTGTTCAAGGCGAGCAAGTATGTTGGCAAGTTCATCTCTATGTAACTCGGCTGAGCATGCCTTAGGAACTCGTAACCCATGCCATCGACAATACACCTCTAACTCACACCTCTTCTTGTGTAGGGTTGACCATGGTGGTTCTGTTACGGTGAATTCCATTGCGGTGGTATTTGTACTTAATTTTGTAGATTTGCCGACCATGATGTGCACGACACTTCCAAGACTCTTGTACGTATATATTGACATATTAACGAAATCTCTCTTCTTTCCAACTCATTTCCCTCCTTAGTGGTCTGTGTATGTTTATAGTTATTGATCTGCTGAAACTTGTGATAATCCATTTGTTGAAGTAGATCCAAACTTGTTTCGCATTGTACGATCTGATGTTGAGGCGTTGCGACTCATAACTTAGTCAATCTACGAAGTTAGTAGGGGTAGAAATAAGATTATTATTGTGGTGCATTAATAACCTCATTTCATGGTCCAAGCATTATAATTTCAGTTATTCGGGCTTGTCATGTCAATACAGGCTGGAAAACCACTATATGAACAAGATTTTAAATGTTCCCAATGTCACAGTGAGATTTCAAGATGTGGGCAGTAGTTGCAGTGTACTACCATGACTATTCAACATTCCTGTGTTATTCATGTGAAGACTATTTAGCATTCTTGTGCTTTATCTGATATGACTTGACGAGACAATGTTGAGTTGTGTTAAATGCATCATAAACTTTTTAGGGGTCCTCTGCATCCTTGAAATCAGTGTATTGCAAAAGGATGCATATCTATGTATTGACGTGAGTGTGGATGATATGACTGGATAGGGTTCAACAGTGACGAGCTATTGAGCAG
Organism: Castanea sativa; assembly: GCF_040712315.1. Lineage (NCBI taxonomy): Eukaryota > Viridiplantae > Streptophyta > Magnoliopsida > Fagales > Fagaceae > Castanea > Castanea sativa. The sequence continues at coordinate 19,500,920 of NC_134018.1, read as the reverse complement.
CACATGCAGCACTGCGAACATCAGTGTAGCAATGGTGGACAGCTCACCCCCAAAATTGAAGTATAAACTTTTCATGGATGCTCTGCATCCTTGAAAATGGTGCATTGCAAAGGGTTGCATATCTGTGTATTCACGTGAGTGTGGATGAGTTGCATATCTGTGTATTCAAAGGGTTGTCCTGTATGACATTCCAACTTATAAAATCTATTTTGTTTTACAAATTTTCTCAAAAATAGTTTACTTAATGTGCTACCTTCTTGTCTATGTACAGCTGCCTTCCCCAGTGTTTTAATTTTATTTTCGAAAACACAGTGGCAGAGCCACATGCATCCTTGGGGGGCCTTGGCCCTTCCAAAATTTTTAGGGTTTTTTTTTTACAATATAGGTTTTTTTTTTTTATTAAATATTTATGGTTATATGAAAAAAAAAAAAAAAAAAGTTGGCCCCCCAAAAGAAAGCATTGATTAACTAATCTAGTAATCCTTTCCAAAAAAGAGAGAGTTTAGCGTTGATATACAATTGCAATAAAATGAAATAATTAGATAGTAAGTTTTGTGAGTAAACAGTGGGACCCCTAATTTTTAGCTCAATTTCAAATCCTATTAATGCATTCAAATCATTCAACATTGATAATATATGCAATTTGGTTGAAATTTTCTATTCTCAAGATTTTATCAAGAAAAAAAAGGCTCATATGTATAAAAGAAAAAAAAAGTGGGATTAAAAAAAAATGAAAGGAACTCGAGCCTTTGAAACTCGAGTTCTACTAAGCATTACCCAAGAAAAAAACTCATATGTACAAAATAAAAAAATCGAGATTTAAAAAAAATTTTAAAAAAATGAAAGGAACTCAAGTCTTTGAAACTTGAGTTTTACAGTGGAACTCGAGACTTTGAAACTCGAGTTCTAGAAAGCAAGCATCCTGTGTTTCAGGCAGAGAGCATGCTCTATTTTTTGAGTGTTCACACTAGTGGAACTCGAGTTTCATACACTCGAGTTCTACAAAAGCAAGTTTTAGAAACTCGAGGTCTGTAGCAATCTGAAAAATGTTCAGTGAAACTCGAGTTTCACTGGGATTTTTTTTTTCTGGACATGTAAGCTAGCCAAAAATAGAATAATCCACAAACACTCATTTAGAAGCTGAGAATGTAATCCACAAGCACTTATTGAGAGGCAGAGAAGTTGAGAATGTAAATGCACTTTAATTACATCAAAAGGCGTTCTCAATAAGCACTAAACTATAGAAATTGTTACGCTCTCTGCATAAACATAGTTTTACAATATAAATGCACTTAAATCACAGCAAAAGACATTCTCAATATATCAACATTTTGAACATGTCCAACCACGTTTAATTTGCAGTTCTAATCATACTACTCAAATGACAATCTTCAAAGAGGTACATTGGATAGAGAATTACAGGTACATTTAGCAAAAACCAAGAAGTTAACTGTGCTGACTCCCTCATTGGTTGTCATTGCACTTAAATCACACCAAAAGGCATTCTCAATATATCAACATTCTACTTGTGTCCAACCGCGCTTAATTTGCAATTCTAATCATACTACTCAAATCAAAATCTTTAAAGAGGTACATTGGATAGAGAATTACAAGTACATTTAGCAAAAACCAAGAAGTTAATTGTGCAGATACAACGTAGTCAATTTTCCTAAGATCGGTGGTCAACACAACAAAAACGCCGTCCATTGAAGCATGCCTGAAAAACATAGACTACTCACGTTAGGAGACAAGATAGTAAATATTAGGTAAACATGAATGAACAACAATTATTTAACCAATCCAAAACTTTTTGCCATCTCTCACCTACCTAGTTTGGAACATGACTGCTTGTGGAAGCGTCACGGGACTGCGAACATTTTCTGCGATTATGCCTGAAAGCATGACACAGTCCACATGTTTTCTTAGGTTGACTCTCTATCAAATCTACGTCCTCCCTCCGCCTTCTCGGCACTCGATCCTTATTCCTCACTCCCTCCATCTCATTCCTTATTTTTGACTTCACTGGTCGACCTTTGGCCCGCAACAATGTTGGATTAGGCAACCACTTAGGCAACCATTCTTGAGCGCATCATATACTCTAATTGCATGTAAACATGGGATCTTAATGTTTTGCCATTTCCCACAACTGCATGTTCTTTCCAGTAAACGAATTTTATAACTGTGGTTTACCCCTCCAGTGCTACACATGTCGAGTGAAGTAACTACTTGATATATCATATGTTCATTGCTAAATGCCCTGAGATAGTGTTTCTTAGATTTACGCCTATTTTCCGACCATGTGGAGAAGGCATATGTACTCCATTTATTACCCTCCACCAAATCATAAGTAATTTCTTTGTGCCTGTCGTGGAAATATTCAACAAGTTTGGACCAAGTGAACTCAATCAATGTGGCAATAGGAAGGCCCCGTGCACCTTTTAGTACACCATTGAAGCACTCTGATATATTGGTTGTAATTACCCCAAAACGTCTCCCACCATCATGTGATTGGGTCCACATATGCACAGACTCGCTCATTAGGTATGTGTATGGAAGATAATCTTTTTTCCTGCCATCCTTCCCCGTCAACTTCTTCTTATTCTTAATGGTCTCAATTTCCACCTGCTTAATGGACTCCATTATGATATCAAATTTAATTGTCTAAGTAGCATATACCGCTTTTAATGCTGCTGACTTTAGAGTCAAGTTTTGAAAATGTGTGTTGAAGTTGCTAGCAACATGTCGAAGGCAATATCTATGAAATACCCTTGTTCTTTCATCATCCCCTCTAGGCCAGTTTGCAATGCCGTTTTTGATATCAAGATGTCGGTCAGAAATTATGTAAATGCCTTCGTCAAGTATCACATCACCAATCGTATCTTTGAGGCATTGTAAAAACCACCTCCAACTGGACCTTGACTCACAATCCACAACAGTAAAGGCGAGAGGGAATACCTTGTTGTTAGCGTCGGTTGCTATTGCGACCAACAACTTTCCTTGACATTTATGTTGGGGTTTATGCTCTAAAATTTAATTTGTTAGCATGTCATAAATAATTAAATTGTTTAATTATATGAGACTATTTATAAATGAACTAATGGGACATTATCATAGTCCATGAGATGCATTGTATGTTATGTGAAAAGTCACAGAAAATGTAAATCACAAGTTCTTTGTAAACTCAAAATGTAGTTCGTAGTCGGTGATGAAATTAGGTGTTTTATCTGCGAAAACTATAGCACATCAACTAAGATAATTTGTCTTGATCATGGAAATGAAGATTTTTAGTTGATGTGTCTTAAAAGTTAAAACATATTGAACTGGACCGCTGTGAGATTAATTATTCAATTAACAACTGTCACCTAAATAATTAATCTCACGACTTCTAATTTCATGGACTCTCAATCCTGAGAGGGTAGTGAACTCAATTATGAAATGTAGGTTACTTTGATATATCATGAGTGAGATCTAATATTCACGGTCAAAACTTCAGTATGTTGAGTAACCACAAGTATTGTTGAGGGAACACATATTCTCAAGATGAAGTCCATAATCTCTTTTTGTAGAGACACGAAATATTCCCTTAAAATAAGTTTAATGGAAACTGGTTATCTAGGGCGCCCATTTAATAAGGAGTTACTAAAACTTATATTTATTGAAATTGAATTTCAATAAATGTGATAACTAAAAGATTAAATCGGGTACTCAATGATAAAATAGTTGTTTACAAAGTGACAGTTTATTATGACTTTGTTCACTATGGATATTTCATGGAGGAATCAAATGATATTATTAGAGTCTTGAGATATAATTTATTAATAAGGCCTAGAATGCAATTACATTTTTATAGTGGTATTAAATATAATTAATGATAACTTTGGGCTTGTCAAGAGTTGACAGAAAAGCCCAAGGCCCATTAGAGCTAGAGTCTTATTTGTTCCCTTTGGTCCCATCTCAAGCCACAAACTAAAGCCCAATTGGATAGACCCAAAAGGCTAAACTAATTAGATAATCAATTTTTATTTAATAAGAGTTATTAAATAAAGTAACTACCAAGGTAGTTAGAATGTACGTATGATGAAAAGAAAGAAAACAATTTTTCTCTACAAGGAGAAGAAGGATTTTTCTTTGAGAATCAACGTACATAAAGACTGATTGAAAGACCACACTTCTTGGGCACCACGTGGAATTGAGATGAAGATTAAAGGTATTCTCAAGTCTTGGCTTTGATTTTCACTACATCAAGGTACGCTTTTTATTCTTTGCTCTAAAATTCAAGGTTACATGTTATCTCTCATGAATGAAGTAGATCTGTGTTTGTTGCTTCCGCTGTGTGTTTTGTATGAGATGCAAAACCAAATTTTCAAACAATTTACCATACAGATGGGTCCCATCAATACTGATAACCGGCTTGCAATATCTGAATACATCAATGCATGGACCGAAAGACCAAAACACATAATGCAAAAATACGGTGTCATCTACACTAGTGGGTTTGGTAAGATAGGACACCTGGGTTTTTAGATCTTGGTCAATATATGTCATTAGCAACTTTTGCAACCTTTGGTAAGAGTCTTCCCAATTCTCAAATATCTTCTCAATCGCTTTTTATTTTGCATCTCATACCTTGTAGTAAGAAGGCTTATGGCCATCATATTTCTCCTTTATCATAGATCTGAGATGCTTAATTAGGGTAGTGTGATTCTCACGTAACTTCTTAAGGATGTCTGATGCAATAAAATTACAATTCATCATTCTATTCTACCATTATTTCACACCCCAATCGATATACATGTGTGAGGACCCACATACACGGTGACCATCCATAGTCTGTGGAGATTGGTCTTCATGACTGTGTAGACATACCACTTGCATGACTTATCCATGCATTTCACACAAAGTTTAACCTTCATCGACCTACTGATCATAAAATGTCTATTTTAATTGAGGCCACAAATTGTTAATGCACCTTCACCTCCACTTTATTGGTAAAAGTCAACCATTTGCACAAATCCATCCCCTCTCTCCAAGTAAACACAAATGGTATCTCAATATGATTAGGATCAACCATATTTGCCCAAGTATTTGTAGAAAATGACAAAGCAGGAGGTGCGTAGGCAGGGATTGTGTTCGTAATGTTTTTGACTCTAATAACATTGTCTGCTTCAAGTTCACTACCATTAAATGTCTCATCATCATCAATGTCTCTCTCAAAGTCCCCAAAGTGCTCTCGTTCAATCCTCTCCTCATACTGATCTCTATCAACAAAATCTTCACCGTTAATGGCAGTCTCATCAACATACTCATCATCATCATCGTCGTCGTCATCATCATCATCATCATTGAAAGCTCTGATTTGTGTTAAAAACACAAGAGTTGTTTAGACCTCAAAATTAATAAATTACGGCTCGGTTGATTTTACTTTAACTTAAATTAAGTGCAGAAAAGAGTAAATGCGAGTGAACAATCAATAAAGCTACTCTAAGCCATATTCATCATATCACAATAGTAAAATGAAAACTAAAAGAGTAGGGAAGAGAAATGCAAACACAAGATAACACGCCGATGTGTTATTGAAGAGGAAACCGAAGAACTCGGTGAAAAACCTCTCCACTGCCCTCCAAATGGTAAATCGATCAACTAGACAATAAGTTGGGATACACGAATAGCAAGAGACCCTCCAAGCCTAATCTACCCAATGTACCTAAGTCCTCCAAACTCCTACTCCAACAAGCTTTCTCGGAATTGTGTCTTGTCTAGTTTTCTAGATCTCGCAATATGCCCAATTGCATCTGCCAAGCCTTACCGGCTTCTTTTGGCAAATTCTCAAAACTTCCAAAGCTCTAAAACACTCTTTACACTCTGAAAATGTGTGGGTTGTGTTCGGGTACAAATCTCTTCTCAAGGTATGACAATGGGTGAGGGAATGAGAAGAGGTTAGAATGATTTCTCACTAAGAATGAGTAGCTCTCTCCCTAAAAGATGGGTGTATGTGTTGTAGAAAACCTATCTATGGTTTTTCTCTCTGAATGGGCTCTCATACTTTTGTGGGTAATGAGGGTATATATAGTATGGGTGAAGGATAAGAAAGTCACATTTAAAAATTCTCCAGGCAGAGAGTTTCGCGAGTATCTCGCGAGAAGGCCTTACCCGCGAGACACTCGTGAAATCCTCCAAGCTGGCATGACTATTCAGCTTCTAGTATGTGCTTCTCACGTGGCTCTTTCGCGGGTTGGCTTCTAGCGAGACACTCGCGAAATCCACTGATTCTTCATTTTAAGCTTAATTCTTCACCAACTTAATATTAAACCCAATATAATAAAATTCCACAAAATACAAGGAACAAAATTAATGCAATTATAACACTTTTTGTTATGGAATAAAGCCAACATAAAATATAGTTTTAAATCACAACTTTACAATCATCATCATCATCGTCATCGTCATCATCATGAACATCATCCTTTACATGTGTAGAATACTCATATTGAGCATCCAGAACTATAACCTGTAAACTTGTGGTTATTTGTTAGAATTCCTCGATACCAACTTCTGCATGCGGCTCCAACTGTATGTACAACTCAATACCATTTATTTTGGGTATTCTCTCCAACTTGTCAAACATGATATTTACATGTTTGTCTGCTTCTATCACCATATACTTGTAATTAATCCGGTTCTTTAAGACTTCATGTGGCGCACAATAAGTAATTTGTATGTTGTGCACAGCATGATTCATACACAATTCTTCCATAACTATCATCTTCAATTCATCAAAGGTCTTCAACCTATGATCAATTTGGGTATAATCGCACTTTATACCTAGCCCTTCAAATGGCAATCCCTTGTTCGCATTGGCATTCTTAAGTGGACCACTGTGGTATAGGATTATATCAATTACAGTCATTGTGAACCTGTTTGAGTCAAGTTACTATGTTAGTTAAAAAACATTTTATCTAGTCAAACTACACAAAGTACAAATTCCAACTCATTCAAAGAGCATGAATTTTATTACACATTCGTTACACATTTCATACCCAATACAAAAAAAAAAAAAAAAAAAGCCAAAATCCTTGAAAAGTATACAACATTTTATCTAATTACATACCCATAACATTTACATACCCATTTCATACCCAATACAAAAAAAAGTCATTTCATTACACATTCAAAGGGCATGAATTACATACTTATTTCATTACAATTTATTCGAAGGGCATGGGTAAGTCACTCACTTCATTACATACCCATTCAAAGGGCATGAGTAAGTCACTCATTTCATTACATACACATTTCATACCCATTCAAAGGGCATAAATTACATACCCATTTCATTACAATTCATTCATTCACTACCCATTTCGTACCCAAAACAATGATGAATAAAGTCAAAATCCTTGTAAGATCATGATAAAGATAAGAGCCTCAAAATGATGAATAAATTTTGATAACAAAAACCATGCAAATAAATAGTCAAAAAATTTACACTAACAAAACAAAGTTCTATAATTCACAATATTTGTATTTTAACTAAGTTATGTTAGCTATCTACCAAATAAATAGTCAAATTCTTTAACCCACACCTAACAACAAATAATACCCAACTGCAATGACAATCAAATGCAAACCCTTACCTAAAATGAAAATTTGTTGACTGGGAGGAGCAGTGATAGAGAGAGGCTGTGGTGTGAGATCAAAGACAATTTGGTGTGAGAAGTGTGAGTGTTATGGGTGAGAGAGTGAGGAGTGTTAGAGAGTGTGAGGAGTGTTATGGGTGAGAGTGACTGAAGAGGAGTGTTATGGGTGAGAGAGTGTGAGGAGTGTGGGTGAGAGTGACTGATGCATAGTGTTTTATAAAAAATTTCCCAGCAAAAATCGAGTCGTAAGACTTGAGATTCATGTATTTTTTTATTAGATTTCCCAAAGCAAATCGAGTCTTAAAGACTCGGTCTTTTCTTTTTAGAAATCAAGTCTTTAAGACTCGAAATCTATGTGGCACCATAGGGTCCAACTCATCAAGTGCAAAGTGAGTGTTTAAGGCTCGAGTTTTATATAGATCTCGAGTTTCTAAAAATTGAGATGCTAGTTTGCTATTACCTTCCCCCTTACTATGCTAGTCCCCAAATTCCCTAAAAAAAAATTTATAAACTTATCTCTTTTATTTTGTTTTTCCTCTACTTATTTATTTTTTTTCTTTACAAATGTGTATACTCTTTGGTTATGGCTATAAAAATCTCGAGATCTTTCTCTCTTATGTGTATCACATAGTACAAAAGATATGCACACATGGAATGAACATAAAAAATTATATAATTACTTGACTAAAGTTTATGTTGACATGTTTATGTTTAGGTTTTAGTTTAATAAAATGTTTCTCAACATATGGACTATGAATCTAGATACTCTTTGCTTGAAAAACATACAATGTGCAAATAATTCATTATAGTTTTGTAAATAATTAATTGCAAATTAATATTTTATAGTTTATTGTTACTTGTAAAATATTTTTCATTAAAATTTAAGTAAACTTAAATTGTTCAAATGATTATTTTATTTATAAAATTTATGAGATAATAAGGACAATTACCACCTCTTAAAGAAAACAAAAATGCCAGTGTCGTGCTATGTATAATTTTTCCGCTTGTTTAAAAATATTGTTAATGTTTAGTGTGTTAAAATATTTACATTACAATTAGTCTATATTTGCATTCAAACTTGCAATATTTAAAATTTAATAATAATAATTTCATTCATTGTCTGTTTTATGAATAATAATTATAATTATATCATCATTTGATATAATATATCAAATTATATTTAATACAATGATCAAACATGTGCATTTCATATGAAATTTAAACTAATTATTTGTAAAAAAAAAAATTATTTTGTGAAGTATTAAGTTAAAAATCAATTTTTTTTTTATATAAAAAAGTAGCAGTAATTATATTGTTGAATAAAAGTATATCTAAAAAGCATATTAAATTAGAGTATATTCATTCGCCATACCTTAGGTAAAAAAGTATTGACAAGCAGCATTCTTGAAGTGATTTTGGTCATAATAAGTATCCAATGTCATCAATAAAGGCTTTTTGCACTACTTTTTGTCTCCAAGATATTTAATAACTATGTAAAACAAAGTTTAGCTTTAATCTATCACATTGAGTGGTAAACATTAAAATTACAGTTAATAATTAAAGTATAAAATATATTTTTGTAAATATAGAAATAATTTTAATGGTTAACATAAAATAATGCTAAGTACATTAAGTTACAATACATTAAATATAATCCTTATTATATATTTTAGATATAATATAACAAAAAACACATATTAGGGACACTAAAAATAATACCATAACGCTTAATTGCACATACACCAATTGATATTTCATTGGCTAAATAACGTATGAATTTTGAACCACTAACATCATAACTTTGCTTCTTTGAATTATTTTTACTTACATGTTATAATAAAAAAATATTTATACTCTTATCCACTTTTATTTTGTTTTTAGGCTTTTAATAACTTATTTTCTTTACATGTTAGATTTCAAAAAATATTTTGTAATGCAAACATTTGTAATAAACTCTCAATAATTTATCCTTTATGTGTATTGCATAGTACAAAAAAAAAATGTACACATGGAATGAACGTAGAAATTATGGTTAATGACATGTTTATGTTTAGGTTTATAAAAATGGTTTTAGAGTATGCATCGCTTTAAAGGTTCATTCAATTAATACTCTCCCCTTACGACTCACAACATAGGGTTTATGACCTATGACTCTAAATACTCTATGTATGCTTGAGTGTGCAATGATCCTGCTTCTTTATAACAATTCTATCTCATATATATATATATATATATATATAGGAACAATTCTATCATACTGTAGAACCTTTAGTCATGCCAAACCAAGTACAATAGTAGGAAATCTTCAAAAAGTATGATACAACTTACAAGCACCAAGGTAATCATAGAAATTGAAGGTAAGTCAATGTGATTTCATGTTAGCTTATCTATATTACCTGCTACTTTAACCAAATCTTAGGTGAAATTATAATACGATTTACATACATAGACATTGTTAACCAAATAATAGGTTGAGATCACTATATTGTAAATGATCCACCTATTAATACATCCACATAGATGAAAACAACAAAAACAACAAAGCTTTATTCCCGATTCTTGGAGTAAGCTAGATGTGAGATTTAATTTGAATTACATCTTAAGATTACAGTTAGCATTGCAATTTAACATAGGATCCCTTGTAAATGTTGGTGATACAAGAGTGTTAAACTAATTCGATATTATGAGAAAATTTGTCTATGACTAATGCAAGGTATCATAGGTGGAGTAATATGGTTTAAAAAGAAAGAATAGTACAAGGTGCAATTTCTATATATGAATAAATATATATTATACAGGTGGTGCTTACATTTTTATGAGGAAATATTAAGACTATTACATTTACAGATTCTTGTGTTCATGCATAAAGGTTATAATGGTTTTTTTTAATATAATTTATTTATTAAAAGGTTGCTAGATAGTAGATGACTTCCTAGTAGTAATACATTGTATTGCCGGCATGTAAATGATAGGGGTTTTTGGTGATGATTAGCGTTTTTATCTTCCTAAAGTCATCTAATCTTATAATTTTGCTCCAAACTTGATTGTTCTCAATAATTAAAGCTTACATATTTTGAAAATTTAACTTTTCTTTATGTTCTTAACACATATATCAAATTTTATGTCAATTAGATATTATTTACTATTCGATCATTAAACTTATTTTTTTATGCATAATTTTAGGAGAGGCTTCTGTCCAGTGTCCAGTGTCCAGTTCTATTGGACATGCTAGGATACAGACATGTGTCCGCATTTCAACATGTTTAGTGGAATTGACCACTAGATACAAGTCCGACCCCATAATTTTAGATTACAAAAACTTAAAACTAAAACATTTGATTGATAATATAGCTACAAACCTTTGATCTTTTAGAAAATTTGTAAGAATGAAGGATTAAAAAAAATGTAATTCAATGATGAATTTGTCACAATTCACCTTTAATAAAAAGATATCAAGTAGAGTTATAACCAATAGAAAGATAACATTAGTCATTGTTACCAATATGAAGCTGATATTAGTTCATGTTATGTGCAACATTGCACATACTCAATCCAACCAAACAAGTGAGTCATTTACATTACATATACTGGGAAGTATGTTATCTTACTATTGGTAGTTGAAGGTTTTTTAGGCTCCAAACATATTTGGAACCAAATCTTTTCCATATAAAAATAGTTTTTAGAATGAGCAGTGTTACATCTACAATATTTTCACAACACTTTTACAACAAATCTTTTACCCACTAGTAACAGCAAGTAACAACTTACAACACGAGATTTGTTATGAAAGTATTGTGAAAATATTGTAAATATAACATTTCTCTTTTAGAATCTTATTTTAAAATGATGTATTGTAAAACAATGTTTGGGATTTATGATATATTATTAAGGCGATGATGTAAAATAGATAAATTGAATTTTGGGATTTAAAATTGAAATATCTATATATATATATATATATATATATATATATATTTAATTTAATTTAATTTAATTAATTAATTTTGCATACATTACAATTATTCACGCACTATTATTATTTCCACCCATTATTCTTTTACCACTATTTTCGTGTACAACTCAAGGTCTACCAATACCAACGCTACCCGCTACCTTCCATTCGTTTTGCTTCTCAGGTACTGCACTCTACTCATTCGTCCTTCTTCAATTCTGGATATTGCAATACTGGCTCCTCGATCTGAGTTTTCTTTGGTTTGTATAATTTGATCAAGAGAATTAGCCAAATTTTAAAAGGATATGGTTTAAGATGCATGGGGTCATAATGGGTTTGCAAAGATTTGAACTAGACTGATGCGTATCATCTGGTAGCGTTTGTGATTTTGTTATGTTCAATTTTCAACATTTTTTAGTTGGGTTTTAGCATTTTTCTTTTTCTATTATAACTTACTAGAAGCTCTCTTCTTCTTCTTCTTCTTCTTCTTCTTCTTCTTCTTGGCGTTGTTGTTTTAACACGCACTTGTTATTCAACCTTGTAGTTTTGATTTGTTGAGCATATTATTAAAATTCATTTTTGTTTCAAGTGACACTTTGTTACCTGGTTTCTTGTATTTCAAAATGTAGAGTATGTCTCACTTATAAATTCAATTGTGATTTCAAGAATCTTCTACCTGCAATGCATTTCATTTTTTGTTTCAAATGGGTGGAAATAGGTGCAAAAAAATCGTTTTTAATTTTTACTTAGATTACACTACTAATTAATTTATTCCCATTTAGCTTTTAGTTTACCATCCAAAATCAAAGAAAATAATATATGCGTTTTTTTTTTTTTATGCATTTATAATGAAAAAACTACTCTTTAATGAGATAATGTTTTCTAAAATCTATGGTTGAGAGCTCTGTGTGCGTTAGTTCTAATTTAGAATTTTTGTAATTGAATTCAAGCAGTTTGTTAATTCTATTTTGGATATATAACTGCCACTGATGAATATTTTGCAAGTCAATCCTTAATTTCTTATATGGGTTGTGGTTTGTGAACTTAATTGTTAATGGTGTTTTATAATGTGATACACTATGCTATTACAATGAATGTAAAATGTTGTATTAAATGCAAAATTTGGTTTAACTAGGGTGTTAAATTCAGTTTTCAAAGTTTGGTATTTTAAAACTTAGTTGTGATAAAGTTAGAATAATAGGCCCAATTGTATAAATTATAATAATTTATTGAATAGTGAACTTAAATAATTAAATGAAAAGTCCAAAAAGATTTAATGTTGGTGATAGTGTGATTATTTGCACTACAAACTTAGTATGTTTTTAGAAGTAATTCTTAGAAACTCTTGGAGTATGAAGAATAGTGCTCCCTCCTCTCACATTCATGATGTGATCCATTCATTAAATTCATGGCAGGGCAGTGGCAGCTCCAGGAATTTTTTCCAAAATGTTCCTTAAAAAGCATAATTTTTCCCAGTGACGACTCCAAGATTTTTTGTCAAATGTATTGTTGTTTAGTTGTTTCATTAATTTGTTTGTCTTTTATAAACTATAATTTGTTATATTGTTATTTCATTAATTATAAAATTATTAATTGTTGTTTAACCTAACATAATTTAATTTGTTTTTCTTTTATAATGTATTAGTTAATTAAATTATTAATTATTGCTTTACCCAATTACACTGCTTTAATTATTAAATTATTAATTATTAATTTAGCCTAACATAAAATTATTACACTGCTTTACCCAATTACCCGACCCCATGTGCCCATCAACCCATCCACCCCCACCCCTACTCAACAGATAAGCCTGCCTGATGCTAGCAGCCAATCAGAAAATTTCACAATCACAAATTACAATAACATTGCACTAAAAGACAATTAATATCTCACCATCTAACCAACACCAACACCAATACCAATACACAATCACACACCAACCAACGGATAAGAATAATGAGATAAAGCCAAAAAAAAATTTTGAAGCCAAGATAAAGCCAAATTCAAACAGTCAAAAAATAGGCAAAATAGCCACACACAAAAAAGGCAAAATATTAATAAAGTTAAACTTCAACCAATCACAGTTCTAAAAAAGTTACTTTCTTGAAGAATAAAGAGAGAGACAGAGACTTTCATTATTTCATTTCATTTCAGATTTTAGAGAGAGAGAGAGAGAGAGAGAGAGAGAGAGAGAGAGAGAGAGAGAGAGAGAGAGAGAGTCAGAGAAATACCTATGCGACGATGTATGGTGGCGATAGTGTGCGACGCGAATCATGTGATGTGCAAGCGATCTCCGACGAGGACGAGCGATCTCCGACAAGGACAAGCAATCTCCGACGAGCGTTTGGACTGCGATGAGGTGACGAGCGATCTCCGACGAGCGTTTGGACTTTGACGACGACGATGTGCTCTGGACTGCGAGTCTGCGATTGGACCGATCTATTCTCTGATGAGGGGTGACGATGTACTCTAGAGTCTGGATTGCGATTGGACCGATCTAACTTCTAAGGGGAGGCGTTGCTCTATTGCTTTGTTTTTAGGTTTGCTTTAGCAATTTAGCCTTTAGTGATTTTTGATGTGCTCTTTTCTTTCTTTTTTTTTCCTTTTTTTGAGAATCCGTGGGTTTGCTTCCTCTATAATTTGTTGAGCTTGTCGTGGGCTTGATGTTGGGCTTGATGTTCGTTGTTTTGGCCTGTTACAATTTTTTTTTTTTTTTTGCTTCAAAGTAGAACAAATCATTTTTTTTTTTTAATTTGAGGGTGTTCCTATTTTTTTTAAGGGTAAACAAATAAAAAAAATTTAATTATTATATATAATTTTTTTTTCAAAGTTAGGGTGTTCCTAGGAACACCCTGAGTATAATGTGGCACCGCCACTGTGGTAGGGTCCAGCATGAATGTGAGAGAATAAAACATCATTTCTCCATACTCTGAGAGTATCTAAAAATTTTCTTGTTTTTTGAGCTTATCTATATCTTTATTCTTTATGATTGTTTGTGATAGATTTTGTTTGAGATATTTGCACATAAAAGAATTTTGTCCAAAAAAATCATAGTTACAGAGGAAGACTTCATTGAAGTACTTGCATGGATACAAATGTGGATGCAGGCATGGGTAATGGTATAGGTATGGATATGGTAGGGTAATATAGTAATTTTTGAAAAAGTAAGACATGGTCACACGAGTACTGTAGAGATACGTATTTTAACTAATTAAATCTATATATTTTAAAGCTTATAAATTTTTTATTATAAAAATAAATGTTTTAAATAATTAATAAAAACTCTTTTTTATGGAAAAAAAATGGGTAGAGGAAGACGACTTGAGTTGACATCTTCCACTTGGGCGTGACCATAGTGACACTTTACTTGCTTAGCTTGGGCCCATGGGAGCAGGAGATTCGGATGAACTGTAGTTGTGCATCTAGCCCTACCGAGGACGCTAGTGAGTATGAGCCAAGAGCATGGAGTAAAAAATTCTTTAAAAAAATCCTTACACACACACACACACATACATATAACATTCGGAGAAGCCGGTTGGTAGCTGGGACTTGGAGAGTCTAAGTATAGAGGGTAGTCTAGGCTTGAATGGTCTATATTGTAATCTTTGTACTCCAATTTATTCGCTAGTGGATTGATTCTGTTTGGAGGGCTGCAGAGAGGTTTTTACGCAGAGTTCTCCAGCTTTCCTATTCGATGACACATCGTCATTTTATCTTGTGTTTGCATCTTCTCTTCCCTTACTCTTTGTGCTTTACATTCAATTTTTAATTATGTATGTGCATGCACTAGGAAGTAGTCCCATTTAATTGCGCATTAATTACTCTTATTTTGCACTTAGTTGAGTAGATCAAAAGCAATTAAGCTGTAATGTTAAAATTGGGGGTCCAAACAAGTTTTAGTTGTTTTTAATATTGAGCTTTCAACTAACTAATGTAAAGAATCAAAGAACCAAAATACATCAAATTCCACGTGGTATAAATATGTAACAAATTTTTTTATAAAAAAAACTTTGAAATTAATATCCCAAGTAGATGATTTTTGGGGCAATTATCTAATTCTTAATGGCACTCGACTATGTTTTGTATGAATAAAAAAACATGCACCATATTTTCTATACATGATTGTATTAGGCACAAACACAATGTCTACCACGACGTGGCATATCACAATGTTATGAATCTTGTAAGTGCACAATTGCACCTGGACCCAAAGATAGACGCGGGCTCAGGCCCAATGAGCCTTAAATAATAAGATTTGTAGAGTATGGATTTGAAATCTAGTTTAGGGGTATAGGAAACTTGATAAGCAGGCTAGAATGCCACAATCTTTGCAAATGATAAACAAATATGACAAGGGAACCTCTTCGGACGTAAGCCGATGACGATTTGTATATTACTTCTCTTTTATGCCAAAAATTACAGTTCTTAGTTCTTTTTTTAGCTAACTGACAAATCCCCCTTTTTCTTTTCTCTCTTCTCCTCTTATATATTCTTCTTCTTCCCTCTTACATCCACGTGTCACACAAATCTTATCCTTCGGTGCCTCTCCCTTCCACCACCTTCTTTAAGTCTTTAAATAATTGCAGGAAAGTTCAATTATACTGTTCAGGGGTCATTTCCCCATTAATGTGGCCAGGGAGGTAGGTGCAGGGTCTTTAATGTGGAGATAGCAGCCTTTTTCTCAAATATTTCTATCACGCCGTTGCCTCTAGAGGGTACTTGGATCCCCCTCTTACCCAATAATTTTTCCAAAACTCTGCCTTTAATCTTCTTGACAAATCTCAGGGTGTTCGCCGAGCCCATCCGAGGAGACATTCATCTTCGGACGGTTCCTCGGATGTCTGTAGTGTAGGCTGACTCGTGGGCTTAAGGGCCTAATGACAAAAACAAACTGGTACCAATTGATCAAGCCCACGATCCATTTGTTTATTTTATAAATCTTACCCCCCACAAATCTCATATAGAAGTTAGCAATCATTCATCTGAAAAAAGATTTAATTTTTGGGTTGGGTTGCATAACAGAAAGTCTTTGTCCAGTGTAAAGAATAAAGATGTTGCTGTACTACTTATCAGGAAATCTATGTGAAAATATTAAACATACCTTGATAGAGATTGATTTTGTTGCTGTGAAAATCTTAAACATGCACTGAAAATAAAAGAAGGTTTGGGTTTGTTGAATATAGATAAACTTGCCGCCATATCATTTTGGTAATTAGGGGGAAAAAAAGAGAGTATGTTTGTGGGGAAAAAAAGTAGTTTTTTTTTAAAAGAAGTTGTATCAATTCTTGACGACTAACGTTAGAGAGAAATGTAAAGGTAGGAAGAAAACCCTTTTTTTTTAATTTAGCAAAAATTTAGGAGTTTTTAAATTACTAATTTTACATGTCTAACATTAGAGAGAAATGTAGAGGTTCAGAAAACCTTTTTTTTTTTTACTTTAGCAAAAATTTAGAAGTTTTTAAATTACTAATTTTACATGTCTAACCCTACTATTTAAGTTTTTACAACTGGTAAATTTGAGGATATTTTGAGCATCTAAATTAAGAATCCCAAATTGGAGAAGCTGCTTAAATAGTAATACTAACCTTTAAGCACACGCGTGAGCACTGACACTAGTACCGCTTTACGACTATATGTAGAAGGATTGGTACGACGGATTTTACCCCTCCAAAATACCACTATAACAATTATAAGAAACATATTATATACAAATTGTTTCTTAAGAGAAATGAGTATGACACACATTGACAAATACTGTCACAATTAAGGTTTTTGTTTTACGGAGCTAATTTTTAATAAAAACTACATAAAGGAAAACCACTTCAAATTGTCTTTGATGCTGTACAATCAAGAAATTGTGCCTCTCACTCAAATGAATCCATTTTGGCCTTTATGCGATCTAACAAATTTGTGAATACATCAACCCTGCTAAAAAGGAAATGGAGGAAAAAACAATTGACAACTTTTATAAGGTAAAGTAGTTGTTAAAATAGTCAAAAATAAAAATAACATCATCGTTTTATTTTTAAGCAATCTAATATCAAGCAATGAAAAAGTACAAACAAATAAAAAAAAAAAACTATACTTTTTCATAATGTCAAAATTCATCTCAAAATCGACCGGTTAATTTTTTTTTCATTTATCAATTTAATGTACAATTAATCAATGCTGGCAAATTAAGGAGCTCAATAAAACAATTAGACAATATTAAAGGAACATTCAAAGACTTGCAAACATTGTTTTGGAACATTAATAATAAATTTAATGCAACAGAATATGTAAACAATATCTATTGTAATGGTAAACAGTGGCATCAATTTAAAACGAAAAAAAAAACACCTTTATCTCATTTCTTTTTATTGGAGTTACAATGTCGTCTTATACATTAAAATGGTATAAATTAAAAATAAATAGTTATATGATCCTTGTTTTAAGCTATTAAAAAGAAATAATCAATAACATAATTTTTTTTTCAAAAAAGCCTTATATTTTTAGGTTGACATATCTTCTTCATATGTCAAAAAACCTGAGTGATAACATTTACAAAAAATGATAAGGTGGTTGCTTATGGTAATGAATTTGTATGATAATTGATGACCCGATTTAGTAACTTGAGAGATAGAGTTTATATAAAATTAAAAAAAAAAAAAAAAAAAACGTGAGTGGGGGTGGGAGAGAAAAAAAGAAGAAGAAGTTATATATATATATATATATATATATATATATATATATATATATATATATATATATTAACATTGAGAGGAAAAAAAGTGAGAAAGAAGAGGGAGAAAAGAAAAAGTTGTAGCTAAAATTTAGGAGTTTTTAACTTGGGCAATAATTGATGAGCCACTTTAGTAACTTCTTTTTCTTTTTTAGAAAAACACACACACACAAATAGGGAAGAGGATGAGATAAGAAAAAATGCTTACACGTTAACATCAAAACTGCATGTGGCAGTTAGTATTACGAAACAAGTGATAAACCTCTTTTCAATATTAAGTTTAATAACTTGAGATATAGAGTTTGACAGAAAAAAATAAAAATAAAAGAAAAGCAACGTGATATATGTTAGAGAGTTAGAAATAAAATTTAGGAACAAAATATGAGTAGTTGGTAAATTGCTTAATTGCAAGATATAATAGGTTTATTACACTAGTTTATTTATTTTTTTGGATAGGATACGACGATGCTAGTTTTTTTTTTTTTTTGGATGACGATGCTAGTTACTCTTTAAGTTTTGCACAAATGCATTTGAAATCGTCTTCAAAAAGGACAATTTTTTTTTTTTAATAAAAAAAATGCATTTTATTTACTCATGCAAAGGCATGGACAAACAAGGGCAAAGGGGGAATACCATAAAAAAATGTGAGGGTAGATTCGGAAGAAGGAGAAGAAGGAAGAAGATCGGCTCTCGCACGGAAGAAAAAGATCGGTTTCGTCGGCGTGAGAGAAAGAAGAAGAAGAGCCAGAAATCGGTGTGAGAGAGTGAGACTGAGAGAAGGAGAGAGAGAGATCGGCGTTTCAGGTTAGAATGTTTAACTTTTTATGATAATTGATTGACAGGTTATAACTTGTGATAATCGATTGACACGGACTCTTAACTCATAAAATGTTGTGATTTTCAGTTTCAATTGTTTTGGTTGAAACCCAACCCTGCCACAATTAATAGGAATGTTATACATGTTTAGCTATGTTTTGTCTCTTATATTTCTTCCATACTGAGATTTAAGATTCTTCAATAAAATATTATCATTCATTAAAAAAAATGTTTAGCTATGTAAGTAAGTTTTATCATTCATGGACACAATAATGTCTGTGTCATAACTTCCTCTTCTTCTTTTTTTACATGTTTTTGTTAGTGTTTAGGATATGGAGATGAATTCGGTACAACATGATCATCAGGATGAGGAGGAATTTGTATTGCTTGATCTTAGCAGTGTTTCTGGGGAACTTGAAATCCCGGCAAATGCACCGTATGTTCTATCTGTATGTTCCAAACCTGCATTACACATTTCTTTGGGACTTATTGAATTAAGTAAAAAAGAATTTAACACACAATCACACACGCCTAGGAAGCACAGACGCTTCATTTACCTTACCCGTGTCGTACCAATGTCATACCAGCCGTTTTATGTTATAATTTTTCAGAAATTGTTCATGTCACCTTATTGTACCCATGTCAGTGTCCGTGCTCCCTAGACACACACACACTACATGTGTGTGTTAAAAACTCTCTCTCTCTCTAACCAAAGTTCTTATTACCTATAGCTTGAAAGAAACTTCAACCTTCTGCAGAATTTTTTAGTCTATTTACTTTTTGATGGTGTGAGTTTATTTTTTCTTTAAAGTTTTTAATGCAATTTTATTAATTGTTGGCTAGAATATCTTGCATGGGTGCCATTATTTCATTCTACCCGCTTCCCTGCAAATCTGCAGTGTTTTTCAGATGTAGATGATGACAGCTTCTTGTTCTTTCTCTGAGTTATCTAACACGTCAATTCTTTAGAATTAATCTTCTTTGTTTTCATTAGTGAGTTCTACACATGGATTTGTTGTTTTTATTCCCTTCAAATTTCATTAAAATTCGTTTTTTCTTATCTGTAGGGTCTGGACACATTGAATCCAGTATTAATTATAGATGGCAAATTGAAACTGGTGAGTTAATTGCCTGTAATAATCCTGTATTTGATTTGAGCGTGACAAATCATTTTCTAAGCAGTTTTTCATTCTTTTTCCAATCAGATTTTGAGTATATGTGTGTCTACGCACATATAAAAGTGTTTCATTTTCTTTGTTTCTTGTTTGAGATCTGTCCCCTCTCCATTAAATTAAAGTTGTTCTGTGTTTTCTCCAATGTACTTTATTATAATTTTCTGCCACTCAATCTGAGAGGAGGAGTGGTACTGTAATGGGAATATCTTAGATAGATAACTATTACATTTTTTCATTATTGTATATCAGCATTTAAATTGAGTTCATATAACTCAACTTTTGTTGGTTTTGTGATATCTGACATGGTGTTCATCTTGTCTTGTGTTGAATGAGCTTTTTTTTTTTTCCTTAACAATAGATGCATGTCAAGACTTCAAAAAATGTTTTCCCCTCGTGTTTAAGTGTTTCACTTGACCTTCCATGTACTAGTGTGTGCCCTTCGCTGACCTATGTTGTGGTAAAGAGTGTGGTTTGTCCCATCAGTGGAATAGGATTGTTGCAATGAGTTTTATATGGCTTCCTTTTGATCATGGTGGTTGGGTACCTTGGGTGCATTCTTATTAAAAGGAAGGAGTTTATGGACAGTTCAAACTCCTAATGGTGGTTCATGGTGTTGGCATAAGATTTTACAACTGAGATCTTTGTGCAGGTCTTTAATTAAGCATATACATGGTGGTACAGGGAACTCAACTTATTTATGGAATTATAATTGGCATGTGGAGGCCCTTCATATGACAAGTTTGGCCATAGAATAGTATATATGATTATGCTGTTCCTTTTTCTGCAAAGTTGTCTAGTGTTATTATGAAGAGTGATTCGTTTTGGCTTGCTGCTAGGTCTGATGAAAGAGTCAGAATTCAAGCTAATTTGAGTGAGTTTCTGTAGTGGTGAAGATAGTGGGTGCGTGTGCGTGTGCGTGTGCGTGTGCGCGTGCATACATGCCTAATGAGGGTTTGTAGAACTCTTCGAGTGCATAACTATTCCCTTGGGTGTGTGTAGTTCCCCCACTCCACACACAATAGGTAATTTCAGTGAGGAACCCCTTGGGGGTATGATTTGGTCACCCTCTGCTGATTATAATTTCAGCTGCTTTTCATCTTGGCAGCAAATACGTGAAAGAAAGCTTGAGGTAGGTTGGTGGAACCTCATCTGGTTTTCAAAGCATGTTCCAAATCATGCGTTTATTTGCTAGCTTATTTCTCAGAATAGACTCACTACGAGATATAGATTGGTCAAATGGAGTTACAAGGCAGATGTTTTGTGCTCTTTCTGAATAGCGAAATGGAATCTGGCTACCTTGAATTAGCCACCCAAAGAGCTCCTTTCCCATATCAAGTTTTTAATAGAGGTCATGTTAGATGTAGTCCAGCCAGGGTCAGTTCTGTTTACTAGTAGCCATGGGAGGTCGCAGTTTCTGAGAATTGAATCCAAAACTTTTGAACTGATTCTTGAGGAAGGAGGTCAGACTTATGAGCCTTCAGATTATTGAACAAGGTAGGAAGCAATGTCCTCCTAGGCAAAGGACTTTTATGATTTTCTGGAATAGATATTTTGAATTTAAATCTAATAGTATGGCATTTCAGGTTATTACTTATCAAAAAAAAAAAAAAAAAAAGGAAGACATATCAGATTACACATACTTTAACTGCTCAATTTTTTGGGAGATGTCTATATCTTTCATAGAACCATGGCAGGCATATATAATAGTCTTTCATCTAGAATGAAATTATTTTTATTAGAATTATGGTTAAATAATTAAATTCACTATTTTGGTATTATTTAACAACTTAAGTTTTTGGGACAATTGGTAATTTAACATGGCATCAGAGCAGAAGATCATAAGTTCAATCCCTATCTCCATCCTACCTCTCATTTAAAATGCTAAAAATCCGCTTAAGCCTCTAGGACAATTGGTAATTGAACAGCTTCATCTACCATTCTCTTCACTTCCTCCTTGATTCTCAATGGAAATTTTAGCTTTGATCCATTCATTTTATTGTTAATTTGCATGTTATTTGGAATAAAGATTGGGAAAGCTTGATGTATTGCATGAATGACCTGAGTAGAGATTAGTGCTTTGATTTCATTAATTGTTGTTGATTTTTATTTTGTCTCTCATTTGTCTCATGTTAAGCTGTGAGGCTGGCCTCATTGTTCCCTTTACGGATGTTGGTCTTGTTACAGATTGGGGAATATGAAGAAACAATTGGCACGTGCTTGGTCTTCACAGAAGAAGGTGAGTGTTCTGGGACCCCTGTAATGTAAAAAACTTAACTGTCTTTGCCAAGAACGTGAGGGACCAAAGCTTTTCCTCCTTCATAAATGAAAAACTGTATAGAGGAGTAGATTCTGTTACATAGGAATGATCAAATGCACCAATGTGAGGAACATTCAGTCGGTGACCTGGTTTCTCTATGCATGTTGAGTGTTTATGTGGTATATACTGTCACAAACTGTGGTCTCAATGTTACAATTCAAATGACTTATGGCTTGTAACTACCTCCATTGACATCAGAAATTTAAGTCGCAGTGGTTGTGTATGTTTCGCATCTGCTGAATGGAGTTATGTTGTACAAAAATCTTCTTATATTTCCCTTATAACAAAGAATTTATACTAAAGTCAGGTTCCCTTTGCAGACGGTAACCCAGTGGTTCATGAAGAGGTAGGACCATCTGAGGCAAACCTTTTCTCAGGAAAATGTATAATAGATCCTAATCAAACTCCAAGCAAGCAAGTGAAACCGGTAGCTCAGCTTCAGAAAATTCTAAAGTTTAGATTGGCCACAGATGCTGACATTCAATGTTCGCTAGCTGAGCAGACTAAATGAGTAAGTTTGAAACAAATTTTCCTTGGTGATTCCATACAGAATCTTATGCTCGGATTTGGATCCATTCCTTTTAAGTTTTTGGACAACAGTCAAGGAATGGCAATTAGAAGCTCCAGGCCTTTTTTTGTACCATCTTATTTTGTATAGATACTTTTTTATGTCAGTTAGGGAGTTCCATAGTCTAGGATGGTTTATAGAAATCTACAGAAATGCAAATTCAAATCAGGTACCAATACTTGGGTATTTGTTATTAGTGATTCTCCCGATGGAATCAATGGTTTTACAGGGAACCTTGGCCCCCTAAGGCCCAAGCCTTCCAAAATCTACAAGTCACTGATCGAATTCTGTGCTCTTGTGATTTTGATTATTCCAATTTTGTTACGAGGCATCCCAATCTTTTAAGAAGTATCATGTATCATTTGTAAGCAAGCAGGAATTCAGATGAAACATTTACAAATTGATCATTACATTTTTAATTCTTTTGTAAGCTAACCAAAAAATTCAGTAAATGTTTATATCATATCCAACAGTAAGTGTTAATAGTTACTAAAATGTGAAAATCTTTCAAAAATCTTGTTTTATAAATTCAGTAACTATACTTAAATATAAAATTAAAAAAATAAAGTCGATACCCTTAAACCTAAAATTAAATTAGGAATAATATAATGAGTCTTCTGCAGCATTTCCTTGCATTTTAAGCAAAAAATTGAATTCAACTGCCAGCCTTGTTGCTAATACTTTGTCAACAAAATAATAATAAATACAAAATGGAAAGACAAAGGCTTAGTCGTTAAGGCATGATCGGACTAGCACTTCAGTATCTGTCCTTTTTAATTATTTTGGTATGAACAATCTACGCATTTGCTCGACTGGAGGGATGATTGCAATTTGCAAATCAGCAATAAACAAAGCTACGCTAAGCGTGCGAAGATTTTTATTATTAGTCCTCAAAAAATTATAGTACGTTTATAATTATTTTTAGAGGATGAAAAAAATACGTTCCAAATTTTAGGGATTAAATTAAAACCTTATTAAAATTTTAGGGACTAAACATATATTTTCATCTCATAATTTTCGCTATCTTTTTTATTTGGTAAGATTTACGAAAGCTTAAGAGCGTTAGGTAGCTAAGGGTTACGATGGTATTTTGTGTAATTGGTATATGTATTTCATAGTAACGTAGAGTCCACATGCTATGAGATAAATGTTATATATATTATAAAATTATTAGCATAGGTTAAGTGAGTACGGGTCTATTTATGATGCCACGTTGTTAAGGGGTTTTCATCTCCCAAAATTTTAACTATTAAATCACTCAACTTTTAATTTAGGTTTTATCTGATAAAATTTTTAATTTCAATCATAAACTATTAAATTTGACTCCATTTAATTCTAAAATGGGATATAATTGGTGAGATCACAAATTCAGACCAGGGGTTTCTAAGTTTATTCTTTGGGTAAATGAACTTTTTTATATAAGGATTTTTTTTAAAGAGATAGGTTCAAGTTACATTTGGTATAACTTTATAAAAGTTACACATTTTTTTGACCATTGATTTATATTAGATCTAAGAGTGAAAAAAAACACTCATAATCATGTATTTATTATTTTCTAAAAATTAATAACTAAATCATTAATTCTTCTTATTAAAAATAAAAAAAATTAAAAACAACATTAAGTCTCTACTCTCCATTATCTTCATGTTCTCTCCGTCTCTCACATGGTCTTGAAAAGGAGTAAAGTAGCTGACATTTGTATGACACAGTGATTGAAAAGGTGAAAGTAATGTTGCAGGGAGAGGTCAGTTGTGATGTTGCTTTGGGGAAAATTGTTTTTATACCCTGTGAAATTATTTTTCAACTGGACAAAAAAAACACTCAAAAATACATGAACAATTTACAATTAATAAAAAATAGTTACAAGATTTAGGAGTGTGCAAAAAACTCACCGACCTGTCAAATCCGACCCGACGGGTTGGGTCGGTTTTTAGGGCTTGGTGGATTGGGTTAGGTTATAAATTTTTTTTTTGTAGCGGGTCGGATTGAGTTTGGGTCATAAAATTACAAACCCATCAAACCCGACCCAACCCACCCATATTTTAATATATATTTAAAATATATTATATATTTAATAAATTTAAAAAAAAAAATTAAAACCCACCCTATAGAGCACTTCATCAATTCCTACAAACATATATAATATAAAATCTTATTACTTTCTTTAATATATATTTAAATATATTATATAATTAATAAAAAAATATGGGTTCAATTTAATAATAATAATAATAAAAATTGTCTAACCCATGGGTTCAACCCGACCCATGTGGGTTGGGTTGGGTTAGACATATGTGCTAGGTCGAATTTTTTTGACCCACTATGGTAGGTTGAGTCAAAAAATTCCCTCAACCTGACTCATGTACACCCCTAACAAGATTAGACCATACATATAGCTCCCCTTCTTTGAAAAATATGATTTTCTACCGGCTTTTTTTTTTTTTTTTTTTTTTTTTTTTTTTTTTTCAGTTTTTAGATTATACAAATGATTGAAAGAAATCCAAGGAAACAATGATTTGGATTTTTCTTTATCCCCTAGCTTTGTGTGCCTTAGGGCCTGGACTATTTTTGTCCATACACCATAACACTATTATTATTATCATTTGCTAATATAGGATTAAAGCATTTGGGCAGAAGTGTTCTTTAGAGCATCCATATTCATTTTTCCTAATTCTATCCTATTTTACCATCTAAAAAACTACTTTATCAATTATACCATTCCATTTTACAATACCCCAACATCAAAACTTTTATTTTTCTATTCTACACATTAAAATAATATATCTTTACAATAAAATATTTTTTCCCTTTTTTTTTCCCCAATTTTATCCTTACTGAACTTTTCACCTCTTCTCTTTCAGACTCCTCCATACAACTCCAGATCGGCGAAACTTGAAAAAAAAAAAAATCACGCCAATCAACGGCACAACCACCATAAACGCCGATCTTCCACTCCTCCTTCATCATCCATATCAACCCAAGTCGACGAAATTGAAAAAAAAAAAAAAAAAAACCATCACGCCGATCAACGGCACAACCACCACAACACCGACCTTCCAGACTCCTCCTCCATCATCCAAATCAACCAAACTTCTCCACACAATTCCTCCATCATCCAATTGGCGAAACTAACAAAAAAAAAATCCACCACCTCCAAAGAAACCCACGCCGATCGCACACCCAGACTCCTCCTTTATCATCCATCTCAACCCACACCCCGATCGCAACCCACACCTCCAAAGAAACCCGCACCGATCGCAACCCACAACAAAAAAATCATACCAGAAACCCACAACAAAAAATTATACCATGCCAATCGGAGCTCCGATTCAAACCATCGGAGCCGTTACGCTGACCCATCGGAGCCATGCGATTCCACCGTGGAGCAAACTCACGGGGTCTTGAGTCTAAACAGTGAGAGAGCAAATGAGAAAGAGAGAAGGAAGAGAGAGAAAAGAAGAGAAATAATGATAAAGGAGAGAGAAATTCCCGAGGTAAAAGTGGAGAGAGAGAGAATTAAAAAAAAATTTATCCCATTAGCTACAGTACCATCTTACATTTTAGATGGTACTGTAGGTCAATTGTATTTTTTTTACAATTGTTGCAAAATACAACATTCAATGGAGCTGGAACTTTGGGCTGAATTGTAAAAAAAATTGCAAAGGAGGGCTCCATTTGCCATTTGCCACATTCAATGTGGATGCTCTTAGGAAGAAAGGTAGCATGCTAATTAAGGTGGCCTGTATAATAATAATAATGAATATTTTGGGTTAGCTTGACAACTTTGTGTTTCTTGTTCCAGGGCGATTGTCTTAGTTGGGTATACAGTTTAACAATTGTATAATTAAAGGTTGCCTGAAAGTACATAGAACACAAAGACTACATGAGAGAGGGAGAGAAGATGAAGGTGATGATGGAGGGTAGAGAGTTAATGTTGTTTTTATTTTTCTATTTTTAATAAGAAGAGTTAATGACTTAATTACTAATTTTTAGGGAACAATAATGACATGGCCATGAGTTTTTTTTTTTTTTTTTTTTTTTCACCCTTAGATCTAATACAAATCAATGGTCCAAAAAAGGTGTAACTCTTATGAAGTTACACCGGGTGTAACTTGAACCCATCTTTTTTTAAGAAGGTTTTTATATAAAAAATTGAGCATTAAAACTTTATGTAAATATTATTGTAAAATCACAATTTGCACCTGGACCCAACAGTGTGAAGGGAACCGGCCTAAAAAGCCCAATACAATGAAATTTATGAAGAATGGGCTTGAAACCTAGGTTTTATGAATATTGGATAACACAAATGATAAGCTAGATCCACAATTCACATGCAACAAGATGTTTACGTAGTAGAAAGTCTCCTCGGACGTATGTCGAGAACGATTTGTATTACTTTTCTTTGTTCTAAAGATAGACTACAATTTAGGATGGTGGCTACAATGTTTTTCTCTTTCTTCTCCGATCCCCCCACTTGAACGTCTTTCTTTTCCTATTATATCATTCTCCTTCTTCCCCCCATCTTCCATGTATGGATCAGATCCATGACTCAGATACTTGTCCCATCCACCGCCTTCTTGAAGTCTTCAAACAATAGCTGTAAGGCTAATCACCACTATTCAGATGTCATTTTTCCCATTAATGAGGCCAAAGAGGTAGGTGCTGAGTCTTAAAATGAGGTGGTAGCAACTTTCTATAAGATATTTCTCATTTGTTCTTCCTTCCTATGCCCTTGGGAAATACCTCTTCATCCACGAGACTTTTTAGAATGTCACCCTTATCACCATGCTATACCTTTTGACCTTCATTTCACTTAGCTGAGGAGTTACCCATTCTCGGACTATTTTCCTCAGCTTTTCCCACCACAGTTTGCCTGTGGACTTTTAAGTTCGATACTGTTGCTTCCAATAAACCCTCTTCGAACAAATTAATACTCTCAGATTAGGCCTAAGGCCCAAGAAGATACCCTGACCCTTTCACCCTCACAATTATATTTAAAAAAAAAAAAAAAAAGATTTTGACCCATTGTGATATGCAAATTGCGAGGCTTAAATAGGGAGCCTTACTGCATTACCATTAAATTTTGGATGTGTTTAATGATTGTAGACTTGTAGTCTAGCTTGTGAATAAACCCAAAAATGGCTTCAAAATGCATCATGATAACCAATGGTTTTATTATAATCTGTGAATATGAAATTATTTGGGGTTTCTATTTATTGTTTTTCCATTAGGTTTCGGTTTGGGTATAGTGTATTGATCTTAATATGATATATACATATATAAAACTGTCCACATGTCTATATCGTGTCCTATCCAATACTCTTATACATTGGACAATAGTTTCAATCTCCCATTATATTGTAACTCATAATAAATAAATAATAAATTTCTAATATCAGTTTTATGAAATCAAATGTCATGTAAGTTTGTCCTCAAAAAAAAAAAAAATGTCATGTAAGTTTAACATGACCTTTTAACCAAAAGTTATATGATAACACATTTGCTAGTATTTTTTTTCTTTTATTTTAAAAGTAAAATATTCATCACATTTGATTATAAATTTAATAATTATAATGACAAAAATGATATAAATTTACCTTTAGGTGTCAATCAAAATTATATTAATTTCTAACAACTTAATTTACACTCATATTATTATTATTACTACTTTTATAAAGAGTTTCAACTATAGCGTTCGCTCCTGATGATAGTTATTTAACATAAGATGATAATTTTTTATCATCAGACTAAGACGTTCATCTTATTTTACTTCCCTTTTCTTAAAATTAAATATAAGTTCAATTGATGTTTTTTTTTTTTTTTTTGAAGATAAATAGTAAGGGAATGAGAGGTAGAATTCTGATTCCAAATATAAGATATTACAAAAGATATCATTATCAATTTACCACTAGATTATCACTTGTATAAATACTTTTGAAATCAAACATTAAAAAAAAAAAAAAAAAAAAAAACTTCATGGAATGGTCATATTACAGTTTGGCAACTATAACAAGAACCCAACATAATATCTGTAATAGATGTCAATTAACTTAATTAGTAAAACTCTTATTGTATACAAAATATTTGTGATTGAAACTCGCTTGACAAGACAGACAGAAAATACATGAAAAGTCATGTGATCCAAAATTATAATCAGTCAAAAAAACTAATCCAAAGAATAATAAAATTTGTCATGGTGCAGCACGTGTTCCTCAAGGAAGGCGAGTTTCACATCGACATACTCGCAGAACCACATCCAATAATCCTCAGTTGTAGAGAAAAAACATGTAGCCTCTGACGCAAAAAACCCGTCAATTTGCTGACATGGCACCACTACGGACTTCCACGTAGGGCCAAATTCAGACACAAACAAACGAAACAAACATTAAAAAAAAAAAAAAACAATTCGTGGTATCCACGAAGGAACAGAGCATAGAGCAGAGAGGAGAGAGCAAAAGCTAAAGCCAAATCCAAAAGTAGTTGGAGAAGAAAGAAGAACTCATGAAATTCCACGCACGGAGATTCCTCTTTCTCTGCCTTTAAAACCCAAATTATATTCCTTTAGAAATAAATAAAAGAAAAAGAAAAAAAGTCACAGAGGTCAGAGAGAGAGAGAGAGAGAAAAGCATGACAGAGAGGAAATGGAGCTATAAATAAAGAGAGCTCAAAGCCCTTACTTTAGTGGAAACTTCGTTACTTTCTCACCCAATTGCTTATTTTTCCACTTTTGTATTCTTTTTTATTTATTTGTTTATGTTTTTTTTACTCAATTCTACTAATTCCGTGTTTAATTTATTGAAAATAAAGTCAGGGATCGGCACCGAAAAGCTTCTCTGGTTTCACTTTTCTTGGTAAGATTTCGGCCAATCTTAGGCTTTCCTTTAAGCTAGTATATCATTACATTCATTCCACATTCTGATCTCCAATACCCACATTCTCTTTCACCTACTACTATCGCAAAGTAACTTTTTTTTTAATCTCTTTGATTAATACCCAAATTCTCAATCATTAGCTATTAATCTAATTTGTTTCATATAGTTGTTTTTGTTGTAATTCTATGTAATTTGATGGGTTTTTTGTGCTGAATTTGCAGGTGAAGCCTTTTGCATTTCTTGGACAATCCGGGGTTTGGATTTTTTGATCCATCTGATGATTTATTTCCAAACACAAACACTATATAAGCCACCTGTGACTGTGAATTTTTCATCTAGGCCTCCTTTATACTACTCAATTTCCTATATTTTTCTTCCCTCTGATGTCTTCTTTATATGCTGCTTTAATTGCCTTAGATTTCGTCTCAAAATTTGATATTTCCCGTCTGTGAAGTTGCTTGCTTTGTTGGAATTCAACTTTGAGAGGGAGTGATTGAGGGAAACTAACAAGAAATTGGGTTTCTAATTTTGGGGTTGAAAGAAGTGGCCTTTTTAGTAAAATGGGGGATCGGTTTAGGTCTGTTTCGATTGAGGATTTGCCATCGCATTTGATTTTGGAGATTTTGACCTCTGGCCAGCTTGGTGCCGTTGATCTTGCTTGTTTGGAGTTGACTTCTAGGACTTTTGGTGGCAGTCATGGGTTGTACCCTCATAAATTCCGGTCATTGGTGGACTTTGCGGCATTTCAGCTGTGTGTGTCGAATATTATGTTTGCTTGGATGAGTAGAAATGCTCAGGGAGAGTTGTTTGATCGGTGCAATGGGAACTGGAAGCGGGTTTTGAGGTTCTTGCAGTCGGTGGAGCAATCATCAGAGATGGTCGAGACCTCAGCAGGCAATGTACTATTTCTTTTATATTTGCTGTTGCTTTCATATGAATGAACTATATCTGCATTTTGGAGGTGAAATTTAAGGATAAATGAGCAAGTTTGCTTATTTGTAAAATATTATGAGTTCAAAATGAGTACTTCATTAGTTAGTTGTATGTCTAGTAATAATATTTGAGTAATATTGGAATTTGTGTAGAGGTTACATATGCTTACTAATTGAATTTTTGGTTGATATGGATCCTCAGAATTTTTGGAAAGAGGATAATGTTTAGTTTTAGTTTCACTGAGGTGCTTCACTTTAGTGTACTTCTTGTGCACAGCCTCTTGCCTCTTGGCTTCCCCCACCCCCCCCCCCCCCCCCAAAAAAAAAAAGAGGAGAAATATCATGCACTTCATTAACTAGTACGAAAGTAGAACGTAGCAGCCTTTCAG
The DNA here is from genome assembly GCF_040712315.1 of Castanea sativa. NCBI lineage: Eukaryota > Viridiplantae > Streptophyta > Magnoliopsida > Fagales > Fagaceae > Castanea > Castanea sativa. The sequence continues at coordinate 19,469,541 of NC_134018.1, read as the reverse complement.
TTGTTAAGCAGAAGATCATGAGAGAATTTTCTGTACATTCTTTTTTAAATTAATTCAATTACGATGTTATCATTTATGCACCTCCTTTCTCTGTGAGAGTTGTAGCCTAGCTGTAATTTACTATTACTTTCTATGAGCAGATGCAGATTACCACCGGAAGGTATCACACATTGCTGATCAGCAATTCATCAGTGTACACTTGTGGTTCCAGCTTGTGTGGTGTTCTTGGTCATGGTCCTGAAACAACACAATGTGTAGCATTTACCCGGGTTGATTTCCCATCTTTGGCTCATGTTGTGCAAGTTTCAGCCTCCCAAAATCATGCTGCCTTTGTCATGCAGTCCGGAGAGGTTGGTACTCCCTCTCTATCTGTCAAATTTATTCAGGATGAACTGCTAGGTACTACTATGCTCAAGGTAGTTTAGATTAGGCAGTACATCTACCAATAAGCTTTAGCTCAAATCATACTTTTACCCCCAAAAGAGTAGGGAGGGGTTTAGGATGTTGATTCAAGAGCCACTAGATACGTTCAAGATTATTGTACTCAGCAAGAAGCCATTGAGATATATATGTTTCGTGATGAGGAATGTTTGGTGCAGCATTATCCAAGCAACAGATTAGGCTCTAAGCCATTTTCGGTGTTGCCTAGATGCCTAAACTGTGATGATATGCTGTGTCATTCCTATAGATTTTAGTGCATGCTATACCTATTTTGGTGGCAAGTTTTCAAGTATATTTTGCATAGCTCTGTGCAGCACTGGGATACACAGTTTAAACATCTGTTTGATTTGGATGAAGTGGCTGCTGGAATCATGTGATATTGCCCATTATTTATGCAGGTTTTCACATGTGGAGATAATTCATCATTTTGTTGTGGCCACAGAGATACAAGTCGCCCCATTTTTAGGCCTAGGCTTGTTGATGCATTGAAGGCAGTTCCTTGCAAGCAGGTACCTGGACACGCCATTCTTTTATTGCAAAAAATATATTTTGTGGAGAATTTAGTTAATTGAGTTCCAGATTTAATGGATGTAAATTTTTTTTAGATGATGGCTGATATAGATTGGTGTGCTAATGTGTGTTAACTTACACATTATTTTTTTAGTGACTGCACTTTATTAAATACTTTGTTGAATTATATAATTCCCCTATAGTTCAGGGTAGTTAACTTAATTTTAAAATCATGATTTTTGAATGATTATTGTTAACACCCTCAATACTTTACTATTAACTAAAAGTATTAGAAATTCTCATTAGTTATAACCTATGAAGCACGGGTGCGTTTCGGGATTCAGGTGCGGGTGCGGGAGCGGGTGCGGGACTCGGCAATTTTTGAAAAAGTAGGGTGCGGGTTGGCGATTAAAAAATTATTAAAACTATTTTTATTTATATTTTTAATATATTGCTGAGCATACTTTTTTCACATTATATATACATATACCAAATTTAAGACTCTTAATAATAACTATTAACTAAATAAAAAATCAACTATTAACAATTAACTAAGAGTGTGAGTGTGAGAGCTATGATACCTGAGGGGAGACGGAGAGCAGGGGAGACGGAGTGGAGCGTTGAAGGCAGAGAGTGTGAGAGAGCCTAGCACAGCTGAAGAGTGAAGGTAGAGAGTGGGAGAGATGCGCAAGAAATATGAAGAGGGAGAGGGCTGAGTCGGCTGAGAGCTATGGAGCATGGACTGAGTGAAAACTGAAGAGAAATGAGTGTATGTGTTATAGGGTTTTGGTTTTTTTTTTTTCTAAACAGTGCGTTTGCACCTTTTTTTTTTTTTCCGGCCAAGTTAAACGGTGTGTTTCACACCTGTTTTTTTTTTTTTTTTTTGAATTTCGGCCGTATCGGCCGATTTGCGCTGATATCGGTGTCGCGCCCGATACGGACCGATTCAGGCCGAATCAGAAAAAATATTTTTTTAATGTCCAACGCCGCACGGACGCGCAGGCGACACGGTTGCCTGCGCGTCCCCGTGTCGTGCCGCGTTGGACATGGGTGCGGCGGCCCAAATGCCGCACCCATGCTTCCTAGGTTATAACTAAAACATATCTTAACCCAAAAAAAAAAAAAATCATGTGAAAAATGATTGAGCCTCTGATACAATATATGAGAATTGTGAAATTATATAATAATGGGTCTTTACCTTTGAATTTTATTTTTTTACTTTTTGTATTTTATTCTTCCAAGAGCCTTGTAGTGTTTCCAACTGGCACCACGTAGTGTTTCACGGAGATGTCCAAGGTTCAAATCGCCCCTCCAACTATTGAATTAATGATAATAATGTCATTTAACTTTCACAAGTAAATTAATATTATAAGCTCCTGCAGATGCTGCTTGCACCACATGGACTCCCTTTTCTTTTATTTTCTTTTTTGGTTATATGGCGTATAATTACTACATTAAAATATAGTAAAGTAATCAATGTAGGTGTTTGAAATGAAACTCTATTGCCAAAGTTTCAAAAGGTTTTAAAAATATTACTGTGATTAAATTCTACTATCAAGAGTTTCTGGAAATTAACACAAAGTTTCATTATTTATTTTATTCAGTTTAATTTTCTATAATTTTTTTTTTTGTTTTAATAATAAAAAATAGGTCTTATATGTCATGTTTGTACTATATGTGGTTCAGAGTATTACAAGTTGTACAACACAATCTCACCATGTGACTTGTTATAAGTGCATTAAAATTATTAACATTGTTTGTTCTAATTAAAAAGCTATACCAAAATTTTCAAGAAATTCAGAATATTAATTCTTAAATATAAAATATTTCATAAAAATTAAAGGAGCTTCATTTACTTTTAATGATAATATTATAGTTTTGGTTTTAATAAAGATTTGGTCTTACATGATGTACTTTTCGCCATATTACTTGAAGGATTGTTTTCTTCAATTCTTATTACTCAATTTCAATTATATTATTAAAATACTTTTAATTTACATATAATTTTCTACTACTCTGTGAGGTGCATGGTACTAGTATATTTAATATTAATGAGTTAGAACCTGTTTCAGGTTGCTGCAGGGCTCAATTTCACTGTGTTCCTCACAAGACAAGGGCAGGTTTATACATGTGGGTCCAACACACATGGGCAGCTTGGTCATGGTGATACCCTAGACAGACCAACTCCCAAAATTGTTGAAGTGCTTGAGGGAGTTGGTTCTGTAGTTCAGATTGCTGCAGGTCCAAGTTATGTGTTAGCTGTAACTGACAGCGGGGCAGTCTACTCGTTTGGTTCAGGTTCTAATTTCTGTCTTGGCCATGGAGAGCAGCATGATGAGTTCCAACCACGTGCAATCCAGACTTTCCGGAGAAAGGGTATTCATGTGGTTCGTGTCTCTGCTGGTGATGAGCATGCCGTTGCACTTGACTCCAGTGGACTTGTTAGTCTCTAAATTCAAGATCATTATTATTCTTACTATGGCCAAGAGCTTGTCTTTTCTGATTGAATGTGCCTGGTTTTTGTTTACTCAAGTTCTTACAAGTTCCAACTTTCTGCTATGGTGGTTGTAGGTATATACTTGGGGCAAAGGCTACTGCGGTGCACTAGGCCATGGTGATGAAGCTGATAAAACTACTCCAGCACTCCTGAACTGCCTTAAGAGCCATCTTGCTGTGCAGGTTTGATTCGTCCATATATTTTTGTCATTTTTAATAATATTCATTATTATGTATACCAAGTAAATTGCTATTATGCAACATCTTTTTTGTTAAAAAAGATATAGTAGATTATTAACAAGGAAATGGAACCTTTGGTGTTGCAAAACTTTTGAAAGCACCACCTCCTCTACTCCTTGTGACTGAGATTGCTGATTCCTACCTATGATCCTGTAGGTATGTGCAAGAAAGAGGAAAACCTTTGTTCTAGTAGATGATGGATCGGTTTATGGCTTTGGGTGGATGGGGTTTGGTAGCCTTGGGTTCCCAGAGCGGGGAGTATCTGATAAAGTCATGAGGCCCGGAATCCTTGAATGCTTAAGAGGGCACCATGTATCTCAAATTAGTACTGGGTTGTACCACACAGTTGTTGTCACTAACCGTGGAAAAATCTTTGGGTTTGGGGACAATGAAAGAGCACAGCTTGGGCATGACACCTTGAGAATAAGCCTTGAACCTACTGAAATTTTCATGTGAGAAATGACAGATGATACAAATGCTGTTTCAGATAGTGAATGACATTCAAGGAGCTATCATCTGCTTTGTGCTGCCTATTTAATGTAACTTTGTATCAGAAGTGAACACCATAAGATTTTTCTTTTTTGTATTCTTGTTGAATTGCATTACCAAAAAAAAAAAAAGAAGAAGAAGGAATTGTTATGTACTTTAAATTATTGTTGTATTAAAGATTAATTTTGTAGCATTTAAAAATTCTTTCTTCTGGTAATTATTTGTTGAGATATTAAATTGCATAGAGAGCCTAAAAGCTCTGCATATTTCCTTTGATAGGCAAAATGTGAACTTGGGCTCTTTGGAAGGGATCAGAAGAGAATTCAACTCTTAAGAAGTACTTTAGAGAAAATCTGTCTTCTAGGTTTGCCTTGGACCTCAGCCCTCACGAAGAAGTACCTCAATAATCAAAACTCACCTTAAGAGAAAATCATCTAGGCTATGATGAAGCACGTGTAGAAAATCTCAGATTTAGTTTTAGCTTCTGTTACGTGAGTTGTTACTTGATAGCACAGGTAAAGCTTGTAACAGATTTTGGTTAGATTATTTCCTCTATTAGTTCCGTCAGATTTTGTTAAAATGCAAGCTAGGAAAATATTTTACAAAATTGTAATTTCAATTATAGTTGAGAAGATGAGGATGATAATTTTTTGATAGAAGTGATTGGCGTTCAATTTTTAATAATTGCTCTTTTATTATTATTCTTAGAGTATTCGCATTAGTCTGTCTGAACTTTTCCGTCTATTTTAACATAAGAACCTATTATTTTTTAATTACATAGCTATTTTGCAAAAACATCCACATTAAATGATTTATTATACACTACATTTTCTTTAAATAATAATTTTTAATTCATTTCTTATTATTATTTCACCAACCAACACACTCTCTCCCTTCCTTTTTTGGACATTAAAGAGTGTCAAGAGGAGAGAGAGAGAGAGATAAAGATAGTTTAACAAGGGAAAGAGAAAAAATAAAATAAAATAATAAAATAGAAAGCTACAGTAATTATGTATATTTACACGGTTACTGTAGTAATAATATATATGTATAGTGTTATAGATGAAGTGGTGTGGGTAGTTTTTGAAAAAAATATGTAAAATTGACCACTTTTTTTTTTTTTTTTTTGCACTGATTGGTGCGAGTGCTCTAATAATTGTTCTTTTATCATTTGATTAAGATATCAAGTGACAAGGGATTTAAACTCATATTTCTTATTCAACAACAAAAATTTTTAATTAAAATTATCGATGTTATTGGACATTCATAGAAGCATCTTGTTTATCCACCTAACTGAGAAGTGGAGAGCAAGCATTTTATTTATTTATTTTTAAAATTTTGGAGAAACAAACCCATAACAAGGAGATGATGGAACAAGGTTTTAATACAAAGACACCACAAAATTCACTCAAAAGTTAGGGAGATCAAAAAGTGTGAGGAAGGAAAATGAGGAGATGATAGGAAAGTCATTAGTTTGATTGGGAGAGTGGAAAATGGGAGGGATGAAATAATCATTTATTTGGTTGAAAGAAAAAAGAAAAGAAATGTAAGATGATAGATTATGCAATTTGTCTAAATTCACTCTTATGTCCTAATTTCATTAATATAGAATAAGAAATAATTTCTTTGTAATAACTAATAAGATATTGCTTATTTATCAATTAAAATTAATAAAATAATGTTTTATAAAAATTAAAACATTATACCTACTGTAGTGGTGAAAAGCTCATATAAGGATATTGGGTTGTGGGCCGCATTCGAGGACATCAGATAGCCCGAAGACAAATAAGCGTTGACGAAGGCGGGTAAGTTATTAAGCCAAAGAAGAGATGAAGTCATGGTAAACAGGTGATGTTGTCCGAGAAGTTACTCCTCAAATGGTAGATTAGAGGCCTGAAGTCCAACCACCTATCAAGCCCTAAGCAGTGGGCAACCATGCTTGGGAGGATAAACTTCAATGAGAGGTGAGTCACTAGAGAGATGAGAAAGATCTGGGCATAAAGTTGCTACTACCGTATTGAATGTTCTGCATCTAACCTCTTGGCTGCATTAATGTAAAAGTGATACCTAAACAGTAGTTTCCAGCCTTATAGCTACCCACAGAGACTTCCAGAAGATGCTAATGGGATTGATCTACACGTGGAAGGTTGGGATGAAAGAAGAGAAGGAGATATAAAAGGGAAGAATCCTATGATAGAAGGGGGCATCTGAGATGGAGAAAGAGAGAAAAACACTGTATAATTAAGAACTTGAGCATTTGTTTAAGTCCAAGAAAAACATATATATAAGAGCAGACATTCCTTGGACTTGCCTGAGGAGCATCCTTCTTTGTCCAAAGTGTCTCTCTTACTTGTTCTGACAGTAACTGGTCTATCATCTAACTCATTGAACGTTCAATATTTGGCACATTCTCTAACAAATTCATTACTTTGGGCTTTTTGGGGCCATTGTCTATGCCATTTGGGCTGTGGTGCCAATTGTGCCTTTACACCAATTATACACACACACACACACACGCATATATAAATAACTGTATAATTAAAAAAAAAAAAAAAGGAGGTAAGGTAACATGGAATAATGTTTAAAAATGAGATAGAGAATTGTAAGAAGTTGAAATCCAATAGGACATATGAATTTATTGATTGAGATAAGAATTGTGATAAGTAAAAAAAATTGAGATTTGAACAAAAGAAAGATGATATAGTGATAAAAATTTGTGATAACTGTATAGAATTTGAATAACAAAAATTTTGGAATGTTTTAAAGATTTAAAAAAAAAAAAATCATAGGAATTTCAGGATAAGAATGAGTAATTTTTACTTTATACGTGAGGTAGGTTTTTTCTTTTAGAAGAAGTAATTTTGTATTTTTTATAAAGATAATTGAAGTATTTGAATTCAAATAGATAACAAATACAGATAAGAATTAGACATTTGAGTACAAATGGGTGGTGAGAATGACATTTTTTTTTTCTTTTATACGTGAGATAGTATTACTGTTTTAATATATTTATTTTTTCTTTTTTTCAAAATTTGTATGAGGATATTTTGGTAAGCCAAAAATTAAAGGCGAAATAAGAGAATCTCTTATATGTATATACTGGCTTCTGCGCATGCACTTACACGTGTGTTTAGAAGTTCTTCTATTTTTTTGAGTAAAGGTTACTACATAATAATTTGCATATATGATAATTTAAAAATATATATATATTTTTTTCAAACAAATAAAAAAGATAAACTTTAGAAATAAACACTAACTGTAATTTCTTTATTAAATGTGAATGAGAAAAAAATTCTAAAATTTAAGAATTCTCTTTTTGAATTTGAAATAAAATTTATTATTTGATATTTATGACCTTATTTTTAAATTAAGTTACTTTTTATTAATAAGGGTATTTTTAAACCATATAAAAATTCTGTTAAAAGGAGAATCTTTTTTTTATTTTATATATATATATATATTTTACCAAAAAAAAAAATATATTTTTCTCTATGTTATTATATTTATTACATTTTTTTTTTAGAAAAAAAAAAAAGGATACTGAACAAGCTGAAAATGAAAGTAAAAAAACAAGGAAAAAAAAGAAGGTATACGACGTTTACAAAAGAGAAAAAAAGAAAACAGTATTGCCCCGAAAAAAGAAAATAAGAGAGAGAACAAGAGGAAAAATGAGAGAGGGAGAGATGATTGTTGTTGTCCTCCCTGTTCAACGTCAGAAAAGAGGGGCAAAAATGTAGGTAGATTTCGAAGCACAACCATTGCGATAGTTTTCAATTGGGGAAGTCCAAACCTCACCATTATTCTCCAGGTACATTCTAAGCTTGTGCCTCCACCAAAATTAAGCCCCTGAATTAATGGCTGAATCCACCTCAATACTCTCGAAACCAACTGACCCAAACGAAGCAACAGTGGTCGAAGACAAGATAAGCAATCTACCGGACTCTCTCCTCTGTCACATCCTCTCTTTTCTCACAACCAAAGAGGCTGTTGTCACAAGCATTTTGTCGAGCAGGTGGAAGACACTCTGGATTCTTGTGCCAAAGCTCGACTTTCACAGCGACGAATTTGCGGAGATATTTTCTTCAGATGAGGAGGAGCAAAGTCCTAATCATCATCATCATCAACATCAATGGAATAATAATGGGTATCGTTTTACGTTTGCGCATATCGTGTCAAGGGTCTGGGCTCTTCGCAGTCGTAGCCGCAGCAATGCTTATCCCATCAAACACTTTCGCCTCTACTGGCTTTCTGCCGACCCAATCCATGTCGACTCATGGGTACGCGCCGCGATTTCGCCTGACTTGGAAGAGCTCGATCTCCTCATTACTCCTCCAAAACCTTTCAACATCCCCTCTACCTTGTTTAATTATGCTAAATCATTACTTGTTTTGAAATTAAAGGAAGGTATTATTGTTAATCCTCCTCCTTCTTCTTTCGGCTTCCCTAATCTCAAGACTCTGCTACTTCACAGAGTCCGGTATGCAAACCGCGACAGTTTCTCCAAACTCCTCAGTTGCTGCCCGGTCCTCCAAAATTTGCATGTACAATCATATGTGGGGGCCATTTATACCAATTTTAAAATCATTGTACCTACACTCAAAACATTACATTTATATATACCTCGTCTTCTTCGTCACTACAAACTTGAGATAAATGCCCCAGCTCTCGAGTGCCTTTATTTCAGAGGTTATATTATTGAAGACCTTTTGTTGGGAAATCTTTCTAACTTAGTTGAAGCTGACGTTGGGGTTGGGGTTGATTTTGATGATAGTGAAGATTATGGAAATAGGGTTAGGGGCTTCATCGGAGAACTCTCTAATGTCAAATCCCTTCATTTGGACTCATTTTTGACACTGGTAAATTAAATAAAAAGCACTTTTTTATTCTTTTCATGTTCTATTATTAAACGACTAATCACTTGTATATTGTTGTGATTATTATGTTGTTGTGCAGTGCCTTTGTTATGCTACTGAATTAGATCTTCCCATGTTTCATAATTTGGCTTTCTTATACTTTAAAGCTGGTGCTTGTTTGTGGCATGTGCTCCCACACTTGCTTCATCGAGCTCCTAATCTTGCAGTACTTGTCTTTGAGAAGGTACGCTATGCTCAAATGATGAAATGTCTTTTTTTCTCAAATAATCCTGAATTAATCTAAATAACTACTTTATCTTCTGTTGTTAGGAATTCGAAGAATTTTACGTTTGCGATAAGGAAGATACTTCCATCATAAAATGGATGTCTTATGAGGACGTTCCTATATGTATATCATCGCACCTCAAGACATTTCATTTTATAGGATTTAAAGGGTTAACTTATGAGCTGGAATTTGTTGGACATATCCTTAAGACGGCAAGATTTTTAAAGACAATGACAATCTCTTCTGCTGATATAGATTCAGAGGAGAAGTTTCGTGTTCTCAAGGAGTTATTGATGTTACCAAGGGAATCCAGGACTTGTCAAATTGCATTTAACTGAAGTATATTTCGTTATGATTTCTCTCTCAGTTACTAAAGCACTGTATTTGGTTCATTTGAATCAAGGCAGGTAAAAGTAGGAAAGATAAATCCAACAAGTCTGATTTACTGTGCTTTTAAGCAGTGATGTTGCCTTGTTCATTTATTTCATACCCAAGTCTTGGAAAATGTTGTTAACCTATTTCTATTTTAGTAGAAACAGTATGACAGAGCTGCTGATGTTAAAATCAAAATATATTGCAAGTAAATTATTGTGGCAGCTTTTCCTGGATGTCTTCATGTTTATTTTCTCTACACTCTCTTTTGATTTTTTTAAAGTGTGTTTTTTTGGATATCATAGAGAACCTTTCTAAGGAAGAGTCTTTTGGACTCACCTCTAGGTAGTAAAACCTACGGGCAAATGACCCCACTCACAAGAACCAACATTCAGCTGCACACTTGTTCCCCAATCAACATACTGCATGCACATGTTTGTAGATGGCTTGTGTGTGGAGTTGCCTTTTCGTTTAGTTACACACATGGTAATGGAATCAAGAATTTAGAGTATAGTCCAGTATATCATATTTGGAGGCTCATTAATTAACCAGATGCAAAATTCATCATGGAGTATCAAGAGTTTGGACATGGAATTTTGAAATATACTTTATAGACTCAATGGTTCCTTGAAAAAGTATTTGGAAGTCTTAGATTCCTTCAAGTGTTGCCTTCTTTATTTGGACTGCTTCCTTAGGGAGAAGTTTAACAGCAGGGTATTTGAAGAAGAGAAATGTAAATTTGGTTAGTTGGTGTTCTATGTGTAAGTAGTAAAGGATGATGGGTGAGTAATTTGCTATTACATGGCCCTTTTGCAAGTGAGTTATGGGATATGGTTTTTGGGTTATTCAGAGTTCATTGGGTGATGCCTAAGGATGTTGTAGATTTACTAGTTTGCTGCCAAGGCCGGTTGGGAAGACATAGAAATAGCGTAATTTGGAGGTCATTCCTCTTTGTGTAATGTGATGCATTTAGCATGAAAGAGATGCTAGAATTTTTTAGGGATGTGAGCAGTTTATCTTAAAAGTGAAGATGCAATTCTTTTGAACTTTGCTTGAGTGGATGATGGCTACATTAGCATATCCCTTCTATACATAATTAGAGATTACGGATCGTTGTAATCTTTGAACCTAAATTTGTTATTCATTTAGTATACCCCTTCCATTCTTCATGTTTTATTTTTCTTTTCAAGTAAATTTATTAATTATCAGGGAAAAAAAGGTCATGCATTTTATTTTTTAAAACAGCAGAATTTCCCCTTCCTTCATCCTTTAACCCACTCAAGAAGCAACTGTGGTTCAGAAAATCCTAGGATTTTGTTAGATAGAGCTTCGAATTAGCTTTTGTAAGTTGCCATACTAGAAGTTTGGTTGAGCCTAGATATAACCTCTCCATTGGATCATCAAATGTGGTTGTGCCAAATTGAATTTGCAGAGCGTTGACAGATGCCTTCCAGCCAACAAACAATCCAGCAGTCTCGGCATCCAGAAACCACACCAATGCTTCTTTATTATCCATGTGATATGATGGCATCAGGACCATTTGATGCTCAGGCATATTACAATAAAAGAACTGATTAGCCTTGTGAATCTAGCAGGCTGGATCATTTCCTTGGAATCTGGGGAATTCAAATTTCAAGGGCTTGGTTTGGCTAACCAATGCAGACTCTGTAACTATTGAATTGCTAGGAACGTGGTAGCCTTGAGGCCCTGATTGCTTCCTTCTTTCTTCTGATTCAACCATTTTTTGTATTAACAAATTAACAAACTGTAGCTGTTAATGAATTTCTTGTAATGCCTGATCGTGGTGATCAGTGATCTTGGTTAAGGTTGTAATCTTTTCATTGTTTGGGAAGTTGATCAAGTTTCTGTCATCATGAGAGTGATAGGATAGAACTGCTTTGACACCAAAGGGAATTAGATTTTTCTTAGGGTAGTGTTTACTGTTTAGGTGATATTTGGAGTAGGTTGCTTCAACGGAACCTGGCCTCCTAAAATAAAAGAGAGTTTAGAGAAGGAAGAAGAGTTTAGAACTTGCAAAGAATCTTATTACTTCAATGAATATCGCATACAATCTGTCCTAGTCCTTTAAACAAGCTATTCGATCTTCTAACTACCTGGCAGTTGGTAGTTAGTGTAAACTAAGTCCTAATTAACCACATGCTGTATAGTTGTTCGGCACATGGTTAATTATAGAGCTAGTTAGCTGCATTAGAGTCAAGTACTTCAAAAATGTCCACCAATTAAAGCAAGAATAAGCTTGAGTACAAGTAAGCTAACAAAGACTAGAGTAAGCTAATTACAAGTATCAATACAACGCAGCAAGAACTCCACTCATGCTGCAGTGATACAGCAGCAGCTATGTAACAGCCACACAGTAGCTCAACTGATGCAGACAGCAGGTGGCAGACTATGCAGAAATGCAACCAGAAAAAAGTTTAAGCTGCAACAGACAACATGCATTGCCGAAGCATGGCGGGTAGCTAGTCCAGTCTTGAGGGTCTTAACCGTTTTTTTTTTTTTTTTGGGCTCAAACCTTAAATTGCCAGCCTTTAGTAGTCAAAATCATATATATAGTTACATGTCCTTCATTTCTCTCTCGTCACAAGGCCAACAATTAAAGATCCCTAATTTTAGCTTTATATATATATATATATATATATATATATATATATATATATATATATATATATATATAATCCATGAATATTATTGCCAGACCTCCTTGAAAACGCCGCTTTCATTTTGAAGCAATGTGGACGAAGAGGGATGATTGCAGGGAGGTTATTAAAGATGTTTGGGAAAGCAGCATTGATATGAATAGCCCTGATGGCTTGGCTGAAGGACTTAAAAGGTGTGCAGCTGATTTATCACATTGGAACAGAAATGTTTTTGGTCATGTGTCGAGACAAATCCAAGCCAAAAGGAAAGTTTTTAATTCTCTAATTCTCCAAGATAGGGATGGCTGTCATGGTGCAAAAATAATCAGGCTTAGAAAGGAGATAAATGATCTTCTGGATAGTGAGGAAATCATGTGGAGTCAACGTTCAAAGGCTCTTTGGCTAAAGGAGGGTGATCGGAACACAAAATTTTTCCACCATCGTGCCTCTGAAAGACGAAGGAAAAACACCATTAATGGAATCTGGGATGCTAATGGAATCTGGTGTGAGACAGAAGAGAGTATAGCTGCAGCTGCCTTATCATATTTTGAAAACCTCTTCACCACCTCCCGTCCTAGCAGAATCCGAGAGGTAATATGCTCTATACCCACACGGGTCACCTAGGAAATGAATCAACAGCTTATTAAGGAGTTTTCAAGGGAGGAAGTCCTGATAGCTCTTCGACAAATGCACCCCACCAAGACCCCAGGACCAGATGGTATGCCAGCTATATTTTATAAAAAATATTGGAGTATTGTAGGAAATAATGTTACAAACATGGTTCTTAATGTTCTTAATACAAACATGTCTATAGCTGAAATTAATAGAACCAATATTACTCTTGTGCCAAAGGTTAAGAATCCATCAAAGATGTCCAAATTTAGGCCAATCAGTCTTAGTAATGTGGCCTATAAGCTTGTTGCAAAAGTCTTAGCTAATAGACTAAAAGCTGTCTTGCCTTGTATTATATCTGAAAATCAGAGCGCATTCCTCTCTAAAAGGCTGATTACAGACAATGTTTTGGTTGCTTTTGAAATTATGCATTATCTGAATAATAAGAGAGAGGCAAGGATAGTTTTATGTCTATAAAGCTTGATATGAGTAAAGCTTTTGACAGGGTTGAGTGGGGCTTTGTTGAAGCTATCATGGAAAAATTAGGATTTCATGAGAAATGGATTAGGCTTATTATGCATTGTATCACTACTGTTTCTTATTCTGTGCTCATTAATGGTGTTGCTCATGGTTGTATTATGCCTACTAGAGGTTTGCGTCAGGGTGACCCTCTGTCCCCGTATCTTTTTATCTTATGTGCAGAAGGTCTTTCAGCGCTTATTAATGAAGCAGCTAGGGATCAAGCTCTCCATGGAATCTCAATATGTCGTGGATGCCCAAGAGTAACTCATTTGCTGTTTGCTGATGACAGCCTCCTATTTTGCCAAGCCAAGGAGCCAGAGTGTAGAAAACTTATTGTAATTCTTGACTTGTATGGTGCTGCTTCTGGGCAGACAATAAATACAGATAAATCTTCAGTCTTCTTTAGCAAAAACACCACTCAAGCAACTAAGGATGAGGTGATGAACATTCTTGGTCCAATGCAAGACACTAGGCACTCAAAGTATCTTGGTCTCCCCTCTCTTATTGGGAAATCAAAATCTCAAATCTTTGCAGAAATCAAGGAAAGGGTTGGAAGAAAGCTCTCAGGGTGGAAGGAAAAAATCCTCTCTATGGGGGGCAAAGAAATTTTGATCAAAGCTGTAGTCCAGGCGATTCCCACATATTCAATGAGTTGTTTCCAACTCCCCAAGGGACTTTGTGAGGAGCTAGAGGGTATGACTAGAAGATTTTGGTGGGGCCAAAAGCAGCAAGAATCTAAAATTGCTTGGATTGGATGGAGAAAATTATGTCACTCAAAGCTCAAAGGGGGCATGGGGTTTAGAAACCTCCAAGCCTTTAACTTAGCCATGCTAGCTAAGCAAGGATGAAGGCTCCTCACCAACCAAAATTCCTTAGTGGCAAAAATCTTCAAGGCTAAATATTTCCCTAATGGAGATGTTCTCAAAGCCAAGCTTGGTAGCAACCCCTCCTATGCATGGAGAAGCATTTATAATAGCTTGGAGGTAATTCGAAGAGGCACGAGATGGAGAGTGGGAAATGGTAAAATGATACACATTTGGGATGACAAGTGGTTGCCTACTCCAACTACATACAAGGTAATCTCTCGCCCAAGGGACTTTGATGACTACCCTATGGTATCTTCACTCATTGATGAAGGCTCTAAGAGTTGGAAGGTTAATTTGGTTAGAGAGCTTTTCCTGCCTTTTGAAGCCGAGACTATCCTAAGAATCCCATTGAGCTTCTCTCTCCCTGAGGACAAATTTATTTGGGTGGGAAACAAAAGGGGGGACTTCTCTGTAAAAAGTGCTTATCACATTGCAGCTACTTTTGTTGATGCACATGAGGGTGGAGAATGTTCTTTAGGTGATGTAAGAGCCCCACTTTGGAAAAAAGTTTGGCATCTAAACCTCCCTGCCAAAATCAGAATTTTTGCTTGGAGGGCTTGCAAGAATGCCCTTCCAACTATGGAAAATCTTCACTCAAGAGGAATTTCTGTGGAAGATCTTTGCCCTCTTTGCAATCAAAGCAGCGAAAGCACTTCTCATGCCTTGATTCATTGTGTTTCTGCTGCTAAAGTTTGGAGTAATTGGACTGATTGCCCCATTAAGTTGCAAGACACTGTGTATGACATCTTTGATATTGCTCTTGAATTGCTTAACATTGGTTCTGCTTAGGATCTTGAAGTGCTATTTTCTACAGCCTGGTTTATTTGGTATAACAGAAACCAAGTCATTCATGAGGCATGCTTTAGACCCCCCCTTCATATTTGGGCGTCAGCTCAAAGGCTATATCAGGACTATAATGCTGCAAATTCCAGTTGGCCTCAGCTTGTTTTTCCTGGTCAGCCTGGGTGGACAGCTCCCCCTTGTGGTTTTTATAGGATCAATGTGGATGGTGCAACCTCTCAAGACCATAGACTCTCGAGTATTGGGGCACTCATAAGGAGCTCTGATGGTTTGGTCATAGCTGCCATTAGCAAGGTTCTCCCTGCGCAGTACATAGTGGAAGAAGTTGAAGCAATTGCTTTGGAATGTGGAGTGCTCTTGGCTCAGGAGTTAAACCTCACGGACATCATAGTTGAGTCAGATGCTTTATCTATCATGCAATCTGTCCAAAAGAAGGAGCTAAATGGCAATATTGGTCATATTCTTCAGGGAGTTCTTTTTGCTCTTTCTGACTTTCGCTCTTGGAAAATTCAGCACTTGAAAAGGCAGTCCAATAGGGCAGCTCATGAGCTTGCTCAGCTGGCTAGAGCTAGTGGGGAATCTCAGATTTGGAAAGGGATGAATCCTCCATGTATTCAAAATCTGCTCAGGCAGGAATGTATTTAAGTCTCCTTTCCCCTGTTTTAGCTCCCTGTTGTACTTCTTTTTCTCAGTCAATGAAATTGCAGATTTCCCATCAAAAAAAAAAAAAAAAAATCTGATCCATTTGATTTGTTGAAGCGGTTGCATTTCCTCCATATTCCAAACAATACGACAGCTTCTCTCTCAATCTCCAATCTCTCTATGATAAATGGAACTATGACATACTCACTATTGGGATCCCGTGATTCGGAAACCTATTCTTCCTAGAGATATGGTGGTACTGTTTAAGTGTTTGTTTCAAAAATTTTCCTTGTAGTTTATGAATTTTTTCAACTATGTTCTGTCTTCTGGGTTGCTTTAGGCTTCAACCCTCAAGGAGGACCTTTGTAATCAAAACTCACCTAGAAATAAATCTGTCATTTAAGCTATGATAAAGCACGTGTAGAAAATATCATGGTTAGTTTTTTAGGTTCTGTTATATTACTAGCATTGGCATTTGGCTTTTCAAAATCAGATTTAGCCAAAATTTTTCCTAAACTCACCCAAAAGCTTCATGCATCAGGCACTATAAATTGTCAAAAAAAAAAAAAAAAAAAATTACAATGAAGAGCCGACATTATTGACTACTTATTCACTCAATATATCAATAAATAATATATTTTTTAATTCATTTTCTCATATCTTTTTCTTTGTATATGACTATGAGTATTTAAGTAGAATAGTATTAAAGTATTGAGGCTGATGTAGTTGTCTATGAATAGCAAATCAGCTAAAGTAATAAAAAGTTGAATTTTTAAGCAAAATTTGACTTAAAGTGCATAGCCTAATGTAAATGTTTAATTATTAGCACACTTATGGCTTGTAACAAATTTTGGTTAGATCAGATTCTCTGTTAGTTCAGTCAGTCAACTAAACAAAAATTCAAAGTTAAAATTCAAGCAAGGAAAATATTTACAAAATTGCAAATTCAATTATGGTTGAAAGATACACACACACACACACACACACACATATATATATATAAAAGCAAATTTATGATAATTGCCCATTTATCATTTGGTTAAGATATCAATTGATTTTTTTGTGTATAGGGAATTCGAACTCATGTCCCTCGTTCAAGAACAAAAACTTTACTAATTGAGCTTACTGTACCCTTAATTAAAATTAGAGAAAGCCTAGAAAAAGAAAATGTCACAATAATTTTATAACACTTATTTTCAATCGTGGTAGCGATTCCCGCTTACACCATGAGTTACTTCAAAATCCCTTACACTCTCTATGATGAGATGATGAGCTTGATGAAGAACTTTTGGTGGGGGTTAGTGTAAGGATGAATGGAAAATGACATGGATTAGTTGGGAAAAATTGTGCACTCCTAAGGCTTGTTTAAACAACTAAGTTACTAAAGCAATTTAATTTAGCAATGTTGGCTAAATAGGGGTGGAGGCTACAGACTGGGAAAGAATCTTTGATATATCGAGTTTTCAAGGCAAGATGTTTTCCCAACTGTGATTTTGCTCATGTAGGTTTGGGAGTAACCCTTCTTATGCTTGGAGGAGCATTATGGCAGCACAAAATGTGGTGAGAAGAGGTATCAGCAGGTGGGCAATGAGCTTAGCATCCAGATTTGGAAAGATTAGTGGCTCCCTACACCCTCTACGCATAAGGTAATCTTTCCTCCATCATGTTTACCTTGGAGGCTTGGGTTGAAGAACTAATAGACCAAGATAATGGGGTCTGGAAAAACGAATTAGTCCAACAAATATTCCTTCCCTATGAAGCCAATGCTATATGTGGAATCGCCTTAAGTGCTAACTTGCCAATTGATAAGCATGCTTGGGCTCCTATGGCGAATGGTATTTTTGGTGTTCAAAGTGCTTAAAAGATTGTTGTTGAAATGGGCTCAGGGGATGAAGCAGGGGCTATGTCAGATGATCGCAACCTCAGGAATTTTTGGACAGATCTATGGCGATTCAATGTCCATCATAAAGTTCAAAATTTCACTTGGAGAGCTTGCAAAGACATTCTGCCTACCAAAGAGAATCTAGTGAAAAGAAAGGTGCTGGTGGATAATTGCTGTGAGAAGTGTCAAGTGGAGGCGGAATCATCAGGCCACCTATTCAAGAAATGTCCTAGAGCCAATGAGATTTGGTCATTATCAAATCTATTTCATGAGAGTAATGGTCTGTCTTTCAATTCTTTCATAGACATGATGTGGTATGTGGTTATGGAGGCTCAATGGGAACAAAGTCGGGTTGAGAAGGTAATCATGGTGGCTTGGGCAAAATGGACAAATAGATATGAGAGCAAAAATGGGGGTGTGAAGAAAAACAGTCGGGCTTTACTTCAGTGGTCTTTGGACTATCTATGGGAGTATCAAGAATGCTCTGAGGTCCCAATTAAGCCAAAGACAACTGTAGTTTTGAACTGGATTCCCCCACCCTCTGATCGTTACAAAATTAATGTGGATGGAGCCGCGTCACAAAAAATGGCTGGTGTGGGGGTATTGATTTAGGATGCTAAAGGTAGGTTGATTGGTGCTTGTAGTAGAAGATTATGGCCCCTCTCGGTGCCATTGAGGCCGAAGCAAAAGCTTTTGAGGTTAGGCTTCAGTTTGCTAAAGACATGCTTATCCAAGACTTCATTCTTGAAGGTGACTCCCAAGTACTAGCTAATGCTTTGAAGGATTTGTTGCCTCCACCATCATTTGTTGCTGCTCTGGTGTATAGCTTTGTGGCTGCTTCCCATGACTTTCGCCGGGTGGACCTCTCCCATGTTCGTCGACAAGGTAATAGGCCTGATCATTTACTAGCAAAACATGCTCTAGGCATTGCTAATTTCTATGTGGGTTGAAGAGAATCCTTATTTCATTGAACAAGCTCTTAACCTCAATGTACTTGTTGCTTTTCATTCTTAATAAAAGTTTTGCAGTCTTCCCATAAAAAAAAAATTATCAATCAAAATTCACCTGTGAAAAATGTTGTGCGTAACAACTCTAAAAATCATTATAAAAAAATAAAAAGAAAAAGAAAAAGAAAAAACTCCATGTTAGAAATAAAGTCTGATTGGGCAATGAAGTGTTTACTTGAAATGTGTAAAACTTGGAATATGTAAAGACGTATTTCCATTTGTGTTTATTATTGCAACTCTTATCTCTTAAACTCAACAGGCATTCTAAGAGATATCAACTTGACATTACCAAACCCCCCAATTTCCCAGCTACGTCTAAAGCTTGTGCTCAGCAACAAAATCTGAATGGCTAAATCAACCTCAAAACGCCAGAAACCAACAGTGATGGACAGGATCAGCAATCTATCAGATTCTCTCCTCTGCCATATCCTTTGGTTTCTAACAACCAAAGAGGCTGTTATCACAAGCATTTTGTCGAGCAGGTGGAAGACACTCTGGACTCTTGTGCCAAAGCTCGACTTTGACAGCCACGAATTTGAACGGATATCTCCTTCAGATGAGGAGCAAAGTCTTAATCAACATTATCGTCAAGATTACCGGAATAATAGGGACCGTTTTACGTTTACGCATATCGTGACCAGAGCGTGGGCTATTCGAAATCTCAATAATGTGAATCCCCTCAAACACTTTCGCCTCCACTGGGATTCTAATGATTTTGACCCAATCCATGCCGAAACATGGGTCCGCGCCGCGCTTACGCCTGACTTGGAAGTTCTCGATCTCCTCATCGGTTTTTCCCGACGTTTCAACTTTCCGTCTACTTTGTTTAATTATGCTAAATCATTAGTAGTTTTGAAATTAAAGGAAGGTATCGTTGTTAATCCTCCTTCTTCTTCTTTAGGCTTCCCTACTCTCAAGACTCTGCTTCTTCACAGTGTCAGGTATTCATACGGCGACACTTTCTCTGAACTCCTCAGTTGCTGCCCGGTCCTCCAAAATTTGCATTTACAAACCTATATCCGGAACTATGATAACAATTTTAAAATCATTGTACCTACACTCAAAACATTACATTTAATCTTATTTCTTCAAAGGGACTACAGACTTGAGATAAATGCCCCAGCTCTCAAGTACCTTCATTTCAGAGCTTTTATTATGGAAGGCCGTCCGTTAAGAAACAAATCCCTTCATTTGGACCCATATTTCACTGAGGTAAATAAAATAATAAAAAAAGCACCTTTATTTATATATTTTATTTTTTCATGATCTATTATTAAATGGCTAAACACTTATATTGTTGTGCAGCGCCTTTGTTATGCTACTGAATTAGATCTTCCCATGTTTCATAATTTGGCTTTCTTATACTTTAAAGCTGGTGCTTGTTTGTGGCATGTGCTCCCACACTTGCTTCATCGGGCTCCTAATCTTGCAGTACTAGTCTTTGAGAAGGTATGCTATGCTCAAATGATGAAATGTCTTTTTTTCTCAAATAATCCTGAATTAATCTAAATAACTACTTTATCTTCTGTTGTTAGGAATACGATGAATCTTACGATTGCGATGAGGAAGATACTTCCATCATAAAAAGGATGTTCAATGAGGACGTTCCTATATGTATATCATCGCACCTCAAGACATTTCATTTTAAAGGATTTAAAGGGTTAACGTATGAGCTGGAATTTGTTGGACTTATCCTTAAGACGGCAAGATTCTTAAAGACGATGACAGTCTCTTCTGCTGATATAGATTCGATGGAGCAGTTTCGTGTTCTCAAGGAGTTATTGATGTTACCAAGGGAATCTAGGACTTGTCAAATTGCATTTAACTGAAGCATATTTCGTTATGATTTCTCTCTCAGTTACTAAAGCACTATATTTGGTCCGTTGGAATCAAGGCAGGTAAAAGTAGGAAAGATAAATCCAATAAGTCTGATTTACTGTGCTTTTAAGTACTGATGTTGCCTTGTTCTTTTAATTCATTCCCAAGACTCGGAAAATGTTGTTTACCTTTTTCTATTTTAGTAGACAATATGACAGAGGTGTTGACGTTAAAATCAAAATATATTTTGAGTGAATTATTGTGGTAGCTTTTCCTGGATGTCTTCATGTTTATTTTCTCTACACTCTCTTTGATGTTTGTTTGGTGTTTCCTTGTTTTTTTGGATAGAGAACTTTTCTAAAAAGAGTTTTTTTGGATTTACCTCTAGGTAGTAAAACATACGGACAACCAACATTCAGTTGCCCACTTATCCCTCAATCAAGAGACTACATGCACACGTTTGCAAGGGCCTGTGTGTGGAGTTTCTTACAGGGGAAATGTTAACAAGCACGTGCCCCATGCTTGTTAAGATTTTCCCGTATGATCCCACTTAATAAAAATGACAATAAATTGTTAAAAGAGTTGTTAAAAATGATAAAAAGCTGCTAAAAGTTGTCAAAAAGGAAAAAAAGTTACAAAAAGTAGACAAAAAACTGCAAAAAAGTTGTTAACGAGCATCTTACGTTGCCCGTTAACACAACCCTTTCTTATAGAATCCTTAGGTGGAGTTGCCTTTTCATAATGGAACCAAGAATTGAGAGTATAGTCCATTATATTGTATCATATTTAGAGACTCATTAATTAACCAAATGCAAAATTCATTACTGAGTATCAAGAGTTTGGACTTGGAATTTTGAAATATACTTTGTAGACTCAATGGTTCCTTGGAAAAGTATTTGAAAGCCTAAGATTTCTTCAAAGGCCGCCTTCTTTATTTGGACTGCTTCCTTAGTGAGAACTTTAAATAGTGTTTTATAGTATGTAGTATATGATCATTAAATCAAACGTGATGGATTACATGTTAACGATAACTATGAATATATATATATATATATATATATATATATATATATATATATATATATATAAAATCTAAACAATTGATCGAATGAGATTCCCACTAAAACTTATTTGATGATGTATAATATGTATTGTATCCCAGGTAAACTTGTTCATAAAAACAAAAAAGAATCAAGAATTTACGTTAATTACAGATGCCATGTTCTATTGGTAGTCTTTTGTTTTGTAAAGCTTCAAACTTAAAAAACCTTGTGCCATGTGAGGAGGAAAGAGAGTTGGGAAGAACTATTATTCAACGATAAGATAAGAAGAAATAAGTAATAATATTATTATTATAAAATTAAAAATATGTTATCAAAAAATTGATAAGTGGTAAAAATTTGATGGCAAGACAATTAGATTTCATATGCCACGGCTTCTAGTATTCAAACTCGTTACCTTTCAGTTCTTCTTCTTCAAAAAAAAAAACTCATTACCTTTCATGTAGGTATTAGTAGTTGTGCGGCAACGGGACATATAAGCTATAGTGATAAAACAACTCTAAAATTTATTGGTGTTATTGTTTATCCACCCAACCACTCAACCAGCATTGAGAGTAAGGTAGTTTTGTCAGTATTACTATAGTTTCTTTAGATTGGGAATTTCAAACCCCATTATTATTTTCTGGATAAAGTTTTGTTACAAAATTAGTACCTTATTTAATAAAATAAAAATTACTATATATTTTAAAAATCTAATCAAACAGCATAATTTTAAACTACAAAAATTTGCAATTTAAATTATTTATTGATGACATAACTATTAATTTTTAATTTTAAAAAAATTTTGTAAGCATAAAAAATATAAAAAGAAAATATAGTCTAATGATAGATTTGTTAAAATTTATCTCCAATAAAATAATATTAAATAAGATTATAACTAATTTTATAACTAAATTTTATTTTTATTTTTTCAGTTTTTTGTGCCATTCTCCAAAAAAAAAAAAAAAAAACACTCTTGAGGGGCTAAATCAACCTAAAAACGCCAGAAACCAACAGTGGTCGAAGAAAGGATCAGCAATCTACCAGACTGTCGCCTCTCCCATATCCTCTCCTTTCTCGCAACCAAAGAGGCTGTTCTCACAAGCGTTTTGTCGAGCAGCTGGAAGACACTCTGGACTCTCGTCCCAAAGCTCGACTTTGACAGCGTCGAACTTGAAGAGCAATGTCCTAATCAACAACACAATCAAGATCAATTGAATAGGCACAGTCTTACGTTTACGCATATTGTGTCCAGGGTCTGGGCTATTCGCAATCTCAATAATGCGAATCCCCTCAACTTGCTGAATAGGCACAGTTTTACTCCTCAGTGTTGCTGCCCGGCACTTCAAAACTTGTCTTTACAAACAACCAAGTGGGACAAGAATGACACTTCTAAAATCATTGTACCTACACTAAAAGGTTACCTTTATCACGTTTCACTCTTCATAAGTACGACAAACTTGAGATAAATGCCCCAGCTCTCGAGTACCTTTATTTCAGATAAATCACCTTTATGATTGAACAAGTTTTGTTGGGAAATCTGTTGAAGCGGACATTGGGGTTGATTTTGATGAGTCTGAAGATTATGGAAATAGGGTTAGTGACTTTATCAAAGCACTCTCTAAAGTCAAATCCCTTCATTTGGACACATATTTAATTGAGGTAAAGCGCTTTTTTTTTTTTTTTTTTTTTTTTTTTTTTTTTTTATGTTCTATTATTATTAAATGGCTAAACATACCCTTCTTCTTGGACAAGCAATAATTTGCTCCCATACTTTGCGGTACTAGTCTTTCATAAGGTATGTTATGCTCAAATGATGAAATGTCTGTTTTTTCTTAAATGATTGAAGTAACTACGGTACCTTCTGTTGTCAGGAAAACAAGCTTTGTAATTGTGTTCAGGAAGATGTTGATGTCATTGAAAGGATCTTCTTCAGTTCTTTGACGACATTGCTCTCTCTCTCTCTCTCTCTCTCTCTCTATATATATATATATATATCATGGGAAGACATTTCAATTTATAGGATTTAAAGGGTTCGTGTATGAGCTAGAATTTGTTGGACTTATCCTTAAGTCGACTAGATTCATAAAGATGATGAGTCTCTTCTGCCGATATAGATTCAGAGGATAAGTTGCGTGTTCTCAAGGAGTTATTGATGCTCTCAAGGGAATCCAGGACTTGTCAAATTGCATTTAGCTGAAGTATATTTTGTTATGATTTCTCTCTCAATTACTAAAGGTAAAAGTAGGAAAAATAAATCCAACCAGTCTAATTTATTGTGCTTTTAAGTGGTGGTGTTGCTTTGTTCTTTTTAGGGATGTGAGCGGTTTATCTTAGAAGTGAAGATGCAATTCTTTGAAACTTTGTTTGAGTAAATGATGGGTTGAGGAGCATATCCCTTCTATAATTAAGCACAAGTATCAATACAATGCAGTAACAACTCCACTCATGCTGCAGCGAGAGCATTCACTTCCGGTTTTTTCAGACTATTTTATTTTACCATTTCAAAAAGCTACTTTATTAATTATTCCATACCATTTTACAATATACCCAATATCCTAACTTTTATTTTCCTATTCTACTTATTAAAATAATATATTTGCACATTAAAATATATAACCAAAAAAATAATTCCCTCTTAGAAAAACCCAGAAACCCATCATCAATCCATGCCGATCACCACCACCACCAAACCCAGAAACCATAGCAAGAACAACCACATGAAAATGGCCACCTTGCCACCACCACGCCATCGGCTAGCAACCACCACCACAACCAAACTCACCACCAACAACAACCACCAAGAGGAAAAGAAACACAAAAAATTGCCAAAAACCACCACCACCGATCGAGGAAATTGCCAAGAAACACAAAAAAATTGCCAAAAACACACCAAGAGAAAAAGCCACTTCAAACCCACGATCAAGAAAATCACTTCACACCCACCATGCCGACTCACCGATATCCACAAGCCATCGATCAACAACCCCAAGCCACCGATTAGCAAACCCAAGCCACTAATTAGAAACCCACGCTGCCGATTTGAAACCTAGGCCGTCAAAAACACCTAGAAAAATGCCATCACTGCTGTGAGAAACGCCATCACTGACACACCTTTGTCGGACATTGCTTCGGCCAACAACAAGTCAGAGAGTGAGACAGGGTAGATAAGAAAACAGAAAGAGAGTTGAGAAAGAAAGAAGACGTCTCAGCCCCAGAGAAAGAGAAGACAGAGGAGAGAGAGAATAAAAGTGATTAAAAAATATATACAATAGTGTTACAGTGCCATTCTACATGTAGAATGGCACTGTAGCAACATTGTGAATTTTTTTGCAATTGTTCCCAATTGGCAGTCCGGATGCTGAGCTCATTTGGGCCTGAAATGCCAAATTTTCCTTACATTTGGCATTTGCTAGGCCCAGTGCAAATGCTCTGATACAGTAGCAGCTATGTTACAACCACACAGTAACTCAAGTAGCTCAGCTAATGCTAGACAGCAGGTAGCAGATTATGCAACAATGCAACCAGCAAACAGGTTAAAGCAGCAACATCCAATAGTCAACATGCATGGCAGAAGCATAGCGGTTAGCTAGTCCCGTCTTGTGGGTCTTAATAGTTTTTTTCCCCCTCCTCTTGGCTCTACATTTAAATTTCCATCCTTTAGTAGTTAAGAGTTCAAAATCATAAATAGTTACATATCCTCCTTCATTTCTCTCTTGTCACAACTCAGCAGGCTAACAATAAAACCTTCCCTAGTTTTGGCTTTCAATTTATCCATGAATATTTAGTGATTACCTTTCGATATTTTATCTATCAAAAAAATATATTTGTAGACACTCAATTTCGCACCTATAATTTAACCTTGGGAGATGACCAAAATAGTCATTCTAAGTACCAAAAAATTATGATTGCATTTCATGCATCAAATCATTCATCACATATCATCAAAATGATCTTGAAATTCTAGCAATCATGACGATATGTCTGGTTTCCAAATCGAACCGTCGAATTGAAAGATATCACAAGAACAAGTTTTAATGGCCTGCATGCATTCATTTGAGTGGAATTGATAACACATGATTAATTGAAATTAATTTTGATTGGTAAATAATTATAATTAATTAAATGAATTTCTATGATTAGTTGTTGATTTTGATTAAAATAAGTTTGATTGCATGGGAATAAAAGAGATAATCTGATAATGTTAAATTTGAATGCCAAATTAAGTTTTTAGAGTAATTATCCTTGGGATAATTATTTAAAAGATTTAATTATTAAGGTGAATTTTATCAGAAATATGAGTCCAAAACACGTCTAAGTACAGTTCCTAGCCCAAAAAAGAGTGCCAATCAGGAGTGCCAATTGGCACTTCAACAGTGCCGACTAGCATAGATTGCAAATTGGGCCCACATACGTTTTGTTCAGGTCAAGACCCATCAAATTCGATTTTTTAGGGATAAAACCTGACCCAATTCGTGTCTGTTGACTTCTAAAGCAACCCTACCTTATTTTTTAAGCATATACTTATACACCTCTATAAATAAAGGAGAAAACCCAAAATTCAACACCCCTCTTCCCCTTACATTAAAAAAATTTTGGAAGCTTTGCTTTAGGAATTTATTTCCATTTAAGCGATCCTACTTTAGATCTTAGAGAGATTCATTCTCTCTGATCTCTAAAGTAATCCCTTCTCACAGAGTAAATTCATGCAAGTAAGTTTTCAATCTGTAAGTTCTTTTCTTTTAGTGTTTTCACAATTCATGTGTTTGTTTGCATGCATGTCTAAGTTTCTCTATGTACTTCTTTTATGTTTTATGATTAATATGTTCATCTCATAATCATATGATTCATGCATAGTTTATGATGTTTAGTTTATGAATCTATGACTCTTTATATCAAATCTCATATTTTTCTTATTAAAAAACTAGATCTGAATTTTTTTTTTTCTATCAAATCTCATATTTTTCTTATTAAAAAACCAGATCTGAATTTTCTCCTTCAAATCTCATATTTTTCTTATTAAAAAACCCGATCTGAATTTTCTCCTTCAAATCTCATATTTTTCTTATTAAAAAACCAAATCTGAATTCTCTTTCTATCAAGTCTTATATTTTTCTTATTAAATAACACATCCGACTTTTCTTTTTAAAATTACTGTTTTTCTTAATAAATTAAAACATATCTGAATTTTCTTCTTAAAATCTCATGTTTTCTAATAAATAAAAACATATCTGAATTTTGTTATTAAAATCTTATGTTTTCTTAACAAATAAAAACATATCTGGATTTTCTTCTTAAAATCTCATGTTTTCTTAACAACTAAAAACAAATCTGAATTTTTATATTATATTCTCATGTTTTCTCAATAACTAAAAATAGATCTGAATTTTCTTCTTGAAGAAGGTAGATTCATAAAGTGAACTTCTTGAATTAATCTTAAATTTATCATGCAAATATATATTGCATTTCATCATTACATATCACTAGGTACTTAAATGATCATTAGAGTTTGGAAAACCAGATTTTGTCTGGGTAGAATAAGTACCTAACACCTTCCCATCCTGTAACCTAGCTTCTGAACCATAGATCTTAGGTTCGTAGAGTAGCTTTTTTTGTTAGTAGACTGTAACTAGGACCAAAGCTATGTA
This sequence comes from Castanea sativa, assembly GCF_040712315.1. Taxonomy (NCBI): domain Eukaryota; kingdom Viridiplantae; phylum Streptophyta; class Magnoliopsida; order Fagales; family Fagaceae; genus Castanea; species Castanea sativa. The sequence goes on along the minus strand of NC_134018.1, from coordinate 19,442,359 downwards.
AAGCTCCTTTCTATAAATGAGAACTCGGTGTTATTCATGTAATTTGTATTTATTTTTAGTTTTTTTGTTGTTGTAATTCATAAAAAATAAGTGGCAATTCCACAAAACCCCAAAAGAGAGGTGTCGATGCCTATCTCTTTTTGAAAGCTATAAACAAACAAACATGACATCTCCAAAAAAACACAACATACAATATCATACAAGGGTACTTAAAATTGATCATTCTAAGTCTAATATGAAGGTTTGTCCTCAACATCCCTAGTGGAGTTGCCACTGTGAGAGACCGGCTCTTAAAAAGAGATAGGCATTGTTACCTCTCTTTTGGGGTTTTGTGGAGTCGCCATTTATTTTTTATAGATTACCAAAAAAACCAAAAATAAATACAACTTATATGAATAACATTGGGTTCTCATTTATTTGAACAATTACAATTGATAGAAATAACTATACACAACTTTGGTCCTAGTTATAGTCTACCAACAAAAAAATTACCCTACAAACCTAAGATCTATGGTTCGGGGGCTAAGTTACAGGATGGGAAGGTGTTAGACACTCATTCTACCTGAACAAAATTTGGTCTTCCAGACTCTAATGATCATTTAAGTACCCAGTGATATGTAATGATGAAATGCAATATATATATACATAATAAATTTAAGATTAATTCAAGAAGTTTACTTTATGAATCTACCCTCTTTAAGAAGAAAATTCATATCTATTTTTAGTTATTGAGAATATATGAAATTTAATAAAAATTTGGATTAGTTTTTATTTATTAGGAAAACATGAGATTTTAAGAAGAAAATTCAGATCTGTTTGTTTTAATAAGAAAATTATAAGATTTGATAGAAAGAGGATTCAGATATGGTTTTTTAATAAGAAAAATATGAGATTTGAAGGAGAAAAGTTCAGATTTGGTTTTTTAATACAAAAAATATTAGATTTGATAGAAAGAGTCATAGATTCATAAACTGAACATCATAAACTATGCATGAATCATATGATCATGAGATGAACATATTAATCATAAAACATTAAAGAAGTACATAGAGAAACTTAGACATTCATACAAACAAACATATGAATTGTGAAAACATTGAAAGAAAAAAACTTACAAATTGAGAACTTACTCGTGTGAATTCACTCTATGAGAAGAGATTACTTTATAGATCAGAGAGAATGAATCTCTTTTAAATCTAAAGTAGGATCGCTTAATAGAAAAGAAATTCCTAAAGCAGAGCTTCCAAAATTTCTTTAACATAAGGGGATGAGCGGTGTTGAATGTTGGGTAGTCTCCTCTATTTATAGAGGTGTTATTGAGAATTAAGTTAGATCAGCTTAAACAATAAGAAAAAAATGTGTGGGGGAAAATCCTAAAAGAAAAAGATTTGGATAAGAGTAAACTAATTTTTCAGATCTGAACACGTTTCAATATTTTGATCATATCTCTATACTCAAAATTGGATTAAGCTAAAGGAAAATTCAATTCTCTACAACTTTGCCAGAAATAGCTTAGTCCAAATTTCGAAGGTTACTACACCAAAAGTGCCTTGGAACGTGAATCTGAAAACTACTACTTGATTAGCACATTTTTGAAGTGTTTTCCTAGTCTAAAACTATATTTGGACAAATTATAGAGTTTTTTTTTTTTTGGTTAACAGGCATGATATAAAACAACAAAAGAGCTACAAATTGGCCACAGAGGCCAAAGTAGTGGCTACCCGCCTATAACAGTACAGACCATTGCTATTAGATACCAGTAATCTATCTAATTCTTCCGAGGGGGAAGCATCAAAAATAACAAAATCCTCCCTCATATAGCATCCTTTCTTAGACAAAAAATCAGCGCACATGTTCACCTCTCTACATGAGCTACTTGAACTTGTGTGAGGCTTGCGATGAGAGATTTGTAGTCAAGGAGCAAAGGGAAATTTTTTTTGTTAGAGTTGTCAGAATTATTTAACATCTCCACAATAACCTTGGCATCAAGCTCTACTTCCAAGTAACTAATTCCCAGCTGGTTGGCGAGAGTTAATCCATCTCTCAATGCCCATAACTCAACCATTACATTTATAGCGTACCCAATTGACCTCGAATACCCCCTAATCCATCCCCCTTCGCTATTCCTAATTAATCCTCCACCGCCTGCCTTACCTGGGTTTCCAAGCGAGGCCCCATCTGTGTTGGCTTATGCCAACCCGGAAGAGGCTTGGACCATTTGATAGGAATAATAGACCTGGATGCAACCTGCTTGGCCTTACTTACATAATAACAATACTCTTTAGCTTGGCTGAGACACACCTTATCAAGCATGGGGCTGGGAATAGAGTTTTCAAACACAATTCTATTTTTGTTTTTCTACAAATTCCAGTCAGCAAATAAGCACCAAGGGATAGACCCTTTATGCCTCACTTCACTCAAACAATTGTTTTTCAGCCAAGCCTCAAGGCTGTCAGCAAAGGAACTCACGTGAGATGGAGGAATCTCTAATTTTCTCGATAGGTCACAAGCAAATATACACTCATGGAGAAGATGGACTATAGATTCATCCTGATCTCTACATATTGGGCAAACCTTGTCACAATTTATACCTCTTTCTGCTAACACTTCCTTAACTGGAATACTACCATGTAAACACAACCAAAGAAAGTTTGTAATCCTTGGCAAGATGTCCAATTTCCATATCCACTGCCCATGGAATTGCGTGACAGTTTCCTCCCCTTGGTTTGCAAGTCGGTAAGCTAAACTAGTAGTGAATTCTCCATTTTTGAGAACTTCCACAACACCGTATCTCTCCCACTCCCATGTAATTGAATTGGTATTGCTTTAATCTTTTCTTTAATGGGCTGAGGGAGATCAAAAGAAACCAGCTCCCATTTCCATTCTTGACCACAACACAGATCCGAGATTTTCAAGTTTTGCTCTTCTTGCCTAAGAGGACCTTCAATCATACCCCGTAGAGAGTCACCATTCACCTAATTATCCATCCACACACTAACCCTGGATCCATTTCCAATCCCCCAAGCAATCCCTTTTTTGAAGATAGGGAAATCCAAGCTGATGGCTTTCCAATTAGGAGACGAAGGGAATTTTTTAGGGTCTCTCAACCTAATTCTCGAATGGGAGCAGTATTTGTTCAGAATTACCTTTGCCCACAATGCATCATGTTCATGATACATCCTCCAATTCAACTTGGATAACAAGGCTACATTATTTTCATGATAAACTTCATTCCAAAGTGGTAATTAAGATTTTGAATATAATTATCCCAAAAGCCTATATGTATAGGCTTTAAATATTATCGGCTTAATTATTTTAATCCCATGCAACAAATCTCATTTTAAGAAAAATACTCCACCAATCACATAAATTCATTTAATTAATTTTAATTATTAACCAATCAAAATTAATTTCAACTAATCATGTGTGATTAGTTCCACCTAAATGAATGCATGCAGACCATTGAAGCTTGATCTTATGATATCTTTTGATTTGATAATTCGATTTGAAAACCGAACATAATGACATGCTCGTTAGAATCTCAAGATCATTTTTATGATATGTGATGAATGATTTAATGAATGAAATGCAATAATGATTTTTGGGTACTTAGAATGATTATTCTGGTCACACCCAAAGTTAAATTATGGGTACAAAATTAAGCGTCTACAATATGTATTCATGAAATATTTTTCCCCTTTTAAAATTTTCCAACTGTCATCACTTGATTTAAAAGCTCATCCATCTAATTCTTTAAAAAATGGTTGCATTTCCTCCTCCATATTCCAAAATGTATGACATTTTCTCTCTCAATTAGGGCTGTAAATGAACCAAGTCAATCATGAACCACTCGGGCTCGGCTCGATAAAAAGCTTGTTCATGTTTGTTTGTTTATAAACAAGTTAAGCTTGAGCCTTAGTGTTAGGCTTGTTTAATAAACAAGCCAAGCCCAAGCAAAAAAAATTGTTCACAAACAAGTTCGTGAGCTATTAGACTTAATACACAACAATTCAAGCATAGACTCATTTATAAGTTTATATGTGTTAGTTAAATATACTTATTACACATATCTTAATAATAATATTACCAACATGAGACCACTACGTATATTACCTTAATTTTTTCCTTTCTTTAAACTGATCAAGAATCACTTTAGACTATAGTCACATTTAAAAATAAATAAATAATTAAGTACGCCACATATGATCCTTCCCTATCAATCATCTAAAGTAAAATTATGAAATATGTTAGTATTTTTTCATTCATAATAGTTACAAATAGGTATTTTTCTAGTCCTTCACTATTTAACGTGAATGTAAAAATTGTATTTTGAACAATTGCTGAAGCCCTAGATAAGGAATGATGAATATATGAATGAATTTAATTATGTAAATTATTAATTTGAATAATGACTAATCATAAGTAAGACTAGATGTATGATAAAATGAGTATACCATTTTCTTTTTCCTTTTTCTTAATTTTAGAGATTTAAGCATTTAATAATGTAATTTCTTTAGATCTCAAGCTCAAAAACTTGACCTGAGCTCGAGTTTGAGCTTGATATTAAGCTTGAGTTTGGCTTGACTAATTAATCAAGCCAAGCCAAACTCAAGCTTTTTGGCTTTTCCATGAGCTTAGGCTCAAACACTATTTTTAGGCTCAAACACTATTTTTAGGCTTGTCACAAGCTCAAGCTAAGCTCAAGCTTTTGATTTTTCCTAATGAGCCAAGCTTGAACATACACTATTCGACAAAGCTCAGATCATTTACAGCCCTACTCAATCTCCAATTTCTCTATGATAAATGGAATACTCAATACTAATCCTGTGATTCGGAAATCTATATTTCCTAGAGATATGGAGGTTCTCTTTTAAGTGTTTGTTTCATTTTTCCCCCCTATAGTTTATGAGTTTTTCAACTACATTTTGTTTATTTTATTAAGGAGAGAATTTGGAATTTGATGTGCTATTTTTTCATTTTGGATTTGAATTGTGGTTTTATTAGGTTTTGAAACTCAAAAGTGTGTTTTAGTTTTTTTTCTTTGATTATAAATTTTTTGAGATATGTTTTCTTTGTTTTAGATATTAGAGAATGTCATAGGATACACATACAACATTTTAGTAACAAGCACCACAACACACCAAAATTAACGTGATTGGGGTGACTCCAAACCTACATCCACAGGCAATAACGAAAATTCATTATTAATTATATAAATTACACCTACACAAACTCACAAAAAACTCTCGAACATAAATTAACCCAAAATCCTAAATGCACCCAAAGTTGCCCTTAAACTAATACACTAAACAAAACTTAGTCTTTACTCTCCCATCACTTAGTCTTTACTCTCCCAACACTAAGCTTTGCTCATGACTTTTACACACGAACTATAGCGAAGCCACACCACCATTCTATATATAGGAATTAGTGTATATAATTACTTGGGCCAAAATGAGCTTTTGCCCTTTTCACGAAAAAAAATTAGCATGTTACTTCCTCTTCCAAACTAATTAGGAAAATGCCCCTCTTTTGTAAATTCAATTATTTTTGTAGATTGTAAATTTTACAATTAAGTCAGTTGTACCCTTAATTAAATTTGTTTTTTTTTGAAGGATACCCTTAATTAAAATTTAGACCAAGTCCAAAGACATTATAGAATATTAGTAGAGTTATAGTGTAGAATTTCTTCCTGTCTTCCTTGATTGTGTTTTTGTTTCTAAAATAATGATAATAATAATAGTGTCAGACTCACAGCACAATGTTTTATAGTATAATGCGGTTCCCTATTTCTCCACCAAATTGGTTTGGCACAGTATCTTTAAATTGGGAACTCCAACTCCAAACCCCATTATTTCTCAGCTTCTGCTCAACAACAAAATAGCTCTGAATGGCTAACTCAAACTCAAAACCAACAGGGGTGGACAGGATAAGCAATCTACCAGACTCTCTCCTCTGCCATATCCTCTCTTTTCTCACAACCAAAGAGGCTGTTGTCACAAGCATTTTGTCGAACAGGTGGAAGACACTCTGGACTCTTGTTCCAAAGCTCGACTTTAACAGCCACCAATTTAAAGAGATATCTTCTTCAGATGAGGAGCAAAGTCCTAATCAGTTTAATAGGTACGGTTTTACGTTTGCGCATATAGTGTCCAGGGTCTGGGCTCTTCGCAATCGCAATCGCAACAATGCCAATCCCCTCAAACAATTTCGCCTCTACTGGCATTCTGATTCTGACCCAATTCAAGTCGAAACATGGGTCCACGCCGCTCTTTCTCATGAATTGGAAGAGCTCGAACTCCGCATTTGTTTTCCTGAACTTTTCAACTTCCCCTCTGCCTTGTTTAATTATGCTAAAACATTAGTAGTTCTGAATTTAATGGGCAACAATGTTTTTGTTAATCCTCCTTCTTCAGCTCTCCTTGGCTTCCGTAGTCTCAAGACTCTGCATCTTGAAAATGTCTGGTATGCAAAACCTGACTCGTTCTCGAGATTCCTCAGTTGTTGCCCGGTACTGCAAAATTTGTATTTAAATTTACAAACATATACGTATGATGTTTTGAAAATCATTGTACCTACACTCAAAAGATTACATTTAGATTTCAATAATAGTGCTTATCAGTACAACAAACTTGAGATAAATGCCCCACCTCTGGAGTACCTATGTTTCAGAGGTTATGTGATTGAACATGCTTTGTTGGGAAATCTGTCTAACTTAGTTGAAGCAAACATCGAGGTTGATTATGATGAAATTAAAGATTATGGAAATATGATTATGGACTTCATCAAGCAACTCTCTAACGTTAAATCCCTTCATTTGGACTCAGTTCTCACTCAGGTAAAAAAAAAAAACACACACGCATTTTTTTCATGTTCTATTATTAAATGGCTAAACACTCTTTCTTGGACAATCAGTTATATTGATGTGATTATTATATTATTGTGCAGTTCCTTTGTAAAGCTACTAAATTTGATCTTCCCATGTTCATAATTTGGCTTTCTTAAACTTTCATGTTAATGCTTGTTTGTGGCATGTGCTCCCACACTTGCTTCATCTGGCTCCTAATCTTGCAGTACTAGTCTTTGAGAAGGTATGTTATGCTCAAATGATGAAATATTTTTTTTCTAAAATAATCCTGAATTAATCTAACTAACTAATGTATCTTCTGCTGTCAGGAATACACGGGATTTTATGCTTGTGATGAGGAAGATACTTCCATCATAGAGAGGATGTTCAATGAGGACGTTCCAATATGTATATCATCGCACCTCAAGACATTTCATTTTATAGGATTTCAAGGGTTAATGTATGAGCTGAAATTTGTTGGACATATCCTTAAGACGGCAAGATTCTTAAAGACAATGACAGTCTCTTCTGCTAATATAGATTCAGAGGAGCAGTTTCTTGCTCTCAAGGAGTTACTAATGTTACCAAGGGAATCCAGGACTTGTCAAATTGCATTTGACTGAAGTATATTTCGTTATGATTTCTCTCTGAGTTACTAAAGCACTGTATTTGGTTCGTTGGAATCAAGGCAGGTAAAAGTAGGAAAGATAAATCCAATAAGTCTGATTTACTGTGCTTTTAAGTACTGATGTTGCCTTGTTCTTTTAATTCATTCCCAAGACTTGGAAAATGTTGTTTAACCTTTTTCTATTTTAGTAGACAATATGACAGCTGCTGCTGATGTTAAAATCAAAATATATTGTGAGTGAATTATTGTGGCCGCTTTTCCTGGATTTCTTCATGTTTATTTTCTCTACACTCTCTTTGGGTTTATTTGAGAGTTTCCTTTTTTTTTTTTTTTGGGATAATTTAGAAGACCTTTTTAAAGAAGAGTCATTTGGACTTACTCTAGGTAGTAAAACCTACGGGGCAACCGATCCCACCCACAAGAATTAACATTCAGCTGCACACATGGTCCGCTATATCATACTTTACCTCATCTACATTCTTTTTTCTTTTTTTTTGGTGAGATTTTTAATTGCATAGAGCTAAAAAGTTCTATGCGATTATTTTTATAGGAAAAATGTGAACTTCAGACTATTTGGGGGTGATCGGAAGATAATTCAACTATCAAGAAGTACCTCAGTAAACAGTAACGAGAACTCCCCTAAAAGAAAATCTGTCGTCTAGGTTTACCTTGGGCTTCAATACTCAAGAAAAACTCTGTCATCTAGGCTATTATAAAGCACGTGTAGAAAATCTTAGTGTTAGTTTTGGCTATATTATATGGGTAGCATTAGCATTAGGCTTTTCAAAGCCACATTAAGCCAAAATTTTTACCAAACTCAGCCCAAAAGCTTCATACTTCAAACTCAATAAATTGTCAAAAAAAAAGAAAGAAGAAAAAGTAATAATAATAACAATGAACAGTGGACTCAATACATGTATTGAGCACCGTTCACTCAATACATCAAAAAAAAAAATCATTTTCTCTCCTCTCTTTGTTAATGATTATTTTAGTACAATAGTATTAGAATATTGAGGTTAATATAGTCGTCAATGAATAGTAGATTAGCTAAAGTAATAAAAGTGGAATTTTCAGACCAAATTACTAAAAATGCTTTGAGTCTGATGTGAATGCTTATCACAGATTTTGATCAGATTAGTTTCTATATTAGTTTAGTTAGTGAAATACAGATAAATCCATTGCAAAATGCAAGCAAGGAAAATATTTTACAAATTTGTAAATTCAATTATGGTTGTCAATTGTAAATTTTACTAATTGAGTTGATTTAGACCCTTAATTAAAATTGGATAAAGTCTATAGACATAAAAGAATGTCACAACACATTCCATTAAAAATATTAAATAAAAAAAATGTCACAACACTTTTATTTTCAATTGTGGTGAGCAGTGGCAATGCCACTTTGTCTTCATGTGGTTCATTTGTTCAAATGAACCCCCTCATTTGGAGATTTTTTTTTCTACATATAGTATTTTTAAAATTTTTTGCTTTGACTGCCCTAAAATAAAATTTTGAACCCCCTAAAAGAAGTCCAACAACAAATCAATTCAATAGCAACCTGGATCTTGGCCTTTTTAAAAAAAAAAAAAATTTGACAACAAGTCAAATTGATCTATAATCTAGGAAAAAAAATAGCAACCCCAACAACAAATATTAGTAATTTTTCATAAAAAAATAATTAAGTGGACTGTAAAGTGTAAATACTTAAAGATAATTAAGTGTGAGGTAGTGGAAGTAGGGTATGAGACACTGGAGAGTAGATATAAGATAGAAATTCTACTCTATAATAATCTAAGTGTATATATGTTTAAAACTCTCTTCTGTAGACTTGAATCTTGACCTGTGACACCCAAAATCTACAACCACACAAACTCACAAAAAAAAAAAAAAACTCTAAAAAATAAATTAACCCAAAACACCCAAAGGTGCCCTCAAACTAATACACTAAACAAAACGTAGTCTTTAAACTCTCCCAACACTACTTTGCTCATAACTTTCAGACGTACACACATAGTAAAGCCATACCAACATTTTATTTATGGGAATTAGTGTATATAATTACCCAGACATCTATGTACTACTTATCTTCTTTTAGTCATTCCAATCTATTTGTAATTTGTCTCTGTCTAGTAGATGACCGATCGGTTTGTGGCTTTGTGTGGATGGGGTTTGGCAGCATTGGGTTCCCAGAACGGGAAGCATCTGATAAAGTCATGAGGCCTGGAATCCTTGAATGCTTAAGAAAGAGGTCACCATGTTTCTCAGATGAGTATTGGGTTGTACCACACGGTTGTTGTCACTAACCGCAGAAAAATATTTGGGTTTGGAGACAATGAATGAGCACAGCTTGGGCATGACACCTTGAGAACAAGCCTTGAACCTACTGAAATTTTCATCCAAGAAATGTCAAATGACACAAAATCTGTTTTAGATAGCGAATGACATTTAGGAAGCTCAGCTATCATAAGCTTTGCGATGACTATTTAATATAACTTTGTATCAAAATTGAACACTAGAAGATTTTTAACTTTGATAACTTTGTATCATAAGGGATGTTTATCCTACATTGGTTGTATGTGTCTAGTGTCAGCTGATTATAACTTAATCTACAACTACAAAAGTTAGGCATTTTTGTAGTTGTACTCTGGTTATATAATGTATTATAAACCCGGTTTAGAACACTAGTATTACTACTTAATTTTTTTTTTTTTGGTCATTCTTGTTGAATTGCATTAAAAAAAAATTGTGAATGTACATTAAATTATTGTTGTATTTAATATTAATTTTGTATCATCTAAAACTTTCTTTCTTCTAGTAATTAGTAGATAATGTCCCATGCGACGCTCGGATACTTTGCAAATTCTTTTGAAATAATTGTTATGTTTTTTAAGACTTATTTGTAATATTCAATTTGTTGTATAATATTTATGTTCTCCAATAATATTGCTGAATGCTTTGAAACTTGATCTTCTTAATTCATATTTTATATAATAAAAAATTGTCATAGAATTTGTTTTTGGATATTGAGGGGAATTGCTTTACTAATCTAGATTTATGAGGTTGGAAAAGTCAAGTTTTTCAACATTTCTAGGAGACTAACATATTATAACATTTATAAACTTACTTTTTTAAACTGATTAATTAAATTTATAAATTAAAATTTTAAGTGTAAAATATGTTCATATCCTAAAAAAGTACAGAACTTCAAGCAACCTCCTAAATACTTCCTTAAGTACACTCCATTTTTACAACCAAATACCAAGCCACAAATTTCAAACACCTATTTCATTATCTCAACAAAAGAAAATTATTTGTAAGTACTTGCATATAGAGAATGTGATAAAGTAAAGAAAAATATGCTAAAAACACTTTCATTTATCAAGATTTAATTGCCTTAAGTTGGACTTCCATATCCCAAATTTATTTAGTTTTTTGAAAAAACACTCTAAAATCATCATTGACTTTTACTTTCATCGCTGTGCTTATAACAATACCGCACTAAATAGTAGTAAAAAAATACAAAGAAATCTATAAATTATGAGTTCTAAAATAGAATATAAAAAAAACAACTAATTTCATCAATAATAAATTAGAAGGTTTCTTTCTATTTTTCTTAAGTTGTAAAACAAAATACATTTATGGCTTTCTCACACCAAAATTCAAAAGACCCAAAGCCAATCATAGCATTTACAAAACCTATAACATTTAACCTCAATATCAAAACCATAAGTTGTCGTCAGTCAATAAATAACATATGCCATCATCCTTGGTTTTAGCCAACTCACACGAGTTAAGATCAGATGAGACGATAATATTAGAGCTAGGTAGGTGTTATTGAAGGATTGAAGGTAAATGACATCATTTTTGGTTTGTGTGTATTTGAGATGAGATGGCATAAAGGATTGTTGGTGGTGTATATAAAGGAGTAGAAATGCAAGATGTGAAAATACAAGAGTCCTTATTTTTTTAATTGGAGAAGTCTTGAAACATTGAACCAAGGAGTCTTACAAAGAACCCTTATTCTTTCATTGGAAAAATCTTGTTTCCTCAACAAAAAAAAGTTTTGAAACATTGAACCAAAAAACAAAATGTTCATATTTTTTAATTTGTAGAATTTGTAGAAGAGAAATATAATTTTGGTTAGTTGGTGTTCTATGTGTAAGTAGATTGGGGAGAAAGTGAGTAATTTGCTATTACATTGCCCTTGTGCAAGTGAGTTAAGGGATATGATTTTTGGGTTATTTAGAGTTCATTGGGTGATGCCTAAGGCCCTAAGAATGTTGTTGATTTACTAGTTTGCTGGCAAGGTCTGTTGGGATGACATAGAAATAGTGTAATTTTGAAGGTGGCCATTCCTCATTGTGTGATGCGGTGCATACAAAGTAATAAAGAATAAACGAAGGGGAAAAAAAAAAGTGAAATCAAAGGTCAATGGGGCAACGTCTGTAACGTCCAATTCTGAATTCAATTTTACAGTTGGCAAGGATGGGAAGTAGCATGGGAGAGTGTCCAATGCTAGGGAAACTATGGGACGGGGAAGGGGTAAACTCACAAAAAATATATCACGGGTCACCAATAAAAATTTACGAAGGCCATTGAAGGAACATGCTGACGTGGAAAAGCTGTCAATACAAGCTGGTGGACCTAAACGTAAGTGCAGTTCAACCAATATTGATGCAATAGAGGGAACAGAGAAGAAAAGGAGGATGGAGATGGAAACAGAGACACTGTGTGAAATTATGGTTACACAAATAGGAGCGACAGAGGTTGCTGAGCAACCCCGCCGGGCCCAATGATGATCCTAAGCTAGAACTGTCGGGGGCTTGGGAACCTCCGGACAGTTAAAGCCTTGGAAAAGGTTATAGCAAAAGAGACGCCCACAATCGTCTTCTTAATGGAGACAAAATCAAACACTGAGTGGATGAAGAAAGTTAAAGAAAGATGCAAGCTCAAAAATGGTTTCATAGTGCCAAGTAATGGTAAGAGTGGTGGTCTAGCATTATTTTGGAAGGAAGACACTACTGTGGATGTTTAAACTTTTTCTCAAACACATATCGACGCATTGGTGGATGGGGGAGAGGGAGTAGGGTGGTGGCATCTAATTAGGTTTTATGGCGACCTAGACACGAGTAAGAGATATGAATCTTGGGCCAAATGGAAATATTTGAAAGGTACATCGACTTTGCCATGGCTAGCAATTGGAGATTTTAATGAATTGGTTAGCATATCGGAAAAGGAGGGAGGTAGTGCAAGGCCGAGACAGCAAATGCAGCACTTTATTGACACAATTGATTTTTGTGGCTTCAGGGAGGTGAGCTATATTGGTCCAAAGTTCACATGGTTATATCAAAAGGCTGATGGTTCATAAATCCGTGAAAGGCTCGATAGGGCTTTGGCAACGACGGAGTGGTTGTCTCTTTTCCCGACAGCCAAACTGTTCCATCTCACGTCCTTAGCCTCTGACCACTCCCCTTTGGCCTTTCGGACAGTGCAAAAACCCCAGAGAAGAAGGACAAAGAAAATTTTAAGGTTTGAAGTGATATGGTTAAAAAAATCAATGGTGTGAAGAGGTGGTGTAAGCGGCATGGGAGGAGGGTCTATCCTTAAGCTCAGAGTTCAAACTTGGGAAATGCATTGAAACTTACCGAACCAGATTGGAGAGCTGGAATAAGACAGATTTCGGTCATGTAGGCAGAAAAATCGCGGAATTACAAAAGCGCCTTGAATGGATTGAGCTTCAGCCCACAAATCCGGTTATGATACAGCTTATGCGTGAAACAAGGATTGAGTTGAATGGATGGCTTGAGAGGGAGGATTCTATATGGCGCCAACGTTCAAGGCTCACATGGTTTCAAGAGGGGGATAGAAACACACGGTTTTTTTCATTCAAAAGCCTCAGCAAGGCACCAAAAGAACATGATTGAAGGTTTGGTGGATGCAAATGGGGTTTGGCAAGAAAAGGAGCATATCATTGAGAAGATTGTAGTGGATTACTACAAAAATTTATTCACCACAAGCTGTTCAACCGAATTCAATGAACTCTTAGAAGTAGTGGAGACAAAAGTAACATCAGATATGAACCAATGGCTCACTAGAAACTTTAGAGTAAAGGAGGTGGAACAAGCACTTAAACAAATGCACCCACACAAAGCCCCAGGCCCAGACAGTATGCCCCCTTTGTTCTTCCAACACTTCTGGTCTACTACTGGCAACGAGGTGACAAAAATGGTACTAGATTTCCTGAACTTTGGTGTTTCTCCTCCCAATTTCAATGACACACACATTGTATTAATTCCCAAAGTCAAGAACCCAAAATTGGTGACTGATTTTCGTCCTATTAGCTTGTGTAACGTTGTGTATAAAATTGCATCGAAGACTATAGCTAATAGACTCAAGAAAATTCTCCCTAATATTATTAGTGATACTTAAAGTGCCTTTGTAAATGGTAGGCTTATTACTCATAATGTGATTGTAGCTTTTGAAACCATGCACCACATTAGTCAGAAAAAAGGAGGGAGGGTGGGGGAGATGGCACTTAAACTTGATATGAGTAAGGCATATGATAGGGTGGAGTGGGAATGTCTAGAAATAATCATGGAGAAATTGGGTTTTGACATGAAGTGGAGGAAGGTAGTAATGCAATGTGTAACTTCTATAACTTATGCTATAAAAATCAATGGGAATACAAGGGGCCATATTGTACCTACTGGGGGGATCCGTCAAGGAGACCCCTTATCACCTTATCTTTTTTTATTGTGTGAAGAAGGTTTGTCTGCATTAATAAAAAAGGAGGTAGCAGATGGACATATGGAGGGGATAGCTATTTGCCGGGGAGGCCCAAAGCTCTCCCATTTGTTCTTTGCCGATGACAGCTTAATTTTTTGCAAGGCGTCCCTATCAGAATGCAATTCCCTACAAAGAGTGTTACGGGTGTATGAGCAAGCCTTTGGCCAATAGTTGAACCGGGCAAAAACTTCATTATTTTTTAGCAAGAACACCCCTCGAGATGTCCAAGAGGAGATAAAAACCAGATTTGGGGCTCAAGTCATTAAACAGCATGAGAAATACCTTGGACTACCATCACTAGTAGGAAGAAACAAGCAAAGTACTTTCAAAAGCATTAAAGAGAAGCTTGGGAAGAAATTGGCGGGGTGGAAAGAGAAGATGCTATCCAAAGCTGAAAAGGAAATCCTTATCAAAGCAGTGGCACTAGCTATCCCAACTTATACGATGAGCTGCTTCAAATTACCTGACTCTCTTTGTGGTGACCTCACAAGCATGATCCGGAATTTTTGGTGGGTTCAACAAAGGAATGAAAAGAAGTTAGCATGGATGAGTTGGGACAAGCTTTGTGAGCCAAAATCTTGTGGTGGTATGGGTTTCAAGAAGATTAAATAATTCAATAGGGCTCTACTTGCAAAGCAAGGATGGAGGCTACAAACAAAGCACACCTCTCTCGTTTACTAAATTCTTAAGGCTAGATATTTCCCACACTTTGATTTTCTGCATGCTTCTATAGGAAACAACCCATCCTATACATGGCGGAGTATTTTGGCTGCCCAACCGCTGGTCTGAGAAGGTATGAGGTGGAGAGTTGGTAATGGGAGGGACATAAGGATTTGGGAGGATAAATGGCTTCCCACGGCGTCCACGCATAAAGTATGCTCACCCCGGTTGTTCTTAGACTTTGATACTCGGGTATGTGAACTGATTAAGCCTGAGTCTGCAAGCTGGAATACGATGCTCTGTTTTACCCATATGAGGCAAAAGTTATTAAGGGGATACAGCATCTACAAATGGCCTATTCAGTGTGCGTAGTGCTTATTTCCTTGCAGAAAAACTATCCAAGACTGAGTTGGAGGGCACTAGTACGGGTAACAATCTGATGAAACAATTCTGGAGAAAATTGTGGGGCCTCCCAGTACCACATAAGCTGCGTCACTTTGTGTGGAGAATGTGCCGGGAGATACTACCTACCAAGTCCAACCTTGTGAAACAACAGGTATTGCAAAATGGTGTTTGTGATGAGTGCGGTGTGGAGATGGAGACTATTGAACATGTGCTCTAGAATTGTCACAAAGCAAAGGAGACATGGGTGCTCTCAAAGATAGTTGCTCCGATGGGAGGAGAGGTGTGTAGATCGTTCCACGACTTCCTATGGCATTTGGTAATGATTGATAGAGTGGATGAGTCCAAAATAGCTCAGATTGTTAGTAATGCGTGGGCTTTATGGTGTAATTGGAATGAGGTAAGGAATGACAAAAAGCAAAAATTGGGGAAAGAAATAAATATCTGGGCAGCAACTTACCTGGCGGAGTATACCACTGCAATAGCGACACCATGCATATCGTTACCTATGGAGGAGTTGAAGAGTTCATGGTCACCACCACCGAGTCCCCTGTTTAAGGTTAATGTCAATGGCGCGATTTTTTCCACACAGGGGGCAGTGGGTATAGGTGTGGTTATCCAGGATGATGAAGGAAAGGTTGAGGCAGCTCTGAGTAAGAGGATTGAAGCTCCATTGGGGGCTGTAGAGGTAGAAGCAAAAGCTTTTGAGGCAAGTATCCTTTTTGCGAAGGATATTGGAATCCATGAATTTATATTGGAAGGTGAATCTACTATTGTTTACAAGGCCCTTTGTGAAGTTTCTAGCCCCCCAGTAGCTGTTGAACCTCTTATTGAAGGCATGTACACACTGTGTAGTGACTTTCGCAGAGTGGAATTTTCTCATGTACGCAGGCAAGGAAATAGACCAGCCCACTTATTAGCTAAACATGCTCAAAACATTGTTGACTTTAGTGTGTGGATTGAAGAGCATCCTTGCTTTATTGAGCAAGCTCTTATCTATGATGTAAGAACCTTTTTGCAGTGATAATGAAAGTTTTAATATTCCCATTAAAAAAAAAGTAGCTGTTAAATGAAAAATAATAAAGTCATCTCCAGAAAAAATGGAAAATAAAGAAGTGGTCAAGAGAAGTAAAAAAATTAAAATAAAGATGACCATATAGAGTACATTAAAAACTTTATAGTGCAATAAAATCAACCATTACATTCAATTAATTAAATCAATAATTAACAATTTAACAACAATACAAATTTAAACTTAGAACTAATCAAACTCTAACTAGAAAAATTATATTTAATATCATAACTAAAAATGGAATGTTCTTTAATTATTAATAATAGAAATCATATAAGAAACAAAGTTGAAAAATTTTATAATCTCATTTTTTAACATTTCATTTTACCTTATATATATAATCTTCATACACCATGATATTTAAAAGTCTAATGAACAATTCTACCTCTCAATTCTCATTTAATGTCTATACAAATCATCAACTAGTAAATCCACTGCAAATAGGTTAGACTACTTATATGAAATCTCCCATGTACCTGAAGATAGTAAAA
The DNA here is from genome assembly GCF_040712315.1 of Castanea sativa. Classification (NCBI taxonomy): domain Eukaryota; kingdom Viridiplantae; phylum Streptophyta; class Magnoliopsida; order Fagales; family Fagaceae; genus Castanea; species Castanea sativa. Next base: position 19,425,476 of record NC_134018.1, on the reverse strand, counting down.
TTCCTATTACTGATTTTCCTATTGTAAATCCTTACACTGTGTTTGATAAACCCCAAAATACCTTCAAAAAATCCATAAAAAAGTTTTTAGGTCCTTCTCATCCTTCTAGTGTAAAAGAATATGTCCAAGCTTCTAAGTTTGACCAGTTCAACATTCCAGCTAGTGAAAAAGAAAATTTTATCACCCTTGCCCTTCCCCGAGAGTTTGTAATCCCATGACAAAAACAAGGATACACTCACTTCCATTTTGGTGCAGTAAGATTGGCGCTCACCTTCCATGGCAGAAAGGGACTCCCTATAGCTTCTAGAATTTCTCTTCTTGATTCTAGATTCTTGGAATACCATAATGCAGTTATAGGAACCGTCCAAACCACTCTCAATGTGGGAACAGTCTTTGTCACCCTCTTCCCCAACTTTAACATGTCTCTTAAAGACCCTCACCTTTGTGATGCTCTTAAAGTTCAAATTCAGATCACAGGAGCTTCATAAGTGCATGCTACTTTTATATTACTAAGACACTATAGAAAATAACATGAAAGTATGGAATGGAACACAGAACAAGATACAACAAACTTAGGGATATTATTAGATTCAACAAGCTTTTTACAGGACTGGAAGACATATAACAAATTGGGAAATATTACATAAGGCTTTCTTTCACTCGCTAACTCCCTCTAACTCTGCCGATCTAAGGATACAAGAGGCTTATTTATAGGCAATAATTTACAAAAATATTTTATATTCAGAAGATAATCTTGGATTGTAGGGGCCGGCTTGTTCTTGACATGTGTCTAAAGGAGTAGGGGTCTGGGAATGGAGTGACAAATGTCTTCTGGAATCAGGGGTGCCAGTGCAGAGGTGATCTTTCTCCAGATTTGTTGCTGACAAAGAGATAAACATGATATGGGCATTTCTTGCATGGTTGACATTTGTGAGCATATAGTTACGATCACCAAATACAAAGTAGGGAAAGTAATAGCTTGGTGAAAGAAAAGTCAATAATGATGGCTATGCATAAAGTTGGTTCTGACTCTTTTTTTTTTTAATATATATATATATATATATATATATATATATATATATATATATCTAGTCATCCCACCCATCTCTTCCTTGGAACCATTCTTCATCAATGTCCGCATTCGGATCATGGTTATCATAATAAGGGTCATCATGTCCAATTAGGGGATTGGGCATCTCCCAATGGTCTTCATGTGGCCATTGCTCTCTGCAAACATCTAGGTCTGCTGGTACTATGTCAAGTAGGATTCCCTAATTGAGAGATTCTGTCATTGTGAGGGAATAGTGACAAGATATCCAAGATATGTCTATGTGTGTGTGAATAGTACCATCGGCATTAGTCACCCAATACATTTCTGTAGGATGGAGGATTCCTTCTGCACGAACATTATTTTTGGAATTTAGCTTGGCTACTATACATGCAGAAGTAATTTTGTGACCAAAACGTGGGTGCTCTATTTTGGAATATTTGAACCATTGGCCATTATGAGCATCATTTTTCAAGATTTCAGACCAGAATTTGTGAAAATATTAATTTTCACGAGGGAAAATATATGAGTAGAATTCTGGTTCAAAATGGAGGCATAAGTAGTACTCATTTAGTAAGTACCACATGTAAAGGTAGTGTACAACAATCCAATTTGTTATCCAAAAGGTAAATGGAGTTTTCCATGGTTGTTCTATATTTGGAAAAATGGCAAGGAAATGACGTTGGTGTTCTTTGAGGTAATCATGGAGGACTCTAATGATTCTTTTGGATTTGTCTTCAAGGGTCAGGGTCTTTATTTGGTCTTTTATTTCTAGAGGAAGGGTTTTTATCATATGAAGGATATCATTAGGGTCTACAGTAGAAGGGCCAGAGGATGAGGATGGATCTGTTATAGGATATACATATAAAGGTGGATGAATTATTGTGGTCTGAAGGACTGGAGGCTTTCTAGAAAAGTAATCAGTGATAAGATTATCTTTACCTTTGATGTGTTTGACTTGGAAAGACCATTGTGAAAACCAATTTGACCATCTGAGTAACTGAGGATGTGGAAGCATTTTTCTTTTGAATTGGAGCATTTTAGGAAAAGAGGACATGTCCATTTCTACAAGAAAATTGTAGCCAAGGAGGTGAAACTGGAACTTTTCGATTCCATGTTTGACTGCCAGGATTTCCTTGAAAGTAGAATGGTAATGAAGCTCTGAAGGCTTGAATGCACCACTTTTATAATCACAAATACTTCTTTTGCCATCAACTTCTTCAAAGAGAGCTGCTGCCCAATATTCATCACTTGCATCTGTCTGTAGGACTCGTCTGCCTGGTCCTGGAATTTGCAAAGGAGGAAGTGTTACTGCTAATTTTTTCAATTATTGGACTGCTTCTGTATGAAGTGAATTCCACTCTAGAGGAGATTTTTTCAGCAATTTAGCTAAACAATCCCTGTGTCTGGAGATTTTTGGGATGAAGTCTGACATGTAATTAACAACCAAGTAGCTCTTGAATGGCTAACTCAAACTTAAAACCAACAGGGGTGGACAGGATAAGCAATCTACCAGACTCTCTCCTCTGCCATATCCTCTCCTTTCTCACAACCAAAGAGGCTGTTGTCACAAGCATTTTGTCGAACAGGTGGAAGACACTCTGGACTCTTGTTCCAAAGCTCGACTTTAACAGCCACCAATTTAAAGAGATATCTTCTTCAGATGAGGAGCAAAGTCCTAATCAGTTTAATAGGTACGGTTTTACGTTTGCGCATATAGTGTCCAGGGTCCGGGCTCTTCGCAATCGCAATCGCAACAATGCCAATCCCCTCAAACAATTTCGCCTCTGCGGCATTCTGATTCTGACCCAATTCAAGTCGAAACATGGGTCCACGCCGCTCTTTCTCATGAATTGGAAGAGCTCGAACTCCGCATTTGTTTTCCTGAACTTTTCAACTTCCCCTCTGCCTTGTTTAATTATGCTAAAACATTAGTAGTTCTGAATTTAATGGGCAACAATGTTTTTGTTAATCCTCCTTCTTCAGCTCTCCTTGGCTTCCCTAGTCTCAAGACTCTGCATCTTGAAAATGTCTGGTATGCAAAACCTGACTCGTTCTCGAGATTCCTTAGTTGTTGCCCGGTACTGCAAAATTTGTATTTAAATTTACAAACATATACGTATGATGTTTTGAAAATCATTGTACCTACACTCAAAAGATTACATTTAGATTTCAATAATAGTGCTTATCAGTACAACAAACTTGAGATAAATGCCCCAGCTCTGGAGTACCTATGTTTCAGTGGTTATGTGATTGAACATGTTTTGTTGGGAAATCTGTCTAACTTAGTTGAAGCAGAGATTGAGGTTGATTATGATGATATTAAAGATTATGGAAATATGATTATGGACTTCATCAAGCGACTCTCTAACGTTAAATCCCTTCATTTGGACTCAGATCTCACTCAGGTAAGAAGAAAAAAAAGAACATATTTTTTTTCATGTTCTATTATTAAATGGCTAAACACTCTTTCTTGGACAATCAATTATATTGATGTGATTATTATATTATTGTGCAGTGCCTTTGTAAAGCTACTAAATTTGATCTTCCCATGTTTCATAATTTGGCTTTCTTAAACTTTCATGTTGGTGCTTGTTTGTGGCATGTGCTCCCACACTTTCTTCATCTGGCTCCTAATCTTGCAGTACTTGTCTTTGAGAAGGTATGTTATGCTCAAATGATGAAATATCTTTTTTCTAAAATAATCTTGAATTAATCTATCTAACTAGTGTATCTTCTGCTGTCAGGAATACACGGGATTTTACGTTTGTGATGAGGAAGATACTTCCGTCATGGACAGGATGTTCAATGAGGACGTTCCAATATGTATATCATCGCACCTCAAGACATCTCATTTTATAGGATTTCAAGGGTTAGCGTATGAGCTGGAATTTGTCGGACATATCCTTAAGATGGCAAGATTCTTAAAGACGATGACAGTTTCTTTTGCTAATATACATCCAGAGGAGAAGTTTCGTGTTCTAAAGGAGTTATTGATGTTACCAAGGGAATCCAGGACTTGTCAAATTGCATTTGGCTGAAGTATATTTTGGTATCATTTCTTTCTCAGTTACTAAAGCACTGTATTTGGTTCATTTGAATCAAGACAGTTAAAAGTAGGAAAGATAAATCCGACAAGTCTGATTTACTGTGCTTTTAAGTAGTGATATTGCCTTTTTTTTTTTTTTTTTTTTTTTTTTTTTTTTTTTTTAATTCATTCCCAAGTCTTAGGAAAATGCTGTTAACCTTTCTATATTAGTAGGAACGATATGACTGAGCTGCTGATGTTAAAATCAAAATATCTTGTGAGTCAATTATTGCGGCTGCTTTTCCTGGATTTCTTCGTGTTTATTTTCTCTACACTCTCTTTGGGTGTTTTTTGAGAGTTTCCTTTTCTTTTTTTGGGATAAGGTAGAGGATCTTTTTAAAGAAGAGTCATTTGGACTCACTCTAGGTAGTAAAACCTACGGGCAACTGCTCCCACCCACAAGAATTGACATTCAGCTGCACACATGGTCCGCTATATCATACTTTACCTAATCCACATTCCATTATTTTTTGTGAGATTTTTAATTGCATAGAGCTAAAAAGTTCTATGCGATTATTTTTATAGGAAAAATGTGAACTTCAGACTATCTGGGAGTGATCGGAAGATAATTCAACTATCAAGAAATACCTCAGTAAACAGTAACGAAAACTCCCCTGAAATGGTGGTCTGAGGTCCATATCTCAAACGCGCATCAACGTTTTCAGCTCAACGGATAGCTGAGACCGAAAATTACCGAATCACCCTCATCTCTTCTCTGCTGATTCCTCTCAGACGCTGATTCCTCTCATCTCTTCTCTGCTCTGCCTTCTCCGTGCTGCTACCGATCTCCCTGTGGTAAGTCATCTGTTCTTCTTCTTCTTCCTCTTCTGCTTTCTTCTTCCTCTTCTTCTTCGTCCTCTTCTTCTTCTTCCTCTTCTTCTTCTTCCTCTTCTGCTTTCTTCGTTTTCTCTGATCTGTAATGTTTTTTGTTTTAATTTTTTTTTTCTGATCTGAGACAGGAATCTTGAAGGTACGCATTTGATCAAAAAGGCACCAAGCAAGACTGATCTGCTACCAAAATCCACCAGGTACCAACAGTGATCCGAATTTTTTTTTTTTTTTTTTTTTTAAGATCTGAAACAGGGTGTATTTCATCTAAAAAAAAAAAATCAATATTGCAACTTCTGTCATGTTTTTATTATATTGTTTTACCATTGCATGTTTTAATTTAGACAAATTCCAAATTACACTATGCTTGTAGCAGTGACTTGAACGGTGCCTGCTACAAGTCTATGCTTATGGCCCCTTAGTCTCACACTCTAACCGAAACCTCTTCTTCTATTTAAAAAAAAAAAAAAAAAACTATCTTTATTCTGTGATTTTGGATAAAACTTGGTAGCTTCATCAACTTTTGATTTCATGAAAGTATCTGTTTGTAAGCAATTAGCATTGTGGGTTTAAATATTTTTTTTTTGAGTTTTTGAGGGTTTGGAGATTTAATGATGACCCATTTGGTTCTTTAGTTGATTGGGTTTTGAAATTTGTCTGTTGATTGGGTGTATTTGATCTAACTTTTGATCAATGTAGGACTTTGTGACAGTTGGTAGGAGACTTTGGAATTGGTTTTGGACATGATGGGGGTTGTTTTTACTCCAAATTGTGTGATCTATGTTGAATAGTTGTAGTATTTAAATGATGGGAATCACGTTGGCTGTGTTAGGCATATTCGACAATGTTTGTGACATAAGCTAAAGTAAAGAGTTAAGTTTACGGGGCTATGAAATGTTAGCCATTTTGGGCTTTGATTAATGTAGGGTTTTCTGGACTTCTTATTAGATTTTAGGTTTGGTTTTGCAAATGATGGGCTGTCGATTTAAGTCCCAATGTGTGATCTATGTTCAATAGCAGTAGTTACTAAGTGGAGGAGGATCACATTGGCTGTATTAGGTGTATTTGACTATGTTACCTAAAACCCAACCAAGAGATCAATTTATGTGGCCATGAAATGCTAGCCAATTTAGGATTTGATTAATGTAGGATCTTGGGAGACTTGTTAGGAGGATTTGGGACTGGTTTTGGAAATGATGGGTGGTTGATTTAGGTCCAAACTGTGTGACCTATGCTGATTAGTAGTGGAGTATTGGAATGGCTAGAATCACATTGGGTCGAATCTAGAATTTGAGGGAATTATGGAGGGTAATATGTAGTTGGTTGTGTGAGATTACATGGTGTAAGAAATAGCAAGAAGAAGAAGAAGAAGCGGCCAGCTCGATGCCGCATCACTGGCCGGGCATGACCCATCGCCAGCGGCTCGATGCAAATGTCCTTGGGCACGCCCAGCAGCGGCAGCTCAATGCCGTTGCCTTGATGGAGGAGGATCACATTGGCTGTATTAGGTGTATTTGACTATGTTACCTAAAACCCAACCAAGAGATCAATTTATGTGGCCATGAAATGCTAGCCAATTTAGGATTTGATTAATGTAGGATATTGGGAGACTTGTTAGGAGGATTTGGGACTGGTTTTGGAAATGATGGGTGGTTGATTTAGGTCCAAACTGTGTGACCTATGCTGATTAGTAGTGGAGTATTGGAATGGCTAGAATCACATTGGGTCGATTCTAGAATTTGAGGGAATTATGGAGGGTAATATGTAGTTGGTTGTGTGAGATTACATGGTGTAAGCAATAGCAGCTGCAGCAGCAGCAGCAGCTGATGGGGCATGCGTGTGCAGCAGCATGCGTGTGCAGCTGCACACGCATGCCCCATCAGCTGCTGGGCATGACCCATCAGCAGCAGCTGATGCATCAGCTGCTGCTGCTGGGGCGTGCCCAGCAGCAGCTACATCAGCTGCTGCTGATGGGTCATGCCCGGCGGCGATGCGGCATCATTCTTCTTCTTCTTCTTGGGCGAGGGAACCAAGGCTGACTTCTAAAATTTTTTTTCCCACATATTTTTTTTCCCACATATTTAAAAAATATGAACTAGTTACTTGAGCAAATTGACACATATTTAATTATTTTCACTCATTTATGTGTAAACTTATTTTTTATGTTATTGATTGTGCGTTTTTTGCATTTTTTACAATCTTCTATTTTTTGCATTTCTTATGGTTGGTTAACTTTCTAGATGGGAAAAAATACCACTTCTAACCCCGAGGTAAAAAAGGCTAGAGCAGATTGGGATATTAATCCATCGTGGACAACTACTTTTTGTAACCTTTGTGTGGAACAAATTCAAGCCGGGAATAGAACAAAATGTGCTGCCTTTAGACCCGAAGGTTGGTTCAATTTGGTGACCAAATTTTCTGAGGAGACCGGTCAAAACTATGATAAGGACCAATTAAAAAGTAGGTGGGATGTATTAAAAGGTGATTGGAGAGTGTGGGAAAAATTGAGGAATCTTGACACAGGTTTAGGTTGGGATGCAGTGAAGGGAACGATTGCCGCTCCTGATTGTTGGTGGGACCTGAAGTTGAAGGTGAGTTGAGTATTTTATTAATATGTAGTTAGTTGGAGATAGTTTTTTTTTTTTTTTTTTTTTTTTTTTTATGGCATTCTTATATGAGTGAAATTACAATTACATTTTGTAGGAATTACCCAAAGCTAAAAAATTCCGAGAGAAAGGTCCACAGAATCTAGAACAGCTTGAGCTTATGTTTAGGGCTGTTGCAAAGAATCGGGGTAGCCGCATGGACCCCTTCTTCAGGTACATTACCTCCAACAATGCCAAAAGAGGGTGCTGGTGATTCAGATGGTAGCTCCGAATTTAAGGATAACCAATGTGACATGAGTTTAGACATTGGTAGTTTGCAGCAAGGAAATACTAGTCAATCACGTAGTTCAGGACAAAAGCGAGCTAGTGAATCAATACCCTCACAGAAGAAAAAGAAGAAGATAGGAGGAGCTGCAATGTTGGACAATCGTATTAGTGAGTTAATAACCGTATGTCGAATAGGTCTGAAGGTACTTCTCAAGAGTCACCAAGTTCAATTGATAATGTAATGGCGATTGTGAAAGCACTTCCTGGAGTGGATTTTGCGTTTGTGGTTGAAGCTTCCATTCTCTTTCTAAAAAAGTCACGTAGGGAGATGTTCCTAACTTTTAAGGACCCGAGTCACGAGTGAAGTGGCTACAAGCAATAATTTATAGGCGGCGAAGTGACTAACCTGATGTGGTATTAACTATGTTGTATTAGCTTTAAACTAAGTTAGCTATGTTGTATGAACTATGTTGTATTTGCTATGTTGTATTAACTTTAAACTAAGTTATGTGATATTTAGTATTAGCTTTGGACTAATATATGTGTAATGCAAACATATTTGAAATTTTCATTACAGTGTTATGTACTTGATGTTATGAATTGTCTTGGTATGTTGTGAATTGTCTTGATTGAATATTTGTTATTTTGTTGTGTAGCTGAAACCAATATGGATGATTATAATGGTACTTATGAGAGTGGCCATTTTATGGAACTATTAATGGATGGGGATTACAGAAATTATTGTGATGATCATGATGGTAGTGATTATAACAATGTTGACAATAATAATGATGGTGATAACAATGATGGTGATGATGATGATGATGAAAGTAGTGACAGTGATGATGACAGTGATAGTGATTCTGACAGTGATGATAGTAATGACAATTCTAACGAGGAGTTTTACCAGCTTGTGACAGTTACCTGTGAAGCAGTTGTGACATATTTCAATAAGTACATTAGTAAGACTCCTTGTCATGATTCTGAACAAACGGGGTGGGATTGGCTGAGACGCTGTATGGAAGGTAATGAGACTTTGTGTTACAATATGTTTAGAATGAGAAAGGAGGTGTTTCATAATTTGTGTCAAGTTTTACAACGTGACTTTGGACTTCAACATTCAAGGAATATAAGGTTAGAAGAGTTAGTGGCAATCTGTTTACTGATACTTGGTCATGGAACATGTAACCGAATGGTTCAAGAATTATTTCAGCATTCGGGTGAAACCATAAGTAGACATTTTGAGAAGATGATAACTCTGTTAGGTGCTCGCTTTGCAGAATCATATGTAAAGCCTTCAGATCCAACTTTTAGTGAAGTTCCAACCAAAATACAAGACCATCCAATTTATTGGCCACATTTCAAAGTATGTGTACTATTGTATATTTGAATAAGTGTTATTGTCTATAAGATAATACAATGCATGTAGAACTGAAAACTATTAATGTTTTTATTAGGATTGCATCGGTGCGATTGATGGCACGCATGTGATAGCGATTGTACCTACTGAGAAGTCCATTCCATACTTTGGAAGAAAGGGATATCCAACCCAAAATGTGATGGCTGCATGTGACTTTGATATGTTATTCACATTTGTTTTGCCTGGATGGGAAGGTGCAGCACACGACACCCACATTTTTCTTGATACTATTCGTACACAAAGTAACAACTTTCCGCACCCACCACCAGGTTTGTAATTGGTTAATCAATTGTTCATTATAATGACATATTGTGTGTGTGTTTAATACAATTGAATTTCTTTATTTAGGGAAATATTATGTAGTTGATTCTGGATACCCAATGATGCAAGGCTATTTGGCACCATACAAAGGGATATCATACCATCTTCAGGACTTTCGAAGGAGAGGTGGAGGCCCTAGAACTAGACATGAAAAATTTAATCATGCTCACTTATCTCTTCGATGTGTGATTGAGCGCACTTTTGGTGTATGGAAGAATAAATGGAGAATTATTAGAAATATGCCATCTTTTCCATTCCATATCCAAATACTTATTGTATCTGCTACTATGGCTCTTCATAATTTTGTTAGACTAAATGATAGGGATGATAGGGAGTTCATAAATGCCAATGAAGATTCAATTTCTAGAAGAGAACGTAATAGTGAAGCATGTAGCAGTTATGAGCAAAACTCAGGAACTTTAACAGATCCTGCAATGGTGGTTCTTCGTGATTCCATTGCAAATTCTATTTGGGGGGGGTAATAATTAGTAGTTGTATTTTTTTTTTGTATAATATCATGTAGTACAATTTATATTTGGATTATTGGTATGTATTTTATATCTTTTTACATTTTTATATAGCACAATTTAAACTTGGATTATTGGTGTATATTTTATCATCTTTTTACATTTTCATTTTGTGCTTCATGATGATGAAAATTGTTTAGATTTAATTAATATTAATAAGAAGTCATTAATAGTAATAACAAATAATTATGCCACTAAAAAAGAATAATTGCCCAAACATTATTAAAATAATACCAATAATATAAATTTATTATTATTATTATTATTTAGTAAGTATATGAAGTAGTTGAATTATAAGTATGAAATAAACTCCCTTATATATACATTGTCCTTTTTGGTAATTTGTCCCTCAAACTGCAACTTTTATAGTTTTAGCCAAACACTCAGCTTTTTCAAAAAGTACTTTTTAACAGCTTTTACTAAACACTCAGCTTTTTGAAAAATCACTTTTTCATTATACACTTTTTCAAAACTCAACTTTTTCATTATGCACTTTTTTAAAAAGCCAACCAAACTCACCCTTAGCCCTATTATGTTTTCAATTTACCATTTCATCTCACCCCCTGGCCCCCACGCCACTCTCTTCAATCTATCGCCTCTGTAGTCTGAACTCTAAACCCTCTCTGTCTCTCAAGGGAAGCAGCAATGTCAGACAAAGAACCGATGTGGGACTCTCTTCCTCCTGAAATCCTAACCCATGTTTTCCTACGACTACCTATCAAATCCATCGTAACTTGTACCTCTGTCTCCAAAAATTGGAAATCCCTCATCCAAAACCCTTCTTTCATTTCCACCCATCTCCACCACCACTCCTCCTCCAACAACCACCTCCTTCTCTTCAGGCTTTGTCCAAATGAAGATACGATATGTGAAAAACATGAAAGAGAAGTCTACACGTTGTATTGGGACAACAACAACAGCAACAACGAAGAAGACTTCAACGAACACACCAGGTTTGACTCCCCTTTTCCTGCTCAAAGCGGTAGCGTGATACTCCGTGTGGTGGGTACTTGTAATGGCCTACTTTGCCTTGCCAGAGATTTGCTCTCTTACGATAGCTCTTACATTCTCTGGAACCCTTGTGTTAGAAAGTTCACCAGAACTTCTAAACCCATTGTCAGCTACTGCACTCACGGTGGGTTTGAAGAGACTACTGGGTTTGGATTTGATTCCAAGACTAACGACTACAAGGTGGTGAGAGTTGTGAGACTTTTGGATAGAGAGGACGAAGATGGGTCTTCGCTCAAGGTTGAGGTTTACTCACTTGCCACTGATGAGTGGAGAATGGTTACTACTGGTTTGCCTTCGGGATGTGTTGTTCGTGGTCGCGAGCCACTGGCTTTTGTGAATGGTGCTCTGCATTGGATTGCTTTCAGGAGAACTACAACCAACAATTTTCAATCCTTTGTTATGGTGTTCGATCTGGGGGACGAGGTCATTCGTGAGATTGCGCTGCCAGAGTTTTTGAATGGTTTTGATGGAGATCAGTATTGGGTGCGCATGTCTATTTCAGTTTATAAGAATTCCCTTGCCTTGTTTCATCAACAGGATTTTTCTAGTCCCTGTTTAAATATTTGGGTGATGAAAGAATATGTTGATGAGTCATCCTGGACCAAAATTGTTACTATGGTTGATGATCAAGGTTTTCGTGAGTTCGTACCAAGGGCATTGGGTTTTAGAAGAAGTGGTGAGGTTATAATTGAAATGCATGATGGGGAGCTCATCTCACTACACTTTGAGAGCCATAAGTATAAAGTGCTTGGGATTACTGGATATGGGTATATTTTCGATCATAGTATTAATGGAAATGGGTATACTTTCTTTGATTCTTATGTTGAGAGTCTAGTTTTGCTGGACAAACCCAATCGTGCAGTTACTTACTAGGAAAGAAGAGAGATGAACAACAACAGGCAAGATTCTTTTTATTTTCATGCTTATATTTTTGGTCTTTTTCATTTTGTTCGCCATATGTACTTGGCAAGTTGGCATTGATGTGTGTGTGTGTGTGTAACACTGCTCTATAAATCCTTATTAATTGGCTTTATATTTAGAATAGAGAGCTTATCAAGGTTGTGGTTGTTGTTGGCTATATTGAGGAGATAGTTGAGTAGATAGCATATATACTCAAAATTCTTTTAGCCTCATTTCAAGTTTTCTTTGATAATCATATATTAAGCATCAAAAAACAAAGTGGATTTTGTTGGTTATCAACTTAGCAAAGCTTATTTATCAAAAGGTTGTGAAGTTCATGTTTCTTTTTTTGAGAGAGTTTCAACCTATGACGTCCGTTCCTAATAATAGCTCTTTATTATCAGACCAAGACACCAATCAGTTTTTGGTGTAGGTGGGGATTGAATCTTAGATCTCTTATACAACCGTTAAAGATTTTACCAGCTGAACTAACTGGAACCCACTGAATTTCATGTTTCTTGAAATTTATAATTTAAAATGTATAGATAAATGTACTCAACTTTTTATTTATTGATAATGTTATGGTGATATCTTATAACTTCATGTTTTCACACTTGTACTAAATGTTCATGTATTATTAAAAAATTTCTTAATATGTCAACCAAAGATATTGATTGTACATTTTAAATCTTCTATTTTCTTGAATGCCTATCTTCTTGCTGAAAAAATTCCCATAGAACCATGCTCATTAAGAAAGCAGATCATCAGTAATTATTGCTTGCTTTGGGTGGTTAAGAATGGAAAGTGACTTGTTTGTAATCCTCTTCTTGACCTATTTTTGCCATCTTTTGTTCCTTAGCATAATTTTTGAGTTTTTTATATAGCAATAAATAGTTATGCTTATATGTAATGTTGACTTCATTTCATTCCATTTTTTTTTTCTTTTCCCTCTCTTAATCTTTTGTGTATGAGTTAGTATTTTCTGTTACATAATTGTACAAAGCAGATGCAAAAGGCCGAACACTAGTGGAAAAAAGAAAAAAGAAAAACTAGGGAAGTAGAAGAAATCAAATTAAAACTAATTTACATGCAAAGAAATAGAACTTGATCCAATTAAAGCCAAAGTGCAACCCCAATTCTTGCATTAGGGTCTATTCATCAGGGAATGAATGATCTTTGTTTGGGCAGTTACCCAAGGTCCAATGCAAGCTGTAATCTTTTTTTTTTCTTTCTTTGGAAAGAGGTTGGAGGGGAGACCATTGATAATTTATTTCTTCATTGTCGGGTGGCTAGGGAGTTATGGGGTTTTCTGTGGTGTCTGATGGGAGTAAGTTAGTTGGGTGATGCCTCAAAGGGTGGGGGATCTGTTGTATTGTTGGGCTGCTATTACAGTTAAAAAAGGACAGGCTGCCTGTGTGGAGTGCAGATCATTCCTGCCTTATGTGGATTTGTTGGAGGAAAGGAATTTGCGGGTGTTTGAAGACAAAGAATCTTCAGTTAATGATCTTTGTTTGGGCAGTTACCCGAGGTCCAATGCAAGCCGTAATCTTTTTTTTTTTTTTTTTTTTTTTTTTTTTTTTTTTTTTTTTTTTTCTTTCTTTTGAAAGAGGTTGGAGGGGAGACCATTGATAATTTATTTCTTCATTGTTGGGTGGCTAGGAGTTATGGGGTTTTCTGTGGTGTCTGATGGGAGTAAGTTAGTTGGGTGATGCCTCAAAGGGTGGGGGATCTGTTTTAATGTTGGGCTGCTATTACAGTTTAAAAAGGACAGGCTGCCTGTGTGGAGTGCAGTTCGTTCCTGCCTTATGTGGATTTGTTGGAGGAAAGGAATTTGTGGGTGTTTGAAGACAAATAATCTTCAGTTATCCTTCTTAAGTCTCAGCTGCTAAGCACTATTTTATCATGGCATAGGACTCATTCTTCTTCCCCTGAGTTTTCCTCAGATTTATTGTCGGTGTTGGATGGTTTCATATTATGCTGATTTGTATTTTCTTTACATGTCTGCACTGTTCTGTAGTATACTTCCTGTATACTGCACCCCTTTTTTTTTTTTTTTAAATCTTTTAATGAATTTTTATTTCTTACTGATTAAAAAAAAGGAAAGAAAGAGAAAAAGGGGTGGGAGGGGGGTGGGGGTCGGGGGAAATAGCTTCCTTTGTACACAAATAGTGTACCCAGACACACCATTCCAGTAACTTTTTTACTAAACTCTTACCTTTTGATTTTTATTTATTATATTTTTTTCTTTAACGAATCTAGCACCACATTCATATTAATTATAGGCCTGACATTTGCACTCCAACTTGAAACCTTGCTCCATAAAATCCTTGGAGATATAACCCCCCAAAAACAACTGCAACCTATTTCATTAATCTATCTATTCCCCCCCACCCCCCCCCCCCCAACCAAGCTCCACCCAAAAAAAAAACCCCACCCCCAAAAATAATGGATGTTAAGTGTTTGCTTTGTTTGTGTGTTGTCTTTAACTTACAAGATTTGTTTCCTACTTCCTACTGTTTCTTAAGTGCGTATAAGCACTCAGTGTGTTTGATCATTTTTCTTCTATGCAAGTATACAAAAATTTTTGTCCCTGTTGTAGCTCATTGATGAATATATTCCCTTATTTGCTAAGGAGAATTTTAGAAAGTTAATAGATAGTTAGCCTCTTTTTAGCTTCCTGTAATTGAAAACATGTTGATGGACACATCAATCCTTGATTGACAAGAGTGATTTCTGAATGTAGCAATGAGACAATTTATGATTTTTTCTTGTCCAGAAATAGTGGTTCAGGTTGTAGTATTTATTAAAATTTTCTTCTTATGGTGGGTGCTCAATTTTTCATCTTGTTTCTTTAATGGCCTGTTTGGAAGTTTAAAAAAGGAGGGAGAGTAGAGTAAAGGGAGGGAGAATAATTCAATTACTTTGTTTGGAAGTTTTTTAAGGAAGGAGGGGGAGATGTTTCAACTACCTCTAACCCTTCATTTTTAGTTCCCCAAATTGGCGAGATTTGGAGGGAGAGTAGAGTAGATAAATTATTAGCCAAATGAATTATTTAATTTACCCTTTCTAAATTAACAAAATTACAAACTGATTATATAAATAATCTTTGTTTGTTTCCTGAAAAAATTTAACACTACAAATGACAAATCTTCCCAGTGATTTCTTACAAACCAAAGACAATTTCTACTAAATTTAGTATCTTTACAGTTTCTATCATAATTTTCTCAGCAAGCAAACAGAAAAGAGAAATCCAAAACCGAATACTACAAAAAGTCTCTAATTGCATAGATCCAAAGAACCCAAAACCCAGTCCGAGTTACTGGACCGCAAGAACTCGTTCAACTTAGAGATTCTTCAACCCATTCTCCACCACCACCCTCGCATATGGCTCCTCCTCTCAATCCTCTCCATTCAGGTCCTCCTCCTCCTCCTCACTCTCTGCTCTCTCCCTCTCTTGCTCTCTCTCCCCCACCCTACACCCACACCCACACCACCCACACTCACGATGACGCCGACCACCACTTCCAACCGCCGCAAGCTTCCAATTCCACCTCACCCGACCCAGAAGACCAATGCAGGTTGGGTCGGGTCTTCATGTATGATCTCCCCGCAGCATTTAACACAAAGATTCTCGCAAATTGGGACCGGTTAAACCCATCGCAATTTGTAATAGTTAATAATAGCTTTATCTAATTATTTTATAATAATTAATAGTAGTTTTATACTTTTATTAGTGGTATTTGATGGAATGAGAATGTTGATTAAATAATTATTTAATCTAACAAATTAATCATAGACCAATATTGCAAGTCCATCTTCAAATAGAGGTAAATTTGTCTATTTAAATCATTTCCTTTCCTTTCCATCCTAATTTTTAAAACATCTAAACAAGAAGAAGGGCTAATTACTCCCTTCCTCTTTACTAATTTTAAAAACATCCAAACAAGGCGGAGGATAACTATTCCCCTCTACTGTACTCTCCTCCCTCTCTAAACTTCCAAACAAGCCATTAATTCCCAACTTCCCCCCCCCCCCCCCCCCCAATATATATATATATATATATATGTGTGTGTGGATGTTTCTCTACTGCATAATAGTTTCTGGTTTAAGGGCAGAAGTAGGCTGTAGCCTATAGCTATGGAAAGCCTTTTATAATTAGTATCCCTTTCATCCCATGCCAACCTGATGAAGTGAGAACTCAATCCAAAATCCTAACCCAACTCCCCAAAACATATACCAAGAAACTAAGCTGGAAACTTTTTCTGTGATTTATAATGTGTTAATGTTCTTAATTTTATTCTTTAGGTCAAAGTTATCTTTTAGAGGAGGGTTAAATATTTTTCTTAAGCAATTTAAGAAAGAGTACACCAGTGATCAATTATTGTTAAGCAAGGGGCTGCAGCTTGCTCATCAGACACATTGAACACAGAGGGATTTTTTTAATATATATTTTCCCTTAACTCAAGCCACGGATGTATTTCTGAGAGTGTCTTGTAGGATGATACAAACCTTGACTCATAATTGTGTTCTGTGGTTGTCTGGTTGGTGGTTGGCGGTTGGATTTGGCTTTAGTTTGAAATGTTTTCTTTTGGTTTCAAAGAACAGTTGATGATGCCATTCTGTATTTGTGTTCTTTCTTGTACTATGAATTTTGCAATATTTCTATTTTCTTTTGGAACTTGGTGTCTTCTCATTACGGTTATCTTTTGTTAAAGAGTAAGATCTTATTATAATAATTTCTGGCATAGGAATCTCTGCTTAGATCATGTACCCTGCCCCCCACTACCCCTTGGTGTACATGTTCATGTGGTAGGGTTCGGCTCCCCTCCCGTTTAGTAGCCTCCAGTTATCTCCCATTTTAAACAGGATGACTGACACATGGCATATAGGCAATCCAACGGTTATAAACAAAAACCACTCAAACGCAAATTTTCTCACTCTCTCCGTTTGTCTCATTCTCTCTCTCATTGATTCTTCTCTTCAGCCCCTCCCATTCCCAACTCAGAAAATCAAGTCTTCCTTATTTTTCTATAAGAACAATAAGAAGTTTTGCACCATAATCATGATATTTGTTGGTGGGATTTCATTTTCTTTTTCCTCATCCTTTTTCTCTCATGCTCTCTTCACTGTTTCCTCCTTTTTTCCTAAGAACTATTTCCATCTTGTCAGAACTATTTCCATCTTGTCTATTTCACTCTTTTCCTGCAATTTTTCAAATACCCATTTGCTTAACTGTTGAACATTAACCCCAACCACTGTTTTTTTGGCACTCCGTAATTTGTTTGGTCACCAAAAATGATGGGAAAGGAAAAGAAAACAAATGACTGTAAATAACTGCATTCCTCAATAAGGACCAAAGTTTAAAT
This sequence comes from Castanea sativa, assembly GCF_040712315.1. NCBI lineage: Eukaryota > Viridiplantae > Streptophyta > Magnoliopsida > Fagales > Fagaceae > Castanea > Castanea sativa. The sequence continues at coordinate 19,408,094 of NC_134018.1, read as the reverse complement.
AGCAGCCTCCCGTTTCCCCTCCCGTATAACCGTTGGATTACCTATATGCCATGTGTCAGTCATCCTATTTAAAATGGGAGAGAACTAGAGGCTGCTAAACGGGAGGGGAACCGAACCCCATGTGGTATAGGCTTGGGTTTTTCTTAATTTGTACATTCCGAAAACAACATATCTTGGTGTAGGTTTTTCCTATATAATTACAAAACTGATTAGTGTTATTCTATTTTCATCTATTATTAAATCTCAAAAAAGAATGCACTTATAGTTTTTAAATTCTTGCAGGACCTCGTGCAATCATGGTTGGCGATGAGCTGTAAATAAGTTACAAATTTCAACTCAGCAAGAAATGATTTAACAAAGTTTTTTTGATGGTGTTTTGTTTCTCAATATTGTCATTAGTATTATGGTAAGATGGATTTTAGTTGTTATAACGTTACAGGAGTTTATTTTGTTAAACTCATTTGTGACTACACTATTTTTATGTTTAATTGCAATATGGTTTTATTGTGTTTATAGAAATTATTACTCGCTTAATTGTGTTTGCTATGCTTGCATTCTGCATGTGTATTACGTTTGTCATTTTTGCTCAGTCAACTAGTTGGCAGTTATACCTATCTAATCTATGAGTTGGGTTCAAGTAACTCTAAGCAATGCTACACCATCCAATTAAGATTGCAAATTTTGACAAATCTACCGGTAGATTACATTATTTTCATATATTCTTCGTGCTTGTAAAATTTCAAGGTGATCAAAGACTAATAATCATGTCATTAATCAATTTTTTAAATTTAAATTTTTGTAGTTTAGAATAGTGCATACAAGATGAGTTAATGGATCAAATAGTAAATAACATTTAATTGAAATCAGAATTGGCATGATTGTTAAGAACATATAGAATATGTAATTTAACGATGAGATTTTTAAAATATGAATCTAATAACAAGTTATTGAGTGGTGTAATATTACTTAGAATTACACCAGGTGTAACTTAAACCTAACGAGTTACACTTGTTATAATTCTATGCAATGTTACACTACCTAAGAACTTGTTATTAAATTCATATTTTAAGAATCTCACCATTGAATTACATGTTTTGTATGTGCTTAACATGCATGCTAATTAGATGTTATTTACCATGTGATCTATAAACTCATCTTTTATGAATTATTTTAAACTACAAAAATTTGAATTTAAACAATTAATTGATAACATGGCTATTGATCTTTGATCACCTTGAAACTTTGCAAGCATAGGGAGTATATGAATATAATGTAATTCAATGGTAGATTTGTCAAAATTCGCATCTAATAATAAGTTATTAAGTGGTGCAATATTGCTTAGAATTACACTAGGTGTAACTTGAACTTAACTCATATATATATATATATATATATATATATATATATATATAAAGCTGAGAGAAAATCCAATTAGATTCTCAATTGGATTCGCAATTTTACGCCACAAGTCCCATCTAAGGTTTTCAATCTTTGTGCCGAATGAGTTATTGTATCAATTTGATTTCTTAATTTTGCTGCAGTATTTATCACACATTGCAATAATCAAAGAGTCGAATTTTTGTTTTTAATAAATGCAATGAATTTTCTGCGTGTATTAATTTTGTATAAAGATGGAATGTTGGGGAAACACATTTGTGATTGCCAGAAACTATGCAACTTGAGTAGCAGCTATGGCTGAAGCCTGAAATCCAAGCATAAAGTCAATTCGATTCACACATAAGAGTCCTCCATGAACAAATGTATTAGTCCCCTATATCTTGCAATCTAATTGCTAATATTTCTCTCTCTAACTTTTCTTTTGATTTGTTAATCTTTGTTTGAAAAATTCCTTATATCGTTGTAGCGCAAAGGCTACCTTTTTTCCTGTTTGTCTAATTTAATAATATATAAGATAATATGATTTTGAGTGTTTTATGTTTCTTCTTATTGGTTGAACTTGGAAAGTGATATACTTAAGAGAGGGATTAATTAGCAATTGACATCAACACAAGACAAGACTAGCCATGTACATATTTGGTTAAAAGTGCTCTCTAATACATGTTAGTCAATCTGCTGGTGAATTAACATTTAATATTGTTTTCCCCCAAAAAAGTGTTTGATATAGACATAGCATTGTTAGTTTATTGTGTGAATTAAAATTCTATATAAATTTTGTTGTTTATTTATTTAGGCCAATTTATATAATTTTTTAGCTTACCAAGTATTTGAAGTTTTATCTTCTCATAAAATTAAAAAACAAAGTATTTGAAGTATTGATATCTAATTGCAACTCTCTTATGAACAACTTTTAGTTTGGTAAAGCCCATTACCATATTTTAAAGTTGAAGCAGAACCAAAGTTTAAATAAAATCCATATTAGCTTTTAATTGTAATTTAATTTTATGTAAAGTGCATTTTAATTTTCTTAATTTTGCTATCAAGTAACCTATTCATAATATTCAGCATAAAAGTCAAAAATAACTAATTTATTGTCACTATGGTTAAAAGTTTTACACGGTTATAACCTAGTGGATATAAGATATATGTGGAAACTAATATAAATTTATCCAATAAAATTAGGATATTTAATTTTAGTTGATAGGATGTCAAAAGGAGGGGAAAATTGTAGATTCAATTATGGTTGTTGATGATGCGAAGAAAATCAGTAGGCTGGATGCTTCGGACTTGAAAGGACTACTGGTTCTTTCTGCGGCCTGAAAAAAGAAAGAAAAGCAAATCAAAGGCGACCGGGGCTGCCGGCCGAAAGCCCTCCGATGGTGAAGTTAGTTTTTCTCTCCATGTTATGAGTTCCAACTTTTTTGGTGTCAAAATGAACGTACCTTGGCCTTGTCTGAGACAGCCCCTTTTATAGTGTTCTTACAGGCGGTTATCAAGATTGGAACTTCTCCTAGATTCGAGGAGAGGTAGGAATCAAGTGTAACTTGCATAACCGTTTGGGAGTTATGCTTCTGTTGCTCAACGGATACCTGGCGGTTATGCGTGGGATAAGGGATTGTCACGCCATGCTCGGAGATTTTCCTAAGTATGGTACCCTCGTCCTGGCCGAAGTATAGTACCCTCGTCCTGGGACTCCTTGAATGTGTGCTGGTATGCGCAGGGGCAGTTTCGTCTAACCGACGAATTCCTTCAGGACGAGGTTATTGGCGTTCTGGACGAGTGTATCCTTCTAGTGATGCTTACCTCGTCCAGAACTCTTCTTACAAGGACGAGGTAATTCTGGGTAAGTTTCTGAGGGTGTTTACGATGGTAGCCGGGTTATGGACGACCTTTATGGACGACTTGGAGATAGGCTAAATCAGCACCCTATCAGTTGTAAATTGTAACTTTTTCTAATTGAGTTGATCGTATTAATTAAAATTAGACAAAGTCTGGAGATATACTTATATATTAAAAATCAAGACAAAGTCTAGAGAAATAACAGAATGTTTCAACACTTTTATTTTCAATTGTAATGGGTTCTAATATAGTATTTAATTTTAACTTATGATGGGCTAATACTTCAACTGTTGAAAAATATTGCGATATTTTGTTGTAATCGTATAACAGCTCTAAATTTATTGGTGTTATTGTACATTCATAGAAGCATCTTGTTTATCCAAGCATTGGGAGTGAGCAATTATAGGTAGTTTTCTCGGTCCACGGTCCATTGTGCTTTTCCCTATTTCGCAACCAATTTGGTTTGGCATGGTATTGCAAAGTTTCTTTTAATTGGGAACTCCAAACCCTATTATTTCCCAGCTTGTGCTCAATAGCAAAAGCTTTGAATGGCTAAATCAGCCTCAAAATGCCACAAACCAATAGTGGTCGAAGACAGGATCAACAATCTAACAGACTCTTCTGCCATATCCTCTCTTTTCTCACAACCAAAGAGACTATTGTCACAAGCATTTTGTCCAGCAGGTGGAAGACACTTTGGACTCTTGTGCCAAAGCTCGACTTTGACAGCATCAAATTTGAAGGGATATCTTCTTCAAATGAGGAGCAAAGTCCTAATCAAGATCAGTTGAATAAGAATCATTTAACACTTGCGCGTATCATGTCCAGGGTCCACGCCGCGCTTACACCTAACTTGGAAGAGCTTGATCTCCTCATTTGTCCTCTCCAACCTTTCAACTTCCCCTCTACCTTGTTTAATTATGCTAAATCATTAGTAATTTTGAAATTAAAGGGCAATGTTGTTCTTAATCCTTCTTCCCTCCCGGGCTTCCAAAATCTCAAGAGTCTGCTTCTTGAAGATGGCCTGTATGCAAACTGTGACTCTTACTCGAGACTCCTCAATTGCTGCTCTGCCCTCCAAAATTTGTCTTTAGAATTACAAACATATATGTATATTATTTTGAAAATCATTGTGTACCTGCTAGGCTGCTACACTCAAAAGTTTATATTTAGATTTTGCTTCTTGTGTTTATTAGTACAACAAACTTGAGATAAATGCCCCAGCTCTCGAGTACCTTTGTTTAAGAGATTATATGATTGAAACCGTTTTGTTAGGAAATCTAACTTAGTTGAGGCGGATGTTGTGGTTGATTTCGATGATAGTAAAGATAATGGAAATAGGATTATTGACTTCATCAAAGTACTCTAACGTTAAATGCCTTCATTTGGACTCATATCTCACTCGGGTAAATAAATTTCTTTCTTTTTCTTTTTTTAAAGCACGTTCTATCATGTTCTATTGTTAAATGGCAAAACACTTTTTCTTAGACAAGCAATTATATTGTTGTGATTATTATCTTGTAGTGCAATGCCTCCGTACCTCCGTAATGCTACAGAATTTGATCTTCTCATGTTTCATAATTTGGCTTTCTTAAACTTTTGTGTTGCTGAGTGTTTGTGGCATGTGCTTCCGTTTTCCATGAGCTACGTCATGCTCAAATAATGAAATGCCCTTTTTCTTGAAATGTCCTATTAAAGGTGTTCTTACAGCATTTGTTTATAAATTATTTTATAAAAAATTTAACACCGCTTTTATATGAAATATAAAAAGCTATCAAAAAAATTAATTTTTTTTTTCTTTTTCCATAAAAAGTTTCTAAAAATATTTCCTAAGGCAATGTTCTTAGGGCATCCATTAACTTTTCCCTTTCTTTAAATGATCCTGAATTGATCTAAGTAACTACTATAACTTTTGTTCACAGGAAGAAACAGATTTTTATGTTTGTGATGAGGGAGATACTTCCATCATTGAAAGGATGTTCTATGAGGATGGAAATAAATGAGCAGATTTGTGCAAAGAAGAAGGCTAATGAACTTTACTTTTATAGGGGCCATAATAAAGTCAAGGAAGGTCAACCCAAATAAATTTGAATCCAATTGGAGTAAAGAATCAAAGGAAATTTGTACTTAATCTAAATCCAATTTGGATTAGGATTTCAACTTGCACGCCTGCTTTAATGGGCCAAAAACTTCAATTAAGTGAAGCTTGAGAACTTGGAATTTTCTTAAAACATAGATTCAACTTGTAATAGGATTACTTGACCTATTTAAAGCCTATTTAGGGCAAAATTCAGAAGAGAGCTTTTGAAGAACGAAATTTAGGTTTTCTTAAAGTTTATAGTTTTTAGACTTTTATTTGGTATTATGGCTTGCTAGAAGATTTGCTAAGTTAAGGAGTGAAACCCAATTATTTATTGGTATGTTCTTAACAATTCTTTAATGGTTTTAATGCTTATGTAATTTTTTTTTATATTAATTTACTCATCTAGAATAGTGTTGAATTTGTATAATTTTTTTATTTATCGTAATAGGAATGGCAATGGGCCGGGTTCGGGCTAGGTTTTTTCATACCCGGACCCGACCTGCAGGCTAGGACCCATGGCTCAAACCCGACCCATTTATTAAACGGATTTTTTTTTCAGGGCCTAGACCCGCCATGCGAGCCCTGCCCAACCAAGCCATTTCAGGGCCCAATCTTCATCCCCTAACAGTGGCCCAATAAAAAAAATTATGTTTTCTTGAGAAAAAAGAATCACAATAGCACAAACAACAAATCCAAGTAAATCTCAAATCAAATCCACCATACCCATTCAAATTTTCTATTCACAGAAACCAAATACAGTTGAAATCAAACTTTTTTTTTTGTGGTTAAAAATGACAATATCATCAAACTAAACAACTACATCCAAATTAGCACAAAGTCTGTTGAAATAAACTCCATTACAGTCATCCTCTAAGGTCTTAAGCAAGTCCACAGGCGGACTGGAAAACAAAAGGAAATCTGCCTCTTGATCAGCACCTATTCTAGCTAAAATCAAACTATTCATAGAAACCAAATACATTTGAAATCAAAATCTAAAACAAGCACATGCAAGGAACATCAAATCTTAACAACCAAATCTAAATCCCCAAACCCACAGGTTAAACAAAGAGAATCTAATTCCCCAAACCCACTAATCAAATAAAGAAAAAATGGAAGAAGAACATCAAAAACCATTGCCATAAATCACTATCGTTGTGGTTGTTGGCTTTAGCTATCACTAAACTCAGTGCAAAGCAAATATAGGGAGCAATATTGAATGAAACTGGGTGAGATCGGAGAGGCTTTGCGGTGAGAATCTTAGATTTTCATCTTCGTCTTCTTCAGCAAAGAGAGCGAGACTGAGAGGCTAAGAGCATGAGAGAGGGGCGGCTGACATTCGGTGGCCGACGGCGTGAGGCATGAGAGGAGAGTGAGTGAGAGTGGGAAGGGCAGCTAGGGTAGTTGGTTGAGTGAAATGAGAGAATAGAGGGGGGGGTTTTAAGTTTATATATATGCTAGGGTTCTTTTTGGTAATTTTAATTTTAAGCGAATCGGGCTGGGTTCGGGTTTAGGCCAAGTTTTTGTAAAAAGCAGGACCTGGCTCGAACCTGCTTCGGGTTTTTTTTTTCAAAACCCAAACCCGACCCTATTTTTAATCGGGCCGAGTAAAACCCGACCCATTAGGGTTGAGTCGGGCCGGGTATCCGCGGGTCGGGTAGAAATTGTCATCCCTATATCATAGACTCTGGGCATGTTACATGCTTAGTATTCCCTATGAACTAATTCACTAGTTTTGTTTTTGCCTAAAATCAATCAATTTCATGAAATTACCTTAGACAATTAATTCTTGAGTTCTTACTGTTAAATCATCCAACTAAGGTCATCATTCATATGAATTTTAGTTGAGTTATAAAATCAATATTATTAAGACTACTAATAGATGTTGTAGGGAGTGGAAAAGTCCTCATCCAAGCTTGGAGCCCAAATACCCGTTGGACCCCGTGGAGTAGAATGGGCCAAACCCCTATGCTCACGGGAGGGCCCAATAACTTACAAGATGTGATGGAGTGGAATACGGTTATCCCAAGCATTCAGGAGGGAAAATGAATCCACGTAGATCGTTCCCGTGAAATAGGTAGTAAGCTACATGGAGCAAAGTCTTATCCGAGGAGATGTACATGGATGATCCATGTCTTACTTATAGCTGGCATCTAGAACCTCGAGAAATCTTCTAGAACCTATAAGAAGGATAGAGATCTTCACCTCCTTATTAAAGAGGGGATTTCCACCTAACCCCTACCACATTGAATGCATATGAGACAACCTGAACAATACAAACACCCCCAAAAGTCATGTTATAGGATAAGGAAGGGGAAGAAACTGATAAAGAAGAGGAAATTTTCTTTGAAAATTCGGCTGAAGACAGGATAGTTGCAAGGATAAAGGGAAAAAAAATGTACCTATTTAAGGAAGGGAATAGGCAAATAGAAGGGGGTTGGGAAAAAAGGGACAGAAAAGCAAAATAGAAAGAGAGTTATCTATCTAATGTAGTGCAACACCACAAGGAATAGAATTTTTCCTATTGTAATACATTAGTCTCATTTGAAATATAGGAGGTTTTTTTAAAATCAGTTGTTTGAGTTTCCCATTGTGGAGTGTTCTACCCTGTTTCTCTTTTGTATAAATAAATTGTGTCCGTAAATTAAACCATATCCTGTGGATACCTTCGGTACACCCGGTTTGGTTAGTTTTTAACGCCCACAGATGTGTTGTATGTGGATCCCTAAACCTTAATATATTATTATTTTCTCTCAATTTAAATTACCTTTACCAAATCATCAAAATCTCTTCAATAATCTTTTTTTTTTTTTTTAGTTTTGTTTTCTTGTGGTTTTCTAATCAATTTTCTTTTCCCTATGGATTTGACCTTGGACTTACCGAGTTATTGCTTCACGACAATCCTACACTTGGAAGCATTATTTAAGTGGCAGCATAAATTATACATATTAAAACATATAGTTATGATATATATTCTAAATAAAGATTAAATTTATTTAAATTACTTGGTAATAGAATTTTAAGTGAAGTACAGTTTTAAATTTATTAGAACATAGAAAATAAAGTTTTATTCATAGTAAATTATTATTAATAGAGTTTAATCTTCAATAACAACCTTAAGAATAAATGAGAGTGTAAATTATATATTTTAATAACATTATCAAAATTATCTTAATGATTACTAAACCACTTGAAAGCTGAAAGTTTAATATAGTTTCACCTGGAGTAAATCAAATGGAAATTACTTAAATACTCTTCTAATACAATGATGTAACACTTTTTTCTCTCACATAAATGATAGATAATTTTATGTACTCTCTAAAACACCCTTTATATTTACCTAACATTATTCCAAATAAAAATTCAGAGGAATGATTACCATGTCACCATGTCAAGGTATGTCGCGAGTATTGAATAATTACTCAAATTAACTACATTAAAATTTTTTGATTCTTATCGTCAAAACACATTAATTTAAACAAAAATAAATAGCCAATTCATAATTCTTCACCTTATATTATGAACATTTTCTATCTTCCATTCTCTATGATCCTATTAACGTTTGTAATTCTAAGAATTTATTGGCATGCCGATTGGGTCTCAACAACATTTTTGACTCCTAAAAAGGCATGCGATATGACATACTCAATACATAAAAGTAAAACACCTTGCATTTTATGCTCTGCATGTTTGGTTTCATAGAACCGTTTATGAATCTTCAACATTGAATATTTATGAATCTCAATAAATCAAATGATGAACAAAATGAATATATATATATATATATATATATATATATATATATATATATATATATATATATATGCACACTCCAAAAGTTTCAAATCTTAGATTTTTTTTTTATAACGAAACTTTTGGTTTTAGATAAAATAGATCTAAAAAAAAAAAGTTAAAATAGACTTTAAGTTGAAATAGAATTTTATATCTTTTTAAAACTTAGTTAATTGAGTTTATTTTCAAGTAAATTATCTTTCATATAAGAGTGTAATATTGATTAAATTTTTAACGTACAACTGTTCTTTTTATCTGGAAAAATAAAAGAAAAAAAATGTTCTCTTGGTCTTGGGGCTATTGAAAGGGGAAAAAAAAAGGAAAAAAAAAAAAAAAAAAAAACTCTTAATAGGGAGTGAGTACATGTCCTGCCATTAAAAAAGTAAAATCAATCCTAAAAGTTGATAAAGTGAAGGAAAATAAAAAACTGATATCAACATTAAGCTTTTGTGTCTATCCAAAGATAAATAGAGAAAAAATAAAAAAGAAAAATTAAAATTTTGTCTATCCAAAGAAATGTTTCTCACACAAAGAGTACTTTAAAAAAAAATGACATTTAGTTTTGCAGGACTTGAATTTCTATGTTTTTTTTTTTGTTCATGTTGATAAAAAAAATCATGTATTAAAAAAATGAAAAATGTGATTATTCATAAAGTGAAGGGAAAAATAAATGTTGATATCAACATTAAGCTTTTGTGGTTATCCAAATTTTGTGTCTTTCCAAAGATAAGTAGAGGAAAATTTGATAAGAAGAATTAAACTTTTTTGTCTTTCCAAATAGATTAGTAGAGGAAAACTTGAAAAGAACCATTAAAATTTTGTGTCTATCTAAAAAATTGTTGCAATTGATAATGCTATTTGGCACAACAATGGCTTCTAAGACCAACTTTAAATTACTGCAGTTTGGGTGAATCCCATCACAGAAGCTTATCTTTTCCAACTGTGAACTTTCAGGCTCAGGGATTAGGATTTGTGCCATGTAGCAGTTAGATTTTTGTAACATTTTTCTGCATTAGTAGCCACAATTGAATTTCCTTTTTACTCTTCATTCAAGAGAAAAGGGCTTGAACCAGGCCCCGGACTCCTACTCCTACCTGGACGGAGATCTCAATTCTATTCATGAGAGTGCCGGAGAGCCCCTTTCTAACCCAACTCCCACTCCTTCCAAACAACAATGGGCAATAGGCAATGCCAAACAGTTGGATGGAAACTCATCTGGCAGTCCATCTAACATCGTACTGTCATGATCAATTCCAACCTATTTCTCTAACAAAATTGAGAGTAAAAATTTTAAACTTTTTATGAAGAAAGAAACATAAACCCAGAAAGAGAGAGAGGTTTGGGTGTAGATTAGATAACATAATAATTGCCGGGTTTTTTAATTTCTTTACCCCTACCTCAAAGATCAAACTAACACAAACCCAGAAATTTTACTACGTTGATGTTTGATTCTTTTAATTTTCTCTGGAAGTAATCTGAGAAAATACAAAGTCTTTCTTTCCAAGTATCTTTGCCATATGTGAATGAAGTTTCACACTTGTAATCCTTCTCTCTCTCTCTCTCTCTATCTTTCCCTCTTTGTGCTGTTATGGATTGTTTGATTGCCTAGAGAAAAACATGAGAAGCAAAATTTTGGCATTTCTGATTGGATTCTAACATTCTATATTTTTACTTTCTCACACTTTTCTCAGCAACCAAACAGAGTAAGTTACTCTATTATTTTGTTTTGGGTTTTCTTATATATAAATTCTTTAGGATTTCATTGATGGGATATTTCTTTAATCTTTGAAAATGCAGGCTGATTTTGAATCTCTGAGACAGATTGCAGAGAACCCATTGGTGTCACCCTTTAGATCTTGAGGTCAGTGACCACTTCTCCTTCACAGATTGCTAGAGCATCGAATTTGAGGGGATATCTTCTTCAGCCAAGGAGCAAATTCCTAATCAACAACATCGTCATCATGATCAGTTGAATCTTTTTACATTTTCACATATCGTGTTCTGGGTCTTGGCTTTTTGCAATCGCAATAATGTGAATCCCCTCAAACACTCTCGCCTCTACTGGAGGAATGATGGTTCTGACCCAATCCATGTCGAAACATGGCTCCACATTCTGCTTTCTCATGACTTGGAAGAGCTCGATCTCCACATTGGTTTTCCCCAATTCTTCATCTTCCCCTCTACCTTGTTTAATCATGTTAAAACATTAGTAGTTTTGAAATTAAAGGGACTCATATTCAGCAAAGGTAAAGCACGTTTTTCCATGTTCTATTATTAAATGGCTCAACACTTTTTTCTTGGACAGGCAGTTATATTGTTGTGATTAGTATGTTGTTGTGCAGTGCCTCTGTAAAGCCACCGAATTTGATCTTCCCATGTTTCATAATTTGGCTTTCTTATACTTTCATGGTGGTACTTGTTTGTGGAATGTGCTCCCGCACTTGCTTCATCGAGCTCCTAATCTTGCAGTACTAGTCTTTCACAAGGTATATTATGATCAAATGATCAAATGTTTTTTTCCCCCTCAAATGATCCTGAATCAATCAAAGTATTTACTGTATCTCTGTTGTCAGTAAAAAGAATTTTGATTTGTGATAGGAAAGATAGTTCCATCATTGAAAGGATGACCAATGAGGATGTTCCTAAATGAATATCATCGCACCTCAAGACATTTCATTTTAGGATTTAAAGGGTTAAACTATCAGCTGGAATTTGTTAGACATATCCTTAAGATGGCAAGATTCTTAAAGACGATGACAGTCTCTTCTGCTCATATGAGAAGGTTCGTGTTCTCAAGGAGTTATTGATGTTCCCAAGGGAATCCAGGACTTGTCAAATTGCATTTCTCTGAAGATTATTTCGTTATGATTTCTCTCAGTTAATAAAGCACTGTATGTGGTTCATTTGAATCAAAGAAGGTAAAAGTAGGAAGGATAAATCCATATCTTTTGAGTGATTTAGAGCTTGTTTGAATGAAATGAAAACTGACTGATATCACTCAATTTCCATGATCCATCATCCAAACTGAGTGGGACCCATGGATGATCATCTATTTGGAGGAGTTTTGGATCACTATTTTCATGACTCAATGACTCAAAAAAATGGATGCGGGTGATGGAAAGTGAAAACAGGTTTCAGGTGTCTTCAAAACTTGAAAACTGAAACTCAGTGGCAAGTCCGTAAATAAGATGAGATTGTGGGCTTCGAAGCCAGTGCATTGTCACATCCATCTTAGGCTTTGGGTTATTACCGTTGGAGCTCCCCTGTTCCATTTCATTTCTCCCCAAAATTTTTGCTGAAAATTTTCCCTCTTCTCACTTCCCTCTCTCAACCTCTTCTCATTTTCACTTCCCTCTTCAACCCCTGCGACCTCGCTCCATGGCACCACAGTTCGTGATCGAAGCATTGAACTAGGCCTGAGAAGAACACTACGTGATTGGAGAACAACGCGTGATTGAAGCACTAAACCAGGCTTGAATCTTCACCGGCGAGTCTACCGAGCTCTGGCACCGTGTCCATACCTCTCTCTCTCTCTCTCCCTCTCCTAGGTGCAATATATATCTCTCTATCCCTCTCCATTTTCCATGTCCATGGTCTGATTTGGGTTTTTTGTTGGATGTGAAAGGGGGTTTTTGATTTAAAGTACTAATGTTGGTTGTGGCTTGTGAGACAGCATTCCTCGTAATCTTTTGAAATATTATGAATTTCTTAAGTTCTATCTTCGTTTTGAACCCGAAGTGTTAAACCCTTTTGCACTTTGAAACATTTTATATTTTAGTATTGCACTATTGGATGCATTGATAGATTACTACATAAATTGATTGGCTTGATAATCTAGAAATCCTATGTTTAACTTTGGCATTTGTTTATGGTTTTAATTCAAATTGGTTGTGGCTTTGACTCCTAGTTTACTGAGATATCTTGCTTAAGCACCAGGTTTGATGAGCTAAGTCACACGTAAATTGTTTCCTTGCACTTTGGTCGTGTGGTGGCATGTCCTGTTGGTAATTATTCTTCTCCTCACATGGAGGTCATGCCATTATGAACAAATGCACTTTTTTTTTACTAGGTTAGTTGAGCACTTGAGCTTTATCAGATTTTGATGTTCGTGGATTTGTGGTTGAAATATCCTACTGGTTACATTTACCTTGTTGTGAGAGGGCATGCCAATAACCTTCTTGATAATGTCTTGAATTTCTCAAAATTTAACTTCTTTGGACAAATGGCCTTGTTAATGAGAGATGTGATGCAAAAGAAGGCTTCTTGATATAGTTGGAAAAAATTTATCATATCATAGAACCTGTGTCTATAAAAAAAATATAATAATAATAATAAAAGATGAAGAACATTGTGTTAGAATTAATACAGAACAATATTAGATTGTTGCTTCAATTTGTGTCCAAGAATAACTATAGTCCAATCTATGAAGTAGCAGTACTGCAATATTTTTTCCCCTTTCAAGGGTAATAGATTTTAGTGACCCAAAAAATGATGTGATATCTTGCCAAATGGTAATGGGTGCATGAGTCACAATCTCTCACATATACATGGAATAACCATTGTTGCTGGTACCACTAGATGTGGCTTTACCAAAATATGCTAGGTGACATGTTCACTAATATGATATACTTGGTAGTATTCAACACAGGGAATGTGACAAATTCCCATATGAGTCCTATGCTTCAAATGTAAAGAACCAGAAATGAAATTCAGAAATGAGAAATCATTGGAAAAAAAGCCATAGCCAGAACAACATACCCTATAACAAAATAGCGAGGAACATGGCTAATAAGGTCGAATTTTATGGCAGATGAGTTTTATGTTAATCACTTGAATGACTATTAATTAAAGTAGGATTGATCTGTTTCTTTATTGCTTGACATTTTTTTTCCATATAGCATGTTATAATGCATAACTGTCTCATTATGGATACTCTGTTATGTTTATTGTTTTTAGAAACTTACATGTGTTATTAGGAACCTTTCATTCTTATATGTGATTTTATATTCATGGGGTTGTTTGTGAGTCTTTTATATTTAATTTTACTATTCTGCCTTGAAGAGAAATATGTGGTTTTTCTTTTTTTACTCCATTCTAATTAGTTGGTATGTTTTAGTTAATTTTCTCTACAAATTATGTCACTAGCAGTAGGTAGTATCTTTTCCTTTGATTTCTTTACATCTTAGTACTGCAGCTGATTGTGAAATTGACACCTGAAGAATTTTGAAATAAATTGCTTTCTAAATAGGTTTTCTTGTCTTCTTCACTTAAGTTGAGTGGTTGGTTAGAGATTCAAGTGGCACATTCATAAAACTTTTAATATACATATATATTAACATATGCAATTGCTTTGGAAAATTTGTATTAGATGGCACAAGGGACGCTGACGACAAAATGTGGCCTCCCCACATTGAACAAATTTTCATTGACATTGTGGTCGATGAACAACAAAAGGGGAATATGGAACATGGTGTCTTTAAAGCTAAAGCTTGGCTATCAATTACGAAAACTCTAAATGAGCAAATTGGGAAGAGTTTCCTCCCTAAGCAAGTGAAAGATTAGCATAATAGGCTTAGGCAAAAATAGAGAAAGTGGGGCCAGCTTTTGAGGCATATCGGGTTGAGGTGGGATAAGACAACCCAAATGGCTACTACTTCTGAGGAGGTGTGGGCTAACGTGGTTGCGGTATGTTATATTTACTACCCTAATTCTTTGCATATTTGTTTGTAATTTTCTATTTCATATTAGCAGGATTTTAATGTATATATTGTCATTTCAAGGGGATTCTAAGGCAGCTACATTACGGAAGTAAGGGTGTCCTAATTATGACAACCTGAAGCAACTTTTTGCCCCTAATACTGCAACCGGTTCCCTTCAAATTTCCTCAAACATGCCAGCCCTAGATAGTGATGAAGAGCGTGCCCTGGAGGAGGAACTTGCCAATAAGGCACGTCATACCCAGTTGGGCGATGATAATTGCTACAATCCCAACATGGAGGGCATAACCCAAGACGATCCCCCTGTTGATGAGCAAACCCAACGTGCGGACAAACGTCCCATGGAAGAGCCTACTACCAAGGGGAAGAAGGTTGCCAGGAAAGTGGATAAGGCTAGTGAGATGACCACGGCTCTTCAAGAGTGCACTACCTTGGCAAGGGAAAGGTTTTCCAACAAAAAGGGAAAGTCTAGTGGTAGCTCTGATCATGTTGCAGAATCCGCCGGTGGTGGCGAGCCTTGCTCACTTAGGAGAGCTTTAGAAGTGTTGAACAAGTATGAAGATCTTGATGATGACACTTATGTTAACATCGCCGAGGCTCTCCAAAAGAAAGAGAAAAGGGTGTTGTTTATGGGCATGCCAAAGCATAGGAGGAGGACGTGGATGGAGCACCATGCTCAGCAATCAGATAATTAATGAGGATTGCTTTTGTGATGTTTTGTTATGTGATTTCGGTGTGAATCACTTGGTTTAGTTTTTAAGTACTATTTAAGGACTTTATGTGTGTGTGCTTGGACAATGTTCGACGTTTGGTTTTATTTCTCTTATTCAGTTGACCACTTTTATTTAATGTAGTTTTATTGTAATGTTAAAGTGTTGTGAACTATGCCCATGAATTTGATGTTATTTAAATTAGTGTGTGGGCATTGTTATGTACCGGTGTTTTTTTTATTGTATTATATTTTTTTATAATATTTTTTATTTAGTTCATGTTACTTACATTGTAAGGTGATTTCAGCTAACATTATTGCAATTCCCTTAGTACTTTATATTAATTTGTCCGTTTATATATTGCAATATCTTTGGTTCTAATGCTTTGGTTTTTGCAGGGTATAGGGCATAATGATCTCCCCTAGTGATCCTTTCTGGCAGCATGATTTTGACGATACTTATTTTAACTCCGACAATGATGACATCAACATTGGTGGTTATGGTGATGACATGGACACTAGTTTCAGTGATGATGGCATGGATATCAGTGATTGTGATGATGACATTGTTAAGGACATATTTATGTAGTTGGCTAATCCTTTGACAAAACACACTTTACTTGTATTTGGGTAGATCTAGAATGTGCTTAATACTTCAAAGAACATGTTGTTCAAGTCTAGTATTAAAGCCATGAAGATTGGACCAAGAAAAAAGTGAAAAAAATGTGTTTACTACTGCTGGACACCTGTGGACACCTGCGGAAAGCTGCTCGACACCTCTATCTATTGAGGTTTAATGAAGCTCAACAGCTTCTCAATCGATCAAGGTATCTATCAAGGTTACGGGAATTCAGATTTCTAAATCTGATTTTTGGGCCAGGCTTTTGTATTTGTGTAGGGTTTCTTTTCTCACAACCCTAGACATATATAAGGCTTATTTTAGAGGCTGTCACATAAGAGAATACAAGGAGAACATATTCAAAAGGTGACCGAAGCCTTATTCTCTCTGAAAGAAGCTACTGCGTCTTTACGCCCTAGGGTTTTGTAACCAAGTGCTTCTTGATCTTCATTGTTGATGAAGTGAAGAACTTTGCAGCTAACATTCTTCTTTCTTAAGTTGGTGAGTTAGTCACGTACTAGGATTCGTGCAAAGGAGTGAGTCACGTACTGGGATTCGTGCATCAAAGGGTGGCGTTCATATATTGAAGAGTTCAGAGGTTCTGAAATGGTAGAAGATTTCTACTGTAAGTTCATCTACGGGGATTGTAGAGTCAAGGGACAAAGGTTTTGTACTAAATCTGAAACTTCTCTTTACTATAGTGAAACTTTTCGGGAAGGTTTCCCCCCAGATTTTTTACTATGAAACTGGTTGGTTTCATTGGTTTTCTTGGGTTATCATATCTTGTCTTATTTATTTTTTCCGCTGTACTTAGTTTTGACATGATATTGATGTTTGTTTGTTTTAACAAGTTTATTCATAATAAATCTAATTAACAACTTGGGTTTAAAACTTGTTAATTCTATCAATTGATATCTAAATTTCTCAACAAGTGGTATCAAAGCGGGTACACTCTGATTGGATTAATTTTCTGAGTGTGATCCTTGACCCCCGTTGTCATGGAAACTCTTGGTGAGTTATTTAAAGTTTTAAGCTTTTTAACTCAATTTAAGAGGAATTCTAATTCCTTTATGTCCTTTAGTAATCATACTAGGACACGTGCATTTTCATCTTCACGGCCAAAGATTCGTGTTGTGTGGGTGAGAAAGGAGCCTAAGACTTAATTGTCTTTTCTGTTTGTCCTCTGCTTTAATTCTTTCTATCTAAAGTAGGACTCTCTTTGCTTGATTTCTTATCTTCTTTTGAAATCATGCTTTCATGCATCTGCATTTTTTTTCCTTTCTTGCTTTCATGCATATACATCTTTCTTTCATGCTTTCATGTTGTTTGTCTGTTTTTGTTTGGTTGTTTGGTTGTTTAGTTTTTATTTTATTTTGTTTTCAAAAAAAAAAAAAAAAATACAAAAACAATGTGTGTTTGTGTATATTGGTTCTTGTGAACCTTAAAATAGCCATTGAAACAGAGTTTTCTAAACTTTGTATCTCTTGTAGCTTAAATGAGCCTCTCTATGCACAACTAAGCAAGTGAGATTTGTGGCTCTTTGTTTGTGATGAGTAAGGTTAAGTGATTTTTTGTACTTAACACTCGTATCACTCTTTTTGATGGGAATGACTAGAAAATCCTAAGAGAAAGGCATAAATAACCATCTCACTACTGTAACCCGCGAATCATGAAATGACATCTGTATGCTTCGGCATAGCAAAAGTGCAATGTCAAAAGCTTAACATAATTGGGTATTTCTTCTCTCTCCTTTGTATACCCATGCATGATTTGCTTAATAAAAAGAAAATATGCAAAGAAAATAAAAGCAAAAAGAACAAAATACTTTAAATATGATTGCAAGTGTGTTTTCTAGGAGATGTGGGAGTTATAGGATGTACCTCAAAGGTGATAGTCCCCATCAGACAATTATGATTGTGTGTGAGTTAAAGTGATTTTCTCATATCTCAAATCGTCATAACATAGAGACACTTATGCATTCTTGTGATGTTTTCACACACAACACATAATATTCTTTGCTACTCTTGATACATGTGCAGGTACAATGTAATTTGACCATCACAAGGTTTACATGTGTTGATGTATACTCGTTAAACTGTCTTGACTTGTTTAGTGTGTGTGTGTTTTGGGATCCATGTGCTTAAAATTGTTGTTGGGAGATGATTTTGAGAGTCTAATATGTTGATTGGATCATTGGTTGAGTTGCATGCGTGATTGCACTCATGTTTGTGTTTTTCCCTTCTCGAAAAACTGTTTTTAAAAGCTAGCTCGACACCTCCTCGACACCTCCTCGATACCTAGCTATCTGTTGAGCTTCTTAGCTTTTTCTTATTGCAATCTCGACATCTTCTCGACACCTGGTGGATCGATCGAGAAAACTTCTGTCCTCTCGATAGCTTCTTGACACTTGGTGGATTGATCGAGCTTCTGTTCTCGTGTCTTTGCTTTGTTCCTCGACACCTTCTCGATAGCTCTATCTATCGACATTGCTTTTCTCAATACATTCCTCGACAGATGACTCGACATCTCTCAATCCATCAAGATCCTCTGCATGCATTGTTTTTCACATATTTTGCATGTTTCTCTTATCTTGTCATGCATAGCATCTTGTTTTATTACTAGGGGTGTCCACGGGTCGATCCGGGTCGGGTTTGTGCCCAACCCAAGACCGACCCGATAGAATTAGGTTGAACAAATACTGACCCGCCGCCGACCGGCGAGGGAGTCGGATCGGTGCGGTCGGTTTTGCACCGGAAGCACGGTCAGTTCGGTCGGAACCCTCCATGGTGAAAAATCCTGCCATAATCGTTGATTTCAGGCGAAAAAACGTCAAATACGGTGGAGATCTCACCGGATCTGGTGAGATCTCACTAGATCCGGTGAGATCTCACTAGATTTTGACAAAATATCACTTGATCTACTTGATAAGTCATCGAAAAATGAAAATCTGTTGCCAAAATCTGAAAATTTGAAGTCGGAATCTGGAAATTTGAGGTCGGAATCTGGAAAATATCGCCGGATTCTGGAGAAAGTCACTGAAATCTGGAAATAACTGCCGAAATCTGGAATTTTTTTTTCTGGAAATACTTAGTACATCGGTCGAATCGGGTTTTTTCGGGTTCTGGAGAGGAAAACCGAGACCAATCCGCCGCCATCGGTTTTTGGAACAAAAGACCCGCCGCCGACCGGTGACTTGATTGGGCCGGATGGTTTTCAGGTCGGATCCTTCGGGTGGGTCGGATCTCTGGATTGGATGGACAACCCTATTTATTACATTCATACATTTTTATGGATCCTTTGTACCCCCTTGATCATTTTTATCATCTTTATGTTTCTCGAGTAAAGCTTTCAAGCTTCTTGTACCCATTGTCAATCGTGACAAAAATGGGGAGAAATTGGGGAATTTGTGGTTTCTTTTTAAAGATTCTACAAGTTAGGGGGAGAAATACATGCCCTTGTAAGGGAGAGATGTGTTTCATCTTGTTAGGGGGAGTGTTTACCTCCTTCTTGTTGTATGAGCTACTTTTAGCTTCTTCTTCTTGTAACTTAGGTCTTGTGACCATGTTTACATACATTGTGCTTATTTTTGATATATGTGTGATGATGTATGTTTTCTTCACCTACCTCTACATATGTTGTTTCTTTTCTATCTTTATACGCATGTTTCTTTATTTGTACGCAATCTATTATTTCTGCTTCACACAAAGATGCCTTGATGAGTTTTGTTTAAGTGTTTCAGAAATACAAGTTGTCAAAATCTTCCATGCCATGAACTCTCTTCTTGCAAAGTTTTTCAAGAGTTTGTGTTAGGGTAGATTTTATTATATTCAACAAGTGAATATGAGTTGAGTGATTTATGACTTCTCTCATATGTTCATTTGTTAGTTGTGGTTTTGTCACGTTTGCCAAAATGGGAGATTGTTAAGGACATATTTTATGTAGTTGGCTAATCCTTTGACAAAACGCACTTTACTAGTATTTGGGTAGATCTAGGATGTGCTTAATTTTTCAAAGAACATGTTGCTCAAGTCTAGTATTAAAGCCATGAAGATTGGACCAAGAAACAAGTGAAGAAAAAGTGTTTACTACTGCTGGACACCTGTGGACACCTGCGGACAGCTGCTTGACACCTCTATCTATCGAGGTTTAATGAAGCTCGACAGCTTCTCGATCGATCGAGGTTACGAGAATTCAGATTTCCAGATCTGATTTTTGGGCCAGACTTTTGTATTTGTATAGGGTTTCTTTTCTCACAACCCTAGACATATATAAGGCTTATTTTAGAGGCCGTCACATAAAAGAATACAAGGAGGAACATATTTAAAAGGTGACCGAAGCCTTATTCTCTCTGAAAGAAGCTACTGCGTCTTTGCGCCTTAGGGTTTTATAACCAAGTGTTTCTTGACCTTCATTGTTGATGAAGTGAAGAACTTTGCAGCCAACATTCTTCTTTCTTAAGTTGGTGAGTTAGTCACGTACTAGAATTCGTGCAAAGGAGTGAGTCACGTACTAGGATCCGTGCATTAAAGGGTGGCGTTCATATATTGAAGAATATAGAGGTTCTGAAGCGGTAGAAGGTTTCTGCTGTAAGTTCATCTACAGGGATTCTAGAGTCTAGGAACAAAAGTTTTGTACTAGATCTGAAACTTTTCTTTACTATAGTGAATTACTTTTCGGGAAGGTTTCCCCCCAGGTTTTTTACTATGAAACTAGTTGGTTTCATTGGTTTTCTTGGCTCATCATATCTTGTCTTATTTATTTTTTTCGCTGCACTTAGTTTTGACATGATATTGATGTTTGTTTGTTTTAACAAGTTTATTCATAATAAATATAATTAACAACTTGGGTTTAAAATTTGTTAATTCTATCAACTGAGGTCTAAATTTCCCAACAGACATGACCACTAGTGCAGACACGGACTCAGAGTATGACAGTGAGGAGAAGGAGTTTTGGTTTGTATTTCCACTTATTGGCGAGATGGTGGCATATTTCCAACAGCCTTACGGCAAGCGCCCACAACGTACTAGCATTTTGAGTGGAAGCGATTATATGGCTGAAGTGAGAGATGGCAATCCTACCAATTTTCATGACATGTTCCACATGACACTAGATCTATTCTATCACTTGGTTGATGAGTTGAAACATTATGGGTACTTGAAGGAAGGGAAGGGGCGTGCTGACGTGCAGGAGGCAGTGGCCATATTCTTGTACATCGTCGGCCATAATACTCAGATGTGACCTGTGGCAGACAGATATCAGCATTCCATTGAAACTGTGGACCGCAAGTTTCATAGGGTGTTGCGGGCTGTCCACACATATGGCCAACATTTAATCAAGCCCGATCCGAATGTGGTAGGCGTTCCAGAGCATTTGCAAGGGAACAACAAGTACTACCCTTGGTATGAGGTAAATGATTTCATAATATTAGTTCTTCCAAAATGGTTGTTCACATAATACGGTATAATATTTCAACTAATCGACACTATTCATTGTAGAGAAGCATAGGTATTTGTAGGCAAAATTTGCTCAACAACATTTTTTCAGCAAAATATTAGATAGACAGCACGCGTTTGAAGTTATTTAGTAAGTTGGACTGTTTTTTGAAAATCAAGTTTGTGAAACTCGAGTTCCAACCCAAAATTGAGTTTCTCAAACTCGATTTATGCCTAACCTTGATTTTTTTTTAAAAAAAGGTGGAACTCGATTTTAGTAAACTCAAGTTCCATTTTAAAAAATAACAGGATTCGTGTTTCCTACACTCGAGTTCCATTTGGGTTATTTTTTTTAAAAGCATGGAACTCGAGTTTGCTATACTCGAGTTTGCTATACTCGAGTTCCACCTTCTTTTTTTTTTAATCATGGCTAGGCGTAAATCGAGTTTGAGAAACTCGATTTTGGGTTAGAACTCAAGTTTCACAAACTCAATTTTCAAAAAACAGTCCAACTTACTAAATAACTTCAAACGTGTGCTGGCCACCGAATTTTTTTCCAAAAAATCTACTGTTGAGCAAATTTTGCCATATTTGTAAGTAAGTGTGACAGTTGTAGTTGTGTAAGGGTGTGTAGGGGGTGTGTGTGTGTGTGCAAGGTGGTGCGTGTATACCTGCAAGGGTGTGCGTGTATGCTTGCATATGGGTGCGTGGGTGTCAAGTAGGTAGTTAGTTGGTAAAGGGGTGTAGTGCTTATAAAGAAAGGGTGAGGATTGTAAAGGACATTCAGATGAGAATTACATTGTTTTACTTCCCTATTCTTTCTCTCTTTCTTGTTCCTTGTTCCAATTCCTAATTCCTTCCTTCCTTTCTTCCACTGAACTATCAGAATCTTATCATATTGCCACCAGAGATAAAATTTGAATGTGGTTGTAAATAAAGCATATCAGACACCTGAATTTGATTATTTCTATGAATAAAAAAATTTTAAATTTCAGTTTTTCCTCCTACAGTAGTACCTGCTATATGAATTTAATTTGGTGAAATTTGTAGATATTTTTACTGCCTAAATTAGCAAACAAGTAGCCAGAAATCAAACTGATGTATCCTAGATGCCATTTAATAAGTCATTCTATTTACAGAATATCACTTCTCTAGAAATTCATCGAAATTAAAAAAGCATGCTATTAGTCTCACATCTGACTCTTACAACTCTTCTAGGCTTCTAGCTGAGCTAGTTCTAACTTTAATATAACTGAAGCTAATCCACATTGTGTTTTTGTGTTTGTATCAAATAATAAAACTCCAAAGCCATAACCCCCCCCCCCCCAATCTAAACAATGAAATTAACTTAATTACATGTAAGAGTGCTAAGAAACCATCTGTTGTAAGTTGTCTTGTGGCTGAACAAGTACAAGATCATGTTGCAAGTACCTAAATTAGAATATAGCTATTCTGCTCGTACCCGAATTAGAATATAAAGGCTCTGTTGATAATTTTACTGATTTAATCCCCTGATTATTACTGATCCATTACTTTTACCAATATGTGTAATTTTTATTATTACTGATTTAGATATGCTATTCTTGTAGGTTCCTATTACTTGGTGTTCAGGGGCCTTTTTTGGTTGCTCAGCCACATGTGGTCCTTTGGAGGGGTGTCCTTGCTAGACCTAGGTTCGTTTGGAGAGTTGCGTCCTGGAACTCAACATTGGGCCTCGTGGTCCAACGGCTACCGGTGTATTTTTTAACTTACCAAACCATTAATGTCAAAGTCTAAGAATCATGATAATGGTCGAATAAATATGTAATATGTGTTTGAGATAATAGGTTTGATTAATAGTTGAAATAAAGTAGTATTTATTTAGAAGTAAAGTAATCATGTACTCAATGATGTAAATTTAAAGATAAGGAAGCAAAGTTACTTATCTTCATATGGTTTGTAGCCCAGCTATGTAGCATCAGTGAGCTGATAAGATTCCAGCAGAATGCCAGTGGTAGAGGCTAGTTAAGCTCGCCTTTCTTATCATGCATTTAAATTAGTGTAAGCCATGGTTAATAGTTGTAATAGTAGTTGGAATAAAGTAATATGTATTTAAATGTGAAGTAATCATGTACTAAATGATGTACATTTAAAGATGTGGAAGCAAAATCACTTATCTTTGTATGGTTTGTAGATCAGCTGTACAGCTTCTGTGAGTTAATGATATCCCAGCAGAGTGACCCCAATGGTAGAGAGACAGTTTGCCATGATAACTTCAAGATTGAGGGGGGAAAATGGGTGCAACTGGAGGGAAAGAGAGTATGTTCAACTGTGTGTAGGGGCTGGTTAAGCTTGCCCCTCTTATCATGCACTTAAATGAGTTTTCCCCTTGACAATGCTCTTTAGTTGTTGTGAAGTTATGAATAGTGTTGCCTTCCATGAAAAGGCTTTTCTATGGAGTACTTGTGCCTTCTAATAGAAAGGCTTTGCGTAAGATGGATTTGTGTCTTTCATGAGAAGGGCTTTGATATGAGATCTTGGTGCCTTCTAGGAGAAGGACTTTAGCATTAGAAGTTTATGTCTTCCATAAGAAGGGCTTTTATAAGAGAGATAGTGAAGAGTATTGATATGTGTTTATGAGCAGCAAAACAGTAGACTTCTAGAGTGAGAGAGTATGAGAATGGAGTTTCGAAGAGTGTAGTGAGTCATATGTAATGGTGTAGTAAATGTGTATGAGATTGTGTAAGAGAAGTGGAGAAAGAGATGTTTTGTGGGATGTAGTATTTGTAATATGTATGATATATGAAATTATGAGAGATATGGTAGTTAAAGATAGTAAAAATATGAGATTATAACCATTATAGAGATTGCTTTCCAAGAGGAAAGATTTTGTAAGAGAAGAGCATGGAGGTGTGTTTAGGCATTTGGAGATGAGAGCAGTAAGATAAGTGCATTTTCTAAATATAGAGAGTGAGAGAATTAGTATATGAGGGGTAATAGTGCTGCAATGTGTTTAGCAATGTTGCTGGGATTTACTGCTAGGCTTTTATGCTGGGAGGGTGTATGAAAGCTTATGAAAGACATTTATGAGCTAAGGGCTGAAGAGTTTAGTTCCTAATTTAGAAACTAAAAAACTCCAAACTTCTTTACGAGCTTGAGAAGATAATTAGAAGGAGAGAGAATAGAAAACTTGTGAAAGAGTTGCTCTTCTCCATTTGTTTGTCCTTGAGGTGTTGATGAGGGGTCCTATTTAGCTGAGTTTAAAGGGGTATTTTAGCAAAGAATATCAGCCAAAATCTGTCCCAAATAGCAATGAATCTTTAGAAAATCCATCTTAAGATTTGGGCAAAAATCGTATGTTTAGCTTTAGGGTATTTTTGTTGTTTTGGGTAAGAGCTGCCGGGGAAAGAGCAACAGAAAATGAAGGTATTTTGGCAAGAAAAAGATGGTTAGTTTAGCTGGTTTTGGTTTTAGCCAAATGTGGAAAAAACAGTAATACTCAGGCTACTGGGTCAGCTGTCACAACTGTTCTGAAAAGGCTGTCCCAACTGTCAGGAAAAGCTGTGACAGCTATCATAAGACAGCTGTCACAGCTGTCATAAGACAGTTGTTACTTTGGGCAGAAGCAAATGAGGTCAGCTGGGTGGTTTCAGACTGTTGAAGAGGACATTCAACATTTACTTCATGGATTTGGCTGAAAAATGTAAGATCTCTTTCAAGGGAATCTTTTTATTTGGGGTATAACAGCTGGCAGCTGGGATTTCAGCATTAAATGGCTGATGATATAACTCTCAGCCAGGTGTCAAGTGCTTAATACATTGCTGGGGCTTTGCTGGAAATGTTTCCCTTTTGGGTGTTTGTGTTTTTGGTGCAAAGTTCCATTACAACACATTTCTTGTAAGTAATAGAAGGATTGGTTGAAAGTTAATGAAGCTTTAGAGATCTAGTCAAGGCCTCATTGTGTTGTGACATAGTCTTGGTGAGCAAGAAGAGTATTTAATTCTCTGCTTTGGCGGCTGGCAGAGAAATATATGGTTAGATTGTGACAGACAGCAGCTGGGTATGAGAGATATAATGAATATTTTGTATATAGTTGGAGATCAAAGATAGCCAATCAGATTAGGCCATGTGTTTGAGTTGGATTTTAGCTGAAAGCAATAATATAGTTTATGTAGAATAATATAATTAAGTTTCCAAATTTATATAGTAACAGTTGGGGATTGAATGAACAGTTATTTTCCCAGCAATTAGATGGCTGGGGATATTAAGTATGTGTCATATGATGAATATTAAGTTTTAAGAAAAGAGCAATGGGGAATTTTATCATTTTAAGTGCTATGTGATAAGAGATGCTTACCATATGTTACCCGCTACACACGGACTCGTCAGAGTTTAGGGAGTTGAAGAAGACATGCCAAGCAACATATTTCTTTTATCAACTTTAAACCGCTGGAGCTTTTACTGAACATATCTCTTGGCCCTCCAAGCCACGACTCCCAAAGTTTCCCCAAAGAGACTTATGAGCTTGGATCATAAGCCGAAGACGAGATGACGTACCTCGGGTTTTGTTGTCATTTTGTGTAAATATGGGCTCTTATTGAAGAAGCCGGTGGTCATGAATGTAAGAGAGGTAATATGGGTTGTGAGCTTTGATTCATTGCTTAAGCCCGATCCATATGTTGATGTTGATGATGTTGCAGGGTTATGATCCCAATTGATGAAGAGGAAATGTGGACCATGAATCCGCCTCTTGAAGTAAGGATCTCGCGGGCCATGTGAGCCCAATCCATGTAGTTGAATGAGATATGAGCTTATTTTGGGATTTAAAGAGATTTACCCAAAAAATCAATAATATGTTGATGTGGCATGGGTTGCCAATGAAGTAATGCCATGTGGGCCGAAAAAAGAGTACTCAACACTTGGTTGATTCGGGGTACCCCATTGGTGCATCATTTCTTCTACCACATAAGGCCAGCCGATATCATGCCCAAGAATTTAGGAGGAAGAGTACTAGGCAACAAAAATCAGGGAAATATTTTTTTAACTATAAACACTCTTCATTGCACATGGTGATTGAGAGGGCTTTTGGAGTCCTGAAGGCTCGCTTTCCCGTCTTGAGTTGCATGGAAAAGTATAAACAATATCGTTAGCGTTTGGTTGTTTCTGCGTGTTGTGCATTACATAATTTTATATGCATCAATAATTGAAGAGATGTAATGTTTAACACGTGGGAGAACCTTGACGTTGATAGGGATTATATACAAACAGAAAACAATGTGAATTCTCCTAAGTCGAGTGCGAGTACCGAAAAGAGGCATGTGAGGGAGATGTCTAATGCGGCGAACAAAGCAATGGGTGAATTCAGGGATGATATAACTGATTGCATGTGGGAGGAGTACGTACGATGTCGAGGTTGATGGTTGGCATGTCTAAGGATTCACCCTTTTTGTTGGGACTTTTGTATAGAACTAGTACCCATTCCTATGACTTTTTGTTGGGACTTTTGTATAGGTCTAGGTTCCGTGACTTGGAGTCACTTAGCATAATACATGATGCATTCTTTTGGACATTATGATGCATTTTTTTGTAAATTTAGATTAACTGTGGACATGCTTACATGTTATGGCTAATGTCAATAACCAATTGACATTTCTAATGTAATTCCTTTTGGAAATTTTAAAGTAGGTGTATGTAATACCTATTGGTAATGTAAGTACAGGTGGACATGCTTATATGCATTTGTATGTAATACCTTTTTCGCAATGGAGTATTTTTCAAGGACCATATATTGTGCATGTAATATGGTTACAAGTGGATAATTATGTATGTGATATGTGTATGTGATATGCTTACAGGCAGTTTTAGTCTTTTGTAAGGGGCTTGGACTCATGAGCTTCCTCTTGTTCATGTTTACTTGAGAGTTGTCAAAGAGATATGACAACAATCTGATAATTGGGTTGGCAGCTTATTGGTGTGACACTATCAGTAAATTTTAGTGGATAAAGATAATGGATACAAGTTTTTAGGTGGTATTAGAGTTCTCCACAACTTCACAGTAATGGATGCTTGAACCTGCAATTTGTTACTTGTTGGTAAACTAAGAAAAACTATAGCAAATTGTTGGATACTCTTATATATGGGGCTTGATAGCTAGGATACCTTTTTTAACCAAGATGAAATTAACAAGGAGAAAGATATTCATCAAAGAGTCATTATATTAAATTAAAATGTCAAGTGTTACAACAGATTGTTGGAGTCATATGTCCAAACTCAATGGGTTACATATTGCCTATTACATACACTACACTCTCATGGCAGACACAATTGACTCCTTCCAACATCCCCAAACCTAGTACTAAATAAGTAGAATACAATAAACAACACCCATAAGAGAACTAGAACTTTTTTATACGTGTTCATCTTCTCTTCAGCAATCCTTTGTGCAACCTTACATTTTTTTGCCTTTCGCTTTGCAACTCTTTCCATTTCTTGCGCTTCTTCAAGTGATGCACGTGCTTCTTCCTCACCCTCAGTAGCAAGCATTACCTCATTCTCTAGCCTCTTGAACTTTGCTACCACGATAGGTGCTGTTTCTGTGCCATGTTTGCAAGTGTTGCTGTCCAATCATCTAAAAAATTTACAATGTCGGTCATCATCCTATAGCGTACATGACAATATCAATTAAGGCGAAACGAAGGAATTTATGACATATCACAAACAATGTAACTAAACACAAATGTAAACTCACCGGCGTCCATTCCCTATAACCATAAAACCTCCTACCAAAGTTATGGAGCTTCAATGATGTCCTATCCACACAGCAGTCCATGTCGCATAGATGGCCATTAGAGCTGGAGTAGTAGTTACTTCCTTCCGACATTAGTACAAACACCACAACCTTTGCACATAGCACAAAATAAACAATTATAGTAAATACAAACAAATACCACAAAGGCAAAATCACACGAGAACAATCTAGACAAATTCAAAGCATACTTGGAAGTGAAACCAAATACCCACAATCCTGACCTCAGAGCATAGTCACAAGAAACCAAATACCCACATTCCTGACCTTAGAGCATAGTCACTGAAAGCTAAACAAACTCAAAACTAAAACACAATTTTCAGTAGTCATGAAGTCATACATCGAGAAAAAAGAGATGTGAGGAAAACAATAAAGCAAGTAGAGATATGAGTTTTGGAACCCATTCATGAATTTCGGTGTTCCTTTCGGGGCTGAGAAAGAAAACAAAATGAAGACCAACAGAGCAAGAGAAGAAGAGCACTACAACTGAGAAACAAAAACAAAAACTCAACGATAATCTTTGATTTTTGCTAGAGATGGTCTTCGACTTTTGCTAGAGAAGAGAAGCTTTGAACTTTGCTTTCGATGGGTCCGCGCACAACTTCACAAGATGGGTCTCTCTGTTTTCTAGAGATAGGAATTTGGGGAGATGGGTATTAGAGATATTAGATGGAATCTGCAGTGTGTTGGAGATGGGTATTTGATGGCATGGGTTAGAGATGGAAATCAGAGAGCTTGGGATTGGATTCGGAGAGTGTTAAGATTTGGGAAGAATGGGTATTTGCTAAAATTGGGAAGAAGGGAGTCAGTGTGTCTTAAAGAAGAAGGAAGGAGTTTTTAAACATTTTTATATGGGCTGAGGTTATCGTTTTGTTCATATGGTAAGTGTGGGCTCCACTAAAAAGGGGAAAAATGAGTGATATCAAAATCTGAGTGATGAACCAAACAAATTATTTTGAGTTTTGGGTTGTTGGCAAGGTTTTCAGACCCAGACCGGGAGGTCAAACTGTGAAAACCAGGAACTGGATGGAAATTCGGTTTTTTAAGCATAGAGAATCAGCCATATGTGGCAATTCCATGAACCCCTAAAACCGTGGTTGAACCCCTAAAACTGGGGTTGGACCGTATGCAATTTTCTTATACAAAAAAAAAAAATTAACACAATTTTATTCTACTTAATTAAATTATCCATCTCTTACAAGGAATAAAACAAAATTATAGTTAAAATCCTTCAAAGATATTCAACTTTACTTCAAAAATTAATCATAAATTTTAATGTTTTCATGGTTATTATTTTATTTTATTAACTTTCTTAGAGCCCGTTTGTTTAGGCGTATTGAGAGAGCTAAACGTCCGTTTATCAAACCGCAGAAATCAAGATATGTTTGGCTGGGCAAAATTTGTGGGATTGCGTTTTTCAATCGGCAGATTTACACGTTTCAGGAAAGGTAATTTCCCGTTGCGATTTCGAAATCGCGCGATTTGCAAATCATGATACCGCTATTTTTTTTGGGCTGAAAACCAAAAATACCCTCTGTTTCCATGCTTATCCTCAGTCCGCTCCCTTCACCATATATATATACTCAATCCTCTGCCTCTAAACTCATCAATTTCATAAGGATTGGCTCTTCGTTGTTTTTGCTCTGCTTTGTTCATCATCGTTCTTCATCGCAATTCCAGGTAACTATTCTCCCTTACCCATATTTGAATTTCTGATATAGATTTGGGCTTTTGGCATGTTGGTTTACACTACTTGAACTCAAAATATTAGAATTTAGAGATTTTTTGTTGTTGCTGTTGCTAGTAAGTGCTCTCTCTGTCTCACAGATCCTCCATGGTTTTGTTGTTGTACAATGTGAAATAATGTCTCTGTTAAGTAACTTTGATGCCATGGAATTTCTGCCATAAGTTTTCATCCTTTTTGAAACGCATGGGATAATGGCCTTGTATTTTGTTTGTCCTTCCTTCATTATGTGGCCGTAGTGATATGTCTCTCTTAAAGAGCATCTATTTTGTGAAATAATGTTTGGTTGGATTGAAGCTTTTGCAGCAATAGCCTAGGAATTCTTGTTTGATTCTTTGGTTGAAACTGTGTGATTCTTTGTGGTTGTAGAACTTACCTAGGAATTCCTGTTTGATTCTTTGTGATTTTCTCATGGGTTTGGTTGTAGAACTTGTTGTATTTGGCTGAACATTAATATTAACAAACTCATGTTTTTTTTAGATGGGTAAGCCATCCCAAAATAGCTCAAATGTTAGAGCTCAATGGCCATCAAGAGTAACAACTATCTTTTGCGAAGCTTGTGTGGATGAGGTATTTAAGGGTAATCGACCTAATACCCACTTTAGTAAAAAGGGTTGGACAAATATTATAGCAACTTTTGAAAAGAAAACTGGAAAGGAATATCCTAGGGCAAAGTATAAGCATAAATGGGATAGTTTGAAGAAAGATTGGGTACTTTGGAATAAGTTGAAGGGAAGTGAAACTGGATTGGGATGGGATGCAGCCAAAGGAACAATAGCTGCAACTGATGAGTGGTGGGAGAGGAAACTAATGGTATGTTTTGTATAACCCATTGTACATATTTTGTATTAGTAGATAAACCATGCTATTTGAGTTATTAATGAGAATATTCAAAATTGTAGGAGGTTCCTGAAGCTGCAAAATTTCGAGAGAAAGGTTTGGAGAATGTTGACTTATTAGATATCATGTTTAAGGACATTGCAGCCACAGGAGATTTAGCATGGGCGCCCACTTCAGGTGTGTTACCTGATGATCTTGAGACGCCTAAGGAGGGGTTAGGTGATACTTCTGCTGACTCATCTTCTCCAAATGATGATGATGACGTTCATGAAGATGAGACTCCTAACCTCACACAACCACCTAACCCAACACAAAAGAAAGGAAAGAAGCGAGTTTTACCATCATCCACACAGAGCAAAGGGAAGAAAGGAGGAACTACATTATAGTTGACACAACAGCTTAGTCGTATTTGTGATGTTGTGGAGTTAAGGAACTCAGCTTTTTCAGTGGAGCCAAGTAGTACTATTCGTAATGTCATGGAACGCGTGTGCACCTTAGATGGCATTAAGAAGGGTTCCGAACTCTACCTCATGGCAGCACGTATTTTTCAGAAACGAGAGAAGAGAGAGATGTTTGTCGTGATGGAAGAACCATATTTACAACTTAAGTTTCTGCAAAAGGAGGCAAGATTGTTAGGAGGGCACTACTTTGGCACTTAGGGTGTTTTATGTTTTATCCTATGAATAATGTTTTATGGGAGAGAGATGTTTAATGTTTTATTGTTTTATCCTTTGAATAATGTGGCTGTTAGGGTGTTTTAACTTGTTGGGCTGTTAGGGTGTTTGAATTACAAAGATAGAAGCTTGGCTGTATCTTTGAACAGAAAGGTATTAATAAATCAAGAGTTGGGACCTCTTTTCATTGTTCTCAGAATTTTCTGCCAATAAATCAACTTTATTTTTTCACCAATGTTGAGTTTGTTAGGTTTTGTGATAAAAAACTTAAATCAGTGCTGTGTTAGGATCATATTGTGTACTGATTGAGTAGTGTAGTGGCAACATATTGTATCAGAGTGTTAGATCTTTGTGGACTGACTGAGTAGTGCAGTGGCTGCTGTAGTAGAAGAGCTTGCTGCATTACTGCTGCAAGGAAGCATGTTACTACTGCAAGTAATCATGCCTGAGCTCTGATAAAGTTACAACACTATTCCTAGATATGAGTGTGCTGGTTGGAGCACAAGATGCACCTTCCATTTCAATTCCTGAGGTAGATGTAATCATGCTTGAGCTCTCTCAAATACCTGAAATGATGCCTAGAAGTATTGTTTTCTTTAGTTTTAATGTGCAAGCTAAAGTCAACAGTTAATTGACAAGCTGAGAAATAATACACACCAAACATGTACTAATCCAAACTTGGACAAGGAGCTTTTTAGAAATCAAAACTTGATGACAAATAATAAGCCTTTCTCATTAGTAATAGTACTACTCTAGTTTATTTTTTGCATGCAACTTTGATAAAGAATGAGAATTACAAAAACCCAACACTAGTTGGTTGATTCTAGTACTAGAACAATGTAGCAATAAGGAAGAATGCAAAAAAAAAAAAAAAACAGTCATGTTTTGGCTGTTGATTAGCTAAAAAAAAAAGCTCCACCATTGGCTGACAATAGCTTGATTAACTGATATGGTTTTGGAGAGAGAGAGAGAGAGAGAGAGAGAGATCAGAAAGTCTTTCTCATCAGTAATCGTACTTTCTGGTTTGGTTTGCATGCAACTTTGACAGAGAATGAGAATTACAAAAAACCAACACTAGTTGATGATTCTAGTACTGGAACAATGTAGCAATAAGAAAGAATGCTACAAAAACAGTCATGTTTTGGCTGTTAATAGCTCAAAAGGCTCAACCATTGGGCTGACAATAGCTTGATTATCTTGTGTTTGGATCTTGCACTAATTGATATGGTTTTAGAGAGAGACCAGGGAGTTAGAAAGATAAATAAGAAAAATGTAAGAGACCTGTTATTGCTTGATTCCTCTGTTACTTAAGGATTGTAATGGAAATTTTAGTACATGAAATTGAGGCCTAGTTTTAGACTATTAGTTGACCTGTTGTATAATGCAGCAGAAAGAATGGGCAATTGGATCAGTGTTTGTTATGACTTATCTACTTTCCCTATTTTGTTCTGTCACTTAAACTGTAATTGGTTCCTCTTTGGAAGTTGGAACTCTAAAGCTGGAAATATTTATTCCCACATCATTGTTGAATTTATTTTCATGGAACAAAAGAGTCTGTGCAAATGTGTAAGTTTGTGTACTTTAAAATGAACTTGCTAGCAATTTGAATGGAAAATTTTTTTAAGTAAGAATCTTGAAGCAAATTAATTTTCTGGAACAGTCCCTCCAGAATATTGGAATTTGGTTAACTTAGAAACCTTGTAGTTCTAAGCCAATAAGTTTCTTGTATGTACTAGTCAGTCCATCATTCTGAATGTTATTTTGCCTATTTGACCTGAATTTGCAATTTCATGTTACTGTTGTTCTGCTTGTTGGGGTTTGCTGATACATCTGTAAGTTGTAACTTTGTGTCAATCAAAGTTTTCTGAATTATCCACACAAAAAATAATAATAATAATAATAAATTTCAATTGATTAGTAACAAGCTCCTAGCTTTTTGACAGCTCATTAACAACTCACTAGTTAGTCACATGCTTATGTGTTATTAGCAAATCTGCACACTGCTGCACTAACTCTTCTGCACTACGGCATTGCTCCACTTATACTACACTACTCCAGGCTATAATTATGACTTTAGTACTGCTTTATTGCTCCAGCACCATATAGCAACCGTAGCTTGGCATCACAACAACTTCACATTGGGACCCACATTCTTAATCATATATTTTACATGTGCAAACAAATTTAATTATTAAAACTTATTAAAATTTAATGTGCTAGAATCATATTTAGATCTCTTTTTTTTTTTTTTCTTTTTCCAAAGAGAGTAATCATTCTCCCTCATTAAAAATATATAATATATACATACATACATACATACATACATACATATATATATATATATATATATATATATATATATATATATACACACATAAAAATAAATTTTTTTATCCAAATAGTTTTTTGAGACCATTTGTAAAGGAAAATAATTTTACATTACTAATGCGAGACCCACATGTTAATCTGAGATTGAGTAGTTTTGTAAAAAGGTTAGGGTGCTAGTTATTAACCTAGATGAAGTTATGAAGTAGTTTTTTCACTTAATCTTAGATTGATACTACCTATGGTTTTCCATAGGTAGTATCAATCTAAGATACTTTTGTGGGCTTTTGTTGTGTGATAGATACTTATTTTGATTTATCTAGTTATTATTTTTTAAATGATTAATCATTTTCTTTATTGTGATTTATCTAATTTATTGCTATAATATTTTAGGTGTTATTCCTATGGATTACAATGATTATATTGATAATAGTGATGAAGATCATTCTTCTGATGTGGAAACCGATGAATATGATGATGAGGAATTATACGATCTTGCTATGGCTGGATGTCATGTTGCAGTGACATATTATATGAAATATATGGATAAACAACCTTGTAGAGATTCTGAACAAACTGGCTATATGTGGTTGATGGATTGTTTGACGGGTAATGAAACGAAATGTTACGAAATGTTTAGAATGAAGCCACATGTTTTCCTTCAATTGTGTAATGTTTTACAACATACATATGGACTTCAGCACACAAGGCATATTAGGCTTGAAGAGTCAGTAGGTATATGTTTAATAAAACTTGGACAAGGAGCTTGTTATAGGATGGTTCAAGAAAGATTCCAACATTTTGGTGAGACTATACACAGACATTTTCATAAAGTTTTAAAACGCCTTAACATAATGTCAATGGATATCCTCAAGCCTTCTGACCCTACATTTAGTATAATTCCAAGACATATACAGAAAAATCCATTGTACATGCCACACTTTCAGGTATTCATTTCATACATTCTAATTTGTTTCTAATATTTGTTAGTATTATTTCCCAAGTATCTAAAATTTTAGTCTATTTTAGGATTGCATTGGTGCCATTGACCGTACACATATCCAAGTTGTTGTTGGAGACGACAAAAAAGCTTCATATTATAATAGAAAGGGCGTGACATCTTTTAATGTGATGGCAGCATGCGATTTTGATTTACTTTTCACATTTGTTATGGCTGGGTGGGAGGGTGCAGCACATGATACACGTATTTTCTTAGATGCTATCCGTCGACAATCTATCAACTTTCCAAAACCACCACCAGGTATATAAAATTTTTATACATTAAATGATGATACCGAAAAAATCACCAGTGAGTTGCAAGCACTCCTCAAACCAAAGCAATACCTGCGAAAAGAAAATAGAAAACCTAAAAGAGAGCACCGGTGTGGTGCCGGCCAAAAACCCTCCGAAGGTCAAGTTAGAATCTTGTTTCTTCAACCCTAGAATGCCAGAGTTAAGAATATTGTGCGTACCTCGATATCTAGGGTTTCTGGGGTATTTATATTGGGTAGAATTTCCTTTCTTTTAGGATACAACTTCCCTCTCAAGTTCCTTTCCATATAGGAGTCTTCTCAAACGTGTGTCGCAAGAAGTCCAAGTGTGCACGCTTACGTGGGGATAAAGCAAAAGTTGATTTAAAATATATCAAATGACATGCAACCTGGAATCTATAATTAATTCATATATGACGGATTCTCAGCAAAATTGAACCGTCATAGTCGCGTCACCTATGGTGTCGATCCGTCTTCACACTCTCTGTCCCTTCAAGTTCTATGGGAATATCCGTCTCCTATTTTTATTCCCTTCAGTTGCCCCCTTCAGTCCTTGGATCCGTCTTTTAAACCTGACGGATTCATGGAATGACTCACAAAGCAATGTATTGAGATGGGACGGTCTCAGTATACCATGACGGATGACACGTGGCCTGCATTTCTGACGAAGAACACGTGGTCCTTGTGGATTGGCTGTTTCCCCAAAACGAGGCGTCGCTTTGTATTCCATGCCCCTCGTTCTATAAAAGCCAGACATTTCTCCCTTCATTTTCTCTTCCTATCAAAAATTTGTGAGCAGAGCCCCTATCCGTCGTCTCTCATTAGAAGCCATCTTGATCCGGTATGTACTCCAAACCTTTCTCCGTCTTTCTTTTTATTTCATTGTTTTACATATATGCACTTTCTTTAGATCCGTCGGTGTCTTAGGTTATACCGTCATAAATGTAGGTAATGTCTAGTGCGTCAAGTAACCAGTCGTTTGTCCGCGAGGGGGCGGGCTACGATGAAAGGTTCTCGTCAGGTCCAAGAGATCCTGACACTTCAAGTGAAGAAAGGAATCTGTCCAGTACCTCTTCTTCCTTTGACGGTGGTCTGGAGACG
Organism: Castanea sativa; assembly: GCF_040712315.1. Classification (NCBI taxonomy): domain Eukaryota; kingdom Viridiplantae; phylum Streptophyta; class Magnoliopsida; order Fagales; family Fagaceae; genus Castanea; species Castanea sativa. The sequence goes on along the minus strand of NC_134018.1, from coordinate 19,371,769 downwards.
GAGATTTCAGAGTAGTCCAGTAGTAGCTTAGACGGTGTGGATCCCCCCGTCCAGTCAGTGATTGGCCCAGATGGCCTTAGAGAGTTCGTCATGCTGCCTTTTTGGACGGTAAATGACTTTAGGTCGTCTATGACTGAATCTCATCTCAACACACTTAGGACCAAGTATCAAATACCAGATAACATCCGTCTACCTCTTCCCGAAAAATCTGAAAAATGTTACTATAGAGGGGTAGACGGTGTTGGGATCTACGAGCAAGCCTTAAAGGCGGGGCTCAGATTTCCCTTAAGTTCTCTCCACCGTCGTCTTCTTCAGTACCTTGGCCTGTCCGTCACCCAAATCTCCCCAAACGCCTGGAGGGTGTTCATTGGGGTAGAAGTTTTATATGGGGCAATGTCTGACGGTGCCCGAAGGTTGACGGTGGAAGAATTCTTCCACTGTTATCGTCCAGCAGAGATTGTCAAGTCAAAGGGGATGTATAGCTTTGCTGCAAGAAGCCCATTATTGAGGCTCGTCAGTGATACTCCAGACTCAAATAGAGACTGGAAGAGTCGTTACTTCTTTTTGGAAGGGGACGAATGGATGTGTCGTCCAAGGGATAGAACTTACATGCCCGTCGACACTACATGGGGCATAATGCCTCCGTTGGGTATGCATTCCTTTTGTTTCCGTCCAGTTAATCTTTGAAAGTTTGTTTATTCTTTAAAATCTAACCGTCTTTTGTCGCAGCCCGGGACCGTCCACAAGTTGACTTAGAGCAGTGGAGTTTTTTGGAGAAAATTTTTAGAAAGACGAGACTGCAAGAGAGGACTTGGGCTCAACTCGTCACCCTTGATACTCTACATTGGTATTGTGACGGACCCGAACCTTCATCCGCCGCCCGTCAATACGATAACAGAGTCCGAAAACGTATGTTCGTCGAAACTCTATCCGTCTTCCTTAAGTATATTTTTTATTATTATTTTATTTATTTTTTACCCTTGCGTTTCTCATCCGTCTTTGATTTACAGAGATGGACGCCGCCAAGAGGAGAGCCTTCATTAAACAACAGGCTGCAAAGAAAAAACAGGAGGTGGGTCAATCAAAGGGGACGGTCCCACCTGTACTGTCAAAGCGAACTCAAGAAAAAACGGACCGTCCTCCAAAGAAACAAAAGACCACGCTTGAACCCGTCGTGGCATTGGAGGCAGGGAAATCGCTCGTCAAGCATGGAAAGGGCAAAGGCTTGATGAAGGGTCCAGTACCCACCGGGGAGAAATCACCCGTTCTCTTTCGGGAGGATTCAAGTTACGCCCTTGAGAAGTTATCGTCTATCCTGACGGCCGATGACTACGAGGACCTCGGCAATCATGCGACAGAGGCGATGGGAGAGACGGGCCTCTTCACCATTGCACAGGTAATTTTAAATCCATCTTCTAGTTCCGTCAAGTTCTTTTTATCCGTCATTAAGATGGCGTTTGTATTCCCAGGCAATGCTGATGATGAAAGGGTTATTTGGTCGTTGTCTCAATCACGAAACGACCATGGACCGTCTGAGGAGGAAGAACCAGACGATGGAGGATGAGCTTCACGACCTGAAGACCCATAAGATCAATATGGACAGAAAGCTCAAATGCTCGGAGTAGGTCAGGGGTGAAGTTGAAAAGGAGAATGAGCAACTGCGCCAGATTTTGAAGGACAAGGAGAAGGAGCTGACGGACACAAAAGCAAAACTCCAGGATGCAAAAGAGATAGCCGTTCAGGAGTATCGCGACTCCGACCTCCTTCTGGCGGAGCTTGGGAGCTCCTTTGCTGACGGATTCGACGACGCCATCCGTCAGGTTAAGTCGTCGTATCCTGATCTGGACGTATCCCATATCTCGATTGAAGCTCAAGGTCAAACACTTGCACAGTCCGCCCGTTCAGAAAGCACAGACAAAGTGTTTTCCGTCACTGCTCCAGCCGACGGGGGTGAAGCTCTTCCTCCAAGTCAACCAAACGACGGCCAGATGATTGAGAACCCTTCTCCAAAGAATTAGTTTTTTTTTTTTTTTTTTTTAAAGAATTCTTACAGTTGTAAGCAAACTTGTTGAACCATCGTTTGACTCGTACAATTTAACTTGTTTAATCTTTATTTGCCTATTGACTTGCTCATTACCCGTCGCACATTATATGCATATTTATCTTAGTTAGACAACCCGTCTGCTGTGAAGAATTGTATATGTCCGTCCTTTCTTTGGACTTTACTTCCAGATGTATTTTTCGAGACCCGTCCACTTTGGACTTGTAGGTTTTCATCCCTTTGGGATGGTCCGTCCACTTTGTGGATCAATAGAATTTTCATCCTTTGGATGATCCGTCCACTTTGTGGACTTGTAGGTTTTCATCCCTTTGGGATGGTCCGTCCATTTTGGGGAGTAGTAGAATTTTCATCATTTGGATGATCCGTCCACTTTGTGGACTTGTAGGTTTTCATCCCTTTGGGATGGTCCGTCCACTTTGGGGAGTAGTAGAATTTTCATCCTTTGGATAATCCGTCCACTTTGTGGACTTGTAGATTTTCATCCTTTTAGGATGATCCGTCTACTTTGCGGATCAGTAGAATTTTTAACACCATGCATATAAAAATTCCTCTCACTATATTAGTTCAACAGACGAAATTGTTTATGGAAAAAACTTGGGTTCTAGTAAGTAAAAACTATGAATGTTTAAAATTAAACTGAAAATAAGTTGGTAGACATTGTCTTATGACTACCACACTACTGGTAGTACTTCCTTAGGTGCTCCGTGTTCCAGGGATGGACCAACTTTCTTCCGTCTAACGTCTCCAAGTAGTACGTTCCCTTCCTATGCCATGAGATAATTCTGTATAGGCCTTCCCAATTAGGACCTAGCTTTCCATGGGATGCATCCTTCGTCGCGCCAAGCACTTTTTGTAATACCAGATCTCCCACCTTGAAGTCCCGGTGCTGGACCTTAGAGTTGTAGTGTTTTGCCATCATGTCTTGGTACCGCGCCAGTCTCTGTGCTGCTGCTGCCCTGACCTCATCCACAAGGTCAAGCTCTAGACGCAACGCTTCATTATTCTTGCTCTCGTCATAGCTTTCCACGCGGTAGCTCGTTAGTCCCACTTCTGCCGGTATGAGAGCCTCAGTACCATACGCCAATCGAAACGGTGTCTCTCCTATTGGCGTTCTTGCTGTTGTTTGGTACGCCCACAGAACACTTGGTAGTACGTCCGGCCATATACCCTTTGCCCCCTCGAGCCGGGTCTTGATAATCTTTAACAAGGACCGGTTCGTGACCTCAACTTGTCCGTTGGCCTGTGGGTGAGCGGGTGACGAGTAGTGATTTTTGATTCCTAGCTGAGAACAGAAGTCCCGGAATGCATCGTTGTCGAATTGCTTCCCGTTGTCTGAAACGAGCACTCTTGGAATCCCATATCGGCAAATTATACTTCTCCATACAAAGCTGCAAATGTTTTTCTCCATGATAGTAGCAAGAGCTTCTGCTTCCACCCACTTGGTGAAGTAGTCAATACCAACCACTAAGAACTTCAGTTGTCTTGCTGCTATTGGAAATGGACCCATGATGTCCAATCCCCATTGTGCGAACGGCCACGAAGCCGTCATAGGTGTGAGCTCCTCCGTTGGCCGTCTAATCAGATTGCCAAACCGTTGACACTTATCGCAGGCTCTAACGTACACATGGGCATCCTTTTGCATTATCGGCCAGTAATATCCTGTTCGGAGTAGCTTGTGCACCAGAGACCTTGATCCCGAGTGGTTTCCACAAATTCCTTCATAAACTTCCCTCATCACGTAGTCAGCTTCCTCACGGCCAAGGCATCTTAGATATGGTCGGGAGAATCCTCTTTTGTAGAGTACATCTTTAATCAGGATGAATCGGGCAGCCTTAACCTTCAATTTCCTTACATCTTCTTTGCTATCTGGCAGCTTGCCGTTCTTGAGGTACGTCACGATTAGAGCCGACCAGTCATCTTTGGTGCCCACTTCCTGCATTTGAACGTTATCTAATAGCGATGAATGTTGGACGAAGGACAATACCTGTTCTGGGGTGATCATAGGTTCGGCTGAAGCAGCCTTTGCGAGTCGGTCCGCCTCTTGGTTCTCTTCTCTTGGGATCTGAGCTATCGTGAATTGGAGGTCACTCATTCGACCCTTCACTTCTCCGAGGTACCTTCTCATTCGTTCATTCCTACAATCATATCCCCCATTAACTTGACTGGCTATGATTTGAGAATCGGAGTAGACTACTGCCTTCCTGGCCCCAGCCGCTATAGCAAGCTCCAACCCTGCCACTAGGGCCTCATACTCTGCTTCGTTATTTGTAGTGGGGAACTCCAGACGAATCATGCACTCAATCTTATCTCCTTCCGGGGTGTGGAGTACGACCCCGATTCCTCCCGCATGCTTATTGGAGGATCCGTCTGTGTGAATTCTCCATGTGGGCGTCTCTTCTGCCCCCTGCTCCTCAAGTGTAGTGAATTCCGCGATGAAGTCTGCCAGTACTTATCCTTTCACAGCCGTTCGTGGCTGGTATTGGATATCGTACTCACTCAGCTCGATAGCCCATAAAGCCATCCGTCCAGCAGTTTCAGGATTGTTCATTGCTCTCCGCAACGGCTGATCTGTCAGGACTTTTATGGTATGTGCTTGAAAATAGGGGTTGAGTTTTCGAGCTGTAGCTACAAGAGCGAAAGCGAGTTTCTCCATCCGTGGGTATCTCTCCTCTGCGCCTCTTAGCGCCCGGCTGATGAAGTACACTAGCTTTTGTATCTTCCCTTCCTCTCTGATGAGAGCTGCACTTACCGCTGTTGATGAGACGGCAAGGTATAGGAACAATTCCTCCCCAGGCATGGACAGGCTAAGCAATGGCGGGGCAGAGAGATATGCCTTCAACTCTTCAAATGCCCTTTGGCATTCGTCCGTCCACTCAAAAGATCTCCTTAGCGTTCTGAAGAAAGGGAGACACTTGTCCGTTGCTCTCGATACGAACCTATTTAAGGCTGCTATCTTCCCTGTCAAGCTTTGCACTTCCTTCACTGTCCTCGGAGGAGATAGCTCCATAATCGCTTTCACTTTCTCTGGGTTGACTTCAATGCCCCGCTAGGACACCATGAATCCTAAGAATTTTCCAGCAGTAACTCCGAATGCGCATTTGCTTGGATTCAGCTTCATTTTATACGTCCGAAGAGTGTCGAACGTCTCCTGGAGGTCCCTCAGATGATCGGACACCTTTGCGCTTTTCACCAACATATCATCCACGTAGACCTGGACGTTTCTGCCAATTTGGTGCGCGAACATTTTGTTCATTAATCGTTGATACGTGGCTCCCGCGTTCTTGAGCCCGAACGGCATCACCTTGTAGCAAAAAAGCCCCTGGCATGTCACAAATGATGTTTTCTCTTGATCAGCTTTATCCAATTTAATTTGATTATACCCCGAGAAGGCGTCCATGAAGCTCAACAATTCATGTCTCGCGGTGGAGTCTACTAAGGTGTCAATGCGCGGGAGTGGGTAACTGTCTTTAGGGCATGCTTTGTTCAGATCCGTGAAGTCAACACACATTCTCCACTTCCCGTTTGATTTCTTGACCATTACCACGTTGGCCAGCCAATCAGGGTAATACACCTCCCTTATGAAGTTTACTTCTCGTAGCTTTTATACTTCCTCTGCCACGGCTTGATCCCGTTCGGGGGCGAACACACGCTTCTTTTGTCGAACTGGAGGGAAAAAAGGTGATACGTTCAACTTGTGAACTATGATTGTTGGATCTATTCCTGGCATGTCGTCATGGCTCCATGAAAACACGTCTTGGTTCTCTTTGAGGAATAACAGGAGCGCATGTCGGACCGTTTGGTCGACTGAGGTTCCGATCCGGGTGGTCCGGTTAGGCCTCGAATCATCTAGTCGTACCTCCTCCAATTCCTCCACGGGTTCTTCTACTGTTCTCTGTTCCTCGATGTTCATTGCATGTACATGGTCATCCATCTCCATCATGGCCACGTAACATTCCCGTGCAGCCACCTGATTTCCACGCAGTTCTCCAACTCCGTGTTCAGTGGGAAACTTGATCATCAGATGGTAGGTAGAAGTGATGGCCTTCCATGCGTTGAGAGTGGGTCGTCCGAGTATGGCATTATACGCTGAGGAGCAATCAACCACTAGAAAGGAAACATCCTTGGTGATTTGCTGCGGGTAGTCTCCTACTGTCACTGCCAATGTGACGGATCCTAAAGGATGGACCCGGGTTCTTCCAAAGCCAACGAGGGGCGTGCATGCCGGGATCAGGCGCTCTTTAGCAATCCCCATCTGTTGGAACATGGGGTAGTAAAGGATGTCTGCTGAGCTCCCGTTGTCCACTAGAACTCAGTGGACGTTGAAGTCTCCTACCTGTATACTAACCACAAGGGCGTCGTCATGGGGGTGGTGAAGGCGCCGGGCCTCTTCTTCAGAAAACTCGATACTAGAGCCGTTCCGTCGTGTTCTTTCTAGGGAAGAGCCCGTTGAGTGGACACTTTGTACCGTCCGTAAATAGGTCTTTCTGGCCTTTTTAGACGACCTCGTTGAAGTACTGCCCCCTATTATCATCCGTATGTCTGCTACCGGTGGTCTGGGACGTTCGTTTTCCCGTCTAAGATTCTGCTCCTGGGGTTGATCCATTCTCTCCTTCCTCACGAACCTCTGCAACCTTCCTTGCCTGATAAGGGCTTCGATCTGTTGCTTCAGGTCATAACAGTCCGTCGTATAATGGCCGTGGTCACGATGAAAACGGCAGTATCTATCTCTTGGCCTCTTGTTCGGATCTCCCTTCAACTTGCCCGGGAACGTCAAGGTTCCTTCATCTTTGATTTGCATTAACACCTGGTTAATTGGGGCTGTGAGGGGGGTGAAACTTGTAAACCTCCCCGAAGGTGGTTTGGATCTCCGGTCTTCTCGTCGATCTCTGGTTCTTGCCATTTTTCGTCCATTATCTGGTTTCGTATCCTCCTGTCTTTCCCTTTTTCTTGGCTTATAGTTGTCTCTGGCCAGCAAGGCATCCTCCGCGTTCATATACTTCGTCGCCTTGTAATATACATCGGACATAGTCTTTGGGTCATTCTTGCATAGAGAGAACAAGAACTTACCCTCTCGTAGCCCGTTCATGAATGCTGCCACAAGTATCTTGTCATCTGCCTCGTCTATCGAGAGGGATTCCTTGTTAAAGCGGGCTATATAAGACCTTAACGTCTCATCTTCTCGTTGCTTAATACTCAGTCTACATGCAATAGACCTCTTGTGTCGATGACTTCCAATAAAGTGTGATACGAACTATGCGCCTAGTTCCTTAAAAGTGCCGATGGAATTAGGCGTCAGCCTACTGTACCAATCCCTTGCAGGCCCTTTCAAGGTGGTGAGAAAAACCCTGCACATGATTTCATCTGGTACACCCTGAAGATGCATTAGGGTTCTGAAAGACTCCAGGTGATCCACCGGGTCTTTGGATCCGTCGTAGTTTTCCACATGGGGCATGCGAAACTTTGGAGGAACGAGGCATGAATTCACCAATGCTATGAAAGGCGAATCTGTTCTATGGACTAGGTCGTCCAGGTTGCTGGATACCCGCCCTCTAAGGGTGTTCATCATCACATCCATGCGTTCCCTCATCTCCTGCATTTCGGCGGCTATGTGAGTCGGCAAAGTGTCTGAGACAGATGGTCGATTGGTTTCTTGTCGCTCGGGTCTAGTTGAAGCGTTGCTGCCCTCAGGTCTTTCTGCGTTCCTTCCTTCCGGACTAGCGCCCTCCCGGTCTTCCTCTGGTGCACTTGGGTGTGCGGTCCTTTGTCGCAATTGTTCTTCCAAATCATGATTCTGCTTGGTGAGGCGCTCAACCGCCGCCGCAAGCGTTTGGACCTGCCTCTCTAGAGCTGTGGCGTGCGGTTCGTCGCCTTGGTTGTTGTTTGTTGCCATCGATCGAGTGAGTACCATGCAACTCTTTGTCTCAGGAATAGAGCGAGGCTGAAGTAATCGAAAGATTTTCTATTCCCACAGACGGCGCCAACTGATGATGCCGAAAAAATCACCAGTGAGTTGCAAGCACTCCTCAAACCAAAGCAATACTTGCGAAAAGAAAATAGAGAACCTAAAAGAGAGCACCGGTGTGGTGCCGGCCAAAAACCCTCCGAAGGTCAAGTTAGAATCTTGTTTCTTCAACCCTAGAATGCCAGAGTTAAGAATATTGTGCGTACCTCGATATCTAGGGTTTCTGGGGTATTTATATTGGGTAGAATTGCCTTTCTTTTAGGATACAACTTCCCTCTCAAGTTCCTTTCCATATAGGAGTCTTCTCAAACGTGTGTCGCAAGAAGTCCAAGTGTGCACGCTTGCGTGGGGATAAAGCAAAAGTTGATTTAAAATATATCAAATGACATGCAACCTGGAATCTATAATTAATTCATATATGACGGATTCTCAGCAAAATTGAACCATCATAGTCGCGTCACCTATGGTGTCGATCCGTCTTCACACTCTCCGTCCCTTCAAGTTCTATGGGAATATCCGTCTCCTATTTTTATCCCCTTCATTAAATATGTATGAAGGATATTATTTATGCACATCTTACATTTTTTTTTCTTTTACTAGGAAAATATTATTTAGTTGATGCTGGATACCCTTTAAAGAAAGGATATTTGCCACCTTATAAGGGACAGAGGTATCATCTTTCAGATTTTCGACGAGCTGGTCGAGGGAATCACATAGAAGAGAGGTTTAATTATGTTCACTCATCACTTAGAAGTGCAATTGAGCGAACTTTTGGAGTGTGGAAGAATAAATGGAAAATTTTGAAGCAAATGCCACCTTATGACATTAAGCATCAAAGAAACATTATAGTTGCTACTTGTGTTTTGCATAATTTTATTAGAAAACATGATAGGGAAGATGAGGGATTCAATTGGGATGAACATGACTTGGACAGACCAAGAAGCAATAGTAGTGAAGAAGGTAGTAGCAAACAGGCAAACGTTGAAAATATACAAGATGAGGAGATGAAATTTGTTCGTGACAAAATAGCTCGATCCATTTGTGGGTTGTGAACAATATTTTTATTATTTCTGTTTTGGTGTTTGATTTTTCGGATAAGAACTTTTTTATTATTATAATGGATTGTCTAGTATTGATATTGTTGGCAATTAACATTTTAATATAATTATTTTCCTAATCATTTTAATATCTTTTTCTTGATGAATTATTTTTAATATTTTAAATTTGATAAACTTCTCTTCATGAATTTCAACAACAAAAACATCATTATTGTTGTTATTATTAATGTAATTGTTAAGCTTAATTACATATTTTCAATAATAATAAAAAACACTGATCACAGAAAAAATGACAATATAACCTTCAAAAAATAGTTAAGTCCTTTTTGGGAATTTACACTCAAAACAGCTATTTTTATAACAGCTTATCCAAACGCTGAATATGACTTTAAAAATAGAAAACGCATATTTTCACATTTTTACCAAACACTTATTTGTGGTTTTTAAAATGGAGTTTTCAAAACGCACGTTTTAAAAACGCTAGTTTTTAAAACGCGCCTTTTGAAACAGCTTATCCAAACAGGCCCTTATTTAATTATTAAATATATGCTTGAAAATCATTAAATTTCCCTCACGTCTATAGAAATATTAGTCAATTTTGCTAGTTTTATAAATTTAATATCTATATTTAGGCTTTAATTAATTATTAAATTAATTATGACGTCATCACGGTTCGACCCTAGTTCGACCTCGGTTCAACCTCAAAAACCTTAAACCTCTCACTTTTATGGTTCAATGAACGGTCCGGGTTTGGAAACCTTGGTTGTTGGTGAGTAGTGAGTTTTGAGTGATGGATAATGAGTTTGAGTTATGAGTTATGAGTGATGGATGTTGAGTAATGAGTTATCCCCAAACCAAACAAGCTCTTATTGTGGCAGCTTTTTCCCAGACGTCTTCATATTTATTTTATCTGCACTCTCCTTGGTTTTTCTTAAGAGTTTCCTTTTCTTTTTTTAAATAGTAATAATAACTAGTCGTAGACCCGCACTATGCGCGGGAAAATAAGATATGATTATTTTTTATTGGATAATTATTGAATTAATATATTAGATTGTATATTATTAAAAATTCAATGTGTTATTTGAAATTATTTTTTAAATTAGAATTTTTTTGTAGTGTAACAAAATATATTTTGTAGTCAGGTATTATATATAGTGAGATTTGTATGAAAACACAACGCAATAAATTTTTTTTTTTTTAAATTGATAGTGTGAGAACCATTAGACCAAGTTGTAACTATGTATACTTTGTTTATTACTATACAAATGTATGGGATTCTTATAGATATATTTTTCTCAAAGACATAGATCCACGTCTCTTTCTTCCTCACAATTGAAACTAAGTGAAAAAGTAAATAAAGATAACTATGCAATAGATCATTATCAATAAATCATATATTATAAAGTGGAAATATAAAATAAAATAAAATGCAAAAAGAAAAGGTTCCTTAAGTACCTATACATAAAAACATTAATAGCATAATGATGCTATAAAGTAAATTATATTTCATCTTATTCTCTTTTTGGCATTTTTGGTAAAGATGATCAACTAAGTAAAGTAAAAGCTTACAAAGAAAGTTCAGATTAACTAAAAATTTGATGGTCGAGATGCTAATATTTTGTAATAAAATGAGCAAAATAAATATAACAAATAGATTTGAGAAAAATATATAAGATTTCTAAAAGAAATTTTATCAAACAAATGGGATGCAACAATACAAAATTACTATCCTGAATATTTTTTTACTTTTTTGATACTCTACAAATAAAAAAACTTTATTCACTTTTTGTCACAGTATAGACTATAAAGCGATTACAAAATAACAAAAAGTTAAGGAACTTATAACAAAAGGCTTTCTATACAAAATTCCAATAGAAGGGAGACTAATAGGCCATCCACTTTCTTCAAGACATAGGGGATTATGAAAGACCATATATCATTTGCCTACCCTTTTCTCTTTCTCAAATTCACATTACCAAAGAAGTATATGAAGCTAAAAACATTGTGAATACATCTCTGTTCAGTGGAAGTCCATTGGTAGGCTCATTCAAATTCGTAGCCATGTATATTTTGTTTTGATATAAACTTAAATTTCTATTTAAAAAAAAAAACTACATATTAACCCAAACCAAAATTCAACCAAAGCTATAAGAGGGATTTGTGATATGAAATTTTAAAAATACAACACAAAAAAATTAAATAAAAAAACCATCAACCTAAATTAGAGTTATAAGAAAGAATAAAAATGAAACAATAGAGAGAGAGAGAGAGAGAGAGAGAGAGAGAGAGAGAGAGAGAGAGAGAGAGAGTACTTACAGTTTTTTGTGTGGAAAAAAATATGGATTGAATTGAATAAATGATATCAAATTTATAAAAAAATAAGATTGGGAGAAGAAAAGTTAAAATATAAGAAAGAGGAAATGATGAAGAAAGTTTAACAGTAAAGTAAAGAGTAGTAGGGAGATAAAGAGGCAAAGAGAGAGGGGAAGGTTGGAGGAAGGGAAGAAGAGTTTTTTTTTTTTTTTAAATAGGAAGATGAAAAGTTTAAATATTCAATTACTTGAAATTAGAAAGAAGAAAACAAAAAGTTGAAATCAATTTGGATAGCTGAATATAGTTAAACATTTGCATCTAATGAATAGTAACGTTTGTAATGAATAGTAAACATGTGCATATATCCACTAAATGATAATGAATTATTCAATTTTAACAATTACTTGAAATTAAAAAGAAGAAAATGAAAAGTTGAAATCAATTTGGATAGCTGAATTCGTCCCCAAAAAAAAAAAATTTTGGATAACTGAATAGTCAAATATTTGCATTTAAAGCAAATAAATAGTAACATGTTGAATAGTAATGGAGCACATTAACAGGTTTGTCCATTAACTATATTTAATTATTTTTTATATAATAAAATAGAAAAATCATAAAGGAAATTAAAAAAAAAAAAAAAGTATGACGTGGCTAATGAAGTGGCTCAACAGGAGTACAGCAACATTAAATTATACATCTCAACTTTTAGATATATAATAATAATAATAATAATAATAATAATAATAATAACATGGAGAACTTTTCGAAAGAAGAGTATTTTTGGGCTCACCTCTAACTAATAAAACCTACAGGTGTGTAGAATTCTTATAAAATCCTTAAGGAGATTACTTTTCATGTAGTTACACACATAGTAATGGAATCAAGAATTTAGAGCGTGGTCCTATCATATTTGGAGACTCATTAATCAACCAGATGCAAATTTCATTATGGAGTATCAAGAGTTTGGACTTAATTTTGAAATATACTTCATAGAATAGACTCAACTAGTGAATAGACTCTCACCATTACATATGGGAATAAGATTTCAAGCAAAACTGGACATAGACTTACCGGTTAGTCATGATGTTGTTTTATATGAAAAAGGGATTGGCATCGAAGACAACCCTTTTGTTCCAAATCCACAATTGTCACACCCCAATTTGGAATGGACCCACACGCTAATACTAGGCATGTGCCTGATTTAACATGAACCGCAACAACTAGTGAATGTTAATCATTGGAGCATGTGAAGACACTTTTTATCTCTCATGACTTGCAGCAGGATCTAGATGCAGAAAATAAGAATATAATCTATACTATGGACTCCTATAAAAACGGAAGACTTTTTGCTAAAATTAAAAATATTTTGCTAAAAATACTATTGATAAAGATAAAAATTAGTTAAAATGGTACAATGAGAATTATGAATAGTACCAAAAAGTGCAGTGAGACTTATAAATAGTAACAAAATAAGTTAAATAGTAAAATAAGTTGGCAAAAATAATCTTTATCAAACGAACACTTAGCTTTAAATTTTACTCTTCTCCTATTGTGCCATGTCAGATAGACATTCCCCCTCCCCTCTTGGCTAACACTTAAAACTTCCCCATCTAGTTCACGGCCTATTAGTATTTTTTTTTTTTTCTCGACCCTTTTATTGACAATCCTTTAAAATTCAAAATCTAAGCCGATTAAATATCCTTCATTTCTCTCTCGTCACATTGATAAGGTATAAGGCCTCCCTAATTTTAGCTTTCCCATTTCATTTATCCATCAATATTTTTGTCCTTCTTAAAACCCTTTACTTGACACCCCTTGAATTTAAAATTCATCCATTTAAAAATAAATAATAATAAAAAAACAGCATTTCCTCCTTCATCCTTTAACCCACTCAAGAAGTAACTAAGCTTGTGTAGTTCAGACAATCTTCTGATTCTGTTAGAGCTTCAAATTAGCTTTTGTAGGTCACCACATTAGAATTTTTTGAGCCTAGTTAGAGCCTTTGTTGGATCATCAGCCTCCTAGCCAGCAAACAATCCGCCATTCTCAGCATCCTGAAACCACCACCAATGCTTCCCCTTTCATGTAATACAGTGCAATCAAGACCCTTTGATGCTCAAGCACATTAGAATAGGAGAAGAACTAATTGGCTATGTAAATCCAGCAAGCAGGATCATCTCCTTGAAATTTGGGGAAGTCCATTTTCAAGGGCTTGATTTGCCTTACAAAAGAAAACTCTGTAGCTGTTGCATTGTTAGGAACGTGGTACCCTCATGACCCTGATTGCTTCCTCCTTCTAATTCAGCCATTTATTGCATGAACAAATTAATAGACTATATGTGTTTCTGAACTTCTTGTAACTCCTGATCATGGTGATCAGTTGATCGAGTTTCTGTCATCATGAGAGTGATATGATAGAACCGCTCTAATACCTAATATTATGGTTTTGCTGGCCTTAATTGTTTAAAGGGAATTAGAGTTGTCTTGGGGTAGTGTTTAGGTGACATTTGGGCTAGGTCACTTCAAGGGAATTTTGGCCACCTAAAAAAAAAAAAAAAAGAGTTAAGAGAAGAGAGAAGAGAGAAGAATTTAGAACTTGGAAAGAATAACAAGCTATTCGAGCTTCTAACTACCTGAGAGTTGGTAGTTAGTCAGTCTAACACTCCCTAATAGCATAATTACTCCTAATTGACCACATTATGAATAATAGTTAGTCACATGGTTAATTATAGAGTTAGCTGCATTAAAGTCTAGTACATTACAAGTGTCCGCAAATTTCTGCCTGAATAAGCTGAGCACAAGTAAGCTAACAACGACAAAACGCAAGCTAATTAAAGCTAACTAACAAGCTATGTACAAGTATCAATACAATGCAGCAACAACTCCACTCATGCCGCAGTGATACAGCAGCAGCTATGTGACAGCAACACTGCAACTCGTTAACTCAACTAGCTAAGCTGATGCTGACAGCAGGTAGCAGATTCTGTTGCAATGCAACCAGCAAACGGGTTATGCAGCAACAGACAACAGGCATAGCAGAAGCATAGCAGCTAGGTAGTCCAGTCTTGAGGGTCTTAACAGTAGTTGTTGTTAGTCAGAAGTAGAGCTCAAAATCATAAATAGTTACATATCCTCCTCCATTTGTCTCTTATCACAAGGCTGAATCACAAATTATTCTACAACTTTTTTATCACAACTTTGACGTGGCAGACTGTGAGTGTTTAACCATTATTTACATATGGGCTCACTATTTTTCTTCGTCAATCACACTCCGTCACGACACAGTTGTGTCAAGAAATTGTGAAAAATGTTATAATTCTAGACTTTTTCAACATTAAAGCTTCCCTAATTTTGGCTTTCAATTTCTCCATGAACATTTTCCCCCTTTTAAAACCCTTAGGTTGTCACCACTTGATTTAAAAACTTATCCATCTAATATTTTAAAACGGTTGCATTTCCTCTTCCTTTATCCAAACCCTATGACATGTTTTCTCTCTCAATCTCAAATTTCTCTATGATAAATAGAACCATCCTACTCAATGCTAGGGCCCCCATGATTCGGAAACCTTTACTTTCTAGAGATATGGAGGTGCTCTATTAAGTGATTTTTTTTACTTATATTTTATGAAATTTTTAGATAAATTTTGTTAGTTTTGTTAACTTTGATAATAAGGAGAGAGTTTGGAATCTGATGTGGTCTAAAAATAAATAAAAAATTGAATTGAGGGCTTGTTAGGCTTTGGACACTGAAAGTGCTTGTTTCAATTTTTTTTTCCTATGATTATAAATTTTGAGACACGTTTTCTTTGTTTTAAATGTTAGAAATGTTGTAGAATACACACAAAACAATAAAATAACAAACACCACAACAAACTATATATTTTTTTATTAAAAAAAAAAAAAAAAAAGCACCGCAACAAACTAAATTTAATGTGATTCAGTTTACTTTAACTCAAACCAAAACTCAATATTAATTATATGAATTACAGCCATACATAAGACAACCTCTCAAATATAAATTAACCCAAAGCCCCAATACACCAAAAAGTGCCCTCAAATAAACATACTAGACACAAAACTTAGTCTTTAACTCTCCCAAGACAAGCTTTGCTCATTACTCTCTCACACACATCGTAAAGCTGCACCACCATTCTATTTGTAGGAA
The DNA here is from genome assembly GCF_040712315.1 of Castanea sativa. NCBI lineage: Eukaryota > Viridiplantae > Streptophyta > Magnoliopsida > Fagales > Fagaceae > Castanea > Castanea sativa. The sequence goes on along the minus strand of NC_134018.1, from coordinate 19,356,209 downwards.
TCAGTGTATATAATTACTCACGAAATCTAGGTACTACTTATCTTCTTTTGGTCATTCCTACCAACATGTAACTTGTTTTCATGCATCTCCCTTGTTCTATATAAAAGATATCATTCAATTCATTTGGAACAGGCCAACAAATAAAACTATAGCTTTCTTTTTCCAGAAAATCTTTCCTTTTTCAGATATTCTGTTCTTGTTTGTGTGAGTTATATCAGGAGTAGTTTATCTAAATAATTAGGTGTTTCTAATGCTGTTTTCCTTTTAGGGGCGTTCGATTTATTATAAATCTCTTGCTCTTGTCGGTACTCAAATATCAAGGTGCATTGACAATATATAATAATATATAAACCTAACAGTATGTTGGTACTCAAATATAAAGAGAAGGTTTTCTTATTGTTTTACTTTTTCAAGGGAGAAAAAAAAAGTATAAAATAAAATAAGTTGGTAAATCGGGTTCCAATCTTTGTTCCAGAAATTATATTATTATTATATCACAAGAGAATCTCCACAAGCTGGCCTAAATAAACCTAATGAAACCAATTTTATTTTTCACCAGTCATGTCTTTTGGCATTTTCCTTTCGTTTTAAGATCTTTTTTTTATGTGGATGTTAATTTTAAAAATAAGTTGTCTTTGCCAATGCCATACTGTCGGCACCACATCAGGGAAAGTTGAAATCTTAAACAATAGTAATAATCACTTTTATATGCTATATGAATATGATTTTAGCATAATTTATTCCTACAATATTCAATTTTTTTCATCATATAATATTAAAGAGATTTATATATTTGACAAATTAGGATAGGCGTGGGATTTAACTTTGACTAATGTTAGAGACATCTTTTTCTCAAAGGTGATAAGTGGTAATTTGGTCATTGTAGTATGCTTTAAAAAAATATATAATTAGAGTAAAATTACAACAAATCACATCCACATCAATAGTTGCAAAAAATAATTGTGTAGACGATTTTTTAACTTTCCTTTAAGAGAAACAGGATTTTGGTTCATCTCTAAAGCAGAGATGGAATAGATTAATGGTTTGATCATTGATGTAATAGATAGGGCATGAAAAATTCGTTGTTTTAATTAGTCTTAACTAATAATTTTTTTATTACAACATGGAAGTAGTATTGATTTAATTAAAAGAAGTACTTGAATTTGGGGAAGTTTTTCATTGGAAGAGTAATATTATTTATAGCTAACCCCAATACCTATATGATTTCTTCTTTCTGCCTTATGGGATTTTTTTTTTTGACATTGCCGTCTCCAATTATTTTTTCTTTTCTTATTCTTTGTTTCAAATATTTGTTAACCTCCTTTATATCTATTCTTTTACATTATAGTATATTTTTGTCAGTAGTCAAAAGAGACGTCTTACTAAATTCAAATTTTGCCCACCAATAAAAAAGACTAATGAGTTGCAATTAGTGGTAGAAATAGAATCAATCCCCCACCAAAAATTGAAAAATAAAAAAGACCCCGTTCATTTGATTCCTCCGATTCTCTTTTATTTTTAGCTGGATATGCGACATAATACATATGTTATCTATTTGTTTTTTAAATACCACATATTTTACATTTAATTAAAATTTGAGAAAATTGGAGGGTTTAATTGAAGCTTATTTTATCTCATGAAATAATAAGTTGTTGTTCTACCTCATTGCTGATACTCAACATCGACTCCAAGACTTCATAATGACTCATCTACAATACGTCAAGCGGCAAGGGAATAAACCAGCCTATTTTTTGGCAAAACACACCAAGGGAATTACATTTTTTGTAACTTTGATAGAGAAAAATTCACCCATTATTGAATCAATTTTGATTCCAGATGCTTTGTATTTCTCTTCTTCTTGAAATAAAGTTCCATAATTCTCATAAAATATATATATACATAAAAGTTGTTGTTCTGGCATGATATGAGAACAGGTACTTTCTAAAAAAATCTCACATGCTCTCACATCTTTGCTGGAAAAAAAATTATGCTTAAAATCTTGCAAATTAATTTAGCTGATTACGCGAGAAAGCTGACTCTTACCGTACAAATTAATATCTAATGGTCAATAACAAGTGACCTACCATGCATGATGATGACAATTGATTGGTTTTTCAACACGTTTTTTTTTTTTTTTTAGTCTCATCTACAAGAGGAATGGAACAATAAACCCAATTGAACGATCACGCTACAGATTTTTAGCTGGCAAACTAGTTTTTAGCTAAAAAACAAGGGAAAAAATATAGATAGCAAAGAAACCTTCTCAATTAAGGTTTTATTATTATTATTTTATGTATAATTCCAGATTTGCTTATTCAAGCATTACTAATAATAGGAATGGCAAATTGCTGCAATCTTTTCTGTTATATTCTGAGATTTGATTCTCAAAATTTAACAATATTTCAAAAGGAAACCATTGCGAAATTGTGACATCTCTCTCTCATTATGTGGGATTTTTTTTTTTTTTTTTTTTGGGAGGCTTGCTTTAGTTTTCTTTGTTGCAAGTCTACTATAGTGTTCATGTTTTTAAATGGAAGGATCTTTCAACTTTCAACTTTCAAGTCTTCACCTCCAACGTGGAAGAAGAAAATGAGAATCATTTACGGAATATTACAAACTGTCATTGATTATCAATACCTAACTTCCATTAGGACCACGTAAATAATAAAAAATAAAAAGTAAAAAAGACAGACTCTTACAAGGAGAGATTTACGCATCCTAATGATGTTAGGTTAGATTCCAAAAGTTAAGGATTTATCCAACAACGGCTAAGCATTTGGCTTTTCTAAACTAAGGAGTGATGAGTGTATTTGCTTTTCCTTTAGTTGCTCCAATGCTTAATGGGGATGCCAACTTAGTAGAAAGAAAATGGGCTCCAATGCTGATTAGGATGCCATTGCCAATTTGGTAAAAAGTGTTTGATAGAGCTTTCAAAAGATTTCGACTTTTCTAGACAGATACTAGAACTTGTGATTTGCTCTTTTTCCCATTTTCGCTTCAATGTTAATTTTCCAGTTGCTTTAAATGCAGATAGGGATGTGCCAGCTTACTCAAAACAGGAATCCAAGAACAATAAGCCAATAACATCGGGCTCCATACGTATATGTAAAAATTTTCCAGTAAAATTTTTAAGCAAGTAGATTCATTATTGTTTGATTCTCTCTTGAGAATCAGAGAGGAGAACTATGGAATAAAGGAAGTACATGCTCAACTGATGGGACTTGAGAGACCTTACATTCTTAAGCTCTTCAAGTAGTTGGATCGATCTCATATAAGTGAGATTACCGAATTCTATTAAATCTTGTTCAATACTTAATATTGGACTTCAAATAGAGAGCGTTTCCAACTAAAATTTTATGAAACTAAAAGGATGTGATTGATTATAGTCCTCGCGGGAACTGGACAAGAAGATTAATTAACCATATAAACCCAAAAAAAGAGGCAAGCATCATTGGGAGGATGTTAATGTTGGTGTACCATATAAATAGTGGTATTTGCCTGATGTGAGGTCAATAGCAACACAACTAGTTTTCACACCTGAATTCCAGTTGATACAATTTCAATGCGAATTCCCATACCACCTGATATCATTTGTGCCTTGCCTTCAGTTGCCAAAGATGTTGGTTAAAATTAGATCATTAAGCATATATTCAGACATACATACAAACGATTGTTCTAGAGTTCTTTGGTCCACTCATGAGCTGCCATCATGAAGAATTGGACCAACTCCTCTAATCTTTGAAACCCAGTTGTGTCCACATGCTTGTGGATAATATGGTAGACCCAGAATAACTCCTTTTGATTTATATATTGAATTAAAGCCAACAAGTCTCAGAACATGACATATAAACATCCAAACAGAATCATGAACTAAAGGCAAATACCTTTAAATGAAAACAAGGAGACAAAAGATCTCAAATCTCTGCCTATGCTTAATTTTCTGTTCATGTAACAAACATTAAAAAAACAAACCCCACCAAAAGCAAATTAAAATGTGTATTTAGGGAAAAAAAGACACAGACACAAAATTAATCATACAAACAAAGACCCAACTTCAATAATATTAAGAACAAAAAAGTCTCATATTCACAACACTTTCTTGCTTTTTAACCTTTTCCCCTACCATCATCTTTAGCCCACCACCAGATAATGAGGATGAGCCCAAAACTTTACTTAAACATTCTAACCCATTGACCCTAAATGTTCCCTGAAAACCTTTAACATTTCACAAAATGTGACAATTCCAACCAAGCTACAATCATCCTCAATAACCCAAACATAATTCACACGATGAGCAATTGCTTGAATCATCACTGCCACCAAAGAACTCTTGGGATGACAAACTATTGCCTCTGCCCTCCTCACCATCCTGGCTGAGTAACTCATAGACCTGCTATACTTTCCTGACCTTGGAGGAGATAATGAAGACTCATCATCAGATGAAGATGATGTGCTACTTGAATAAGCTGATTGAATATAAGCTTCCAACATGCCATCTAGATTCTTTTCCTTCAACCTTGCTTTAACCAACCTGACTAAATCTTCTGGAGGCCCTCCACAATCAATGTAGGCCATTAGGTCCCCAGAGGACAAGGTTGTGATGGCTGCAGCAACCGTTTCGTCGCAGCAGGCGAGCGTGAAGGGCGAGATCTCCCCTATCAAAGTTCCCTCACTGTCAACAACAGCAACAGAAGTTTGTTCAGCTAATGAACGTGATATAGATTTTACTGCTGATGAGGCTGGAGAGTGATAGTCAATGGCTAAGATGTCAGTGTTGATAATGCCAAGAGTGTCAATAGAGAGTGCTGGAATTGGAGAGAATAGGCCAATGGAGCTGAGGAGGAATCGGATTATGTCCTCTTGAGTTAGCCAGCAGTATTCAAAGCCGTTGTGGATGGTAGTTGCAAACCCTGTGGTTGATGGCTTTTGAAGCTGTTTTCTTCTTGAATAGTTGCTTATTCTGGTTTGTATTGGTACCACTAGGTTCTGGGTTCCCTCAAGGATGAGATCAATGGCTTCTAATAAGCTGAAAAAGAACAAAAATCACAGATCCATGTTATGCAAGAAACAGAGGAGGCTTGGATAAATTGGGTCAGATTTTACATTAAAACTAGAAATATTACATGGAAATGACAAGAATGCTTTTAATTCATGAAATTAAACAAAAACAAAGAAGAGAATTATCTTAATGGGTCTGGAAAAAATCAAATAGAAAACTTTTAACTTCAATCAGAATTGTCTGTAACTGAAGAAATGAAAATTAAACGGTTTACATCTATGAAATAATTAATGAATTTTCTACCCTGCTTGATCAACAAATATATTAGTAAAAAAATAACAACCTAACTAGTGTGAACACCCCTTAAATTTCAGCAAAAGAACTAAATCACACAACTCATGAACTTCAATCAAGCATTTAAAATCATGAAAAAACTCCTATAGGGACATTAAAATCGAAATTTAAGGAAAACCCAGATGAGTCCTTGCGTTGAAAAAAGTAAACAAACTCAAAAAATAGATAAATTTTGTGAACATCAAGAACATAAAATGGACAAAAGATCCAAAATTTGTGACCAGTGTCAATGAATAGTACCTTGAAGATGGTTCCAAATGCATCACGAGTCCTGGAATCTTTGGCAAGATTGCAGAGACAGGTGCCTTAAGAGCTGTAGAAGGAGACAACAAGCTGTCATCTTTGCAAAGATAGCATATCACATCTACCATGCACACCTTGCCAACACATGTACATGTACAGCTCCGGTGATCACCACCAACATTAACTGAGACTGAGTGAGCAGCGTGGTGATCAGCACAGTCCCATATGCTGATGAAGTTGTCTTCAGAGTTTCTCAAAGCAGCCAAGGCGTCAGCAATGGTGGCTGAGATGGGTAAGGACCTCAAGGCTGGCTTGCCAAGACAGAGGTCTGATATTACCACGTGTGCCAACAAGCTCACTGCCATGCAAAAACTAGCTAAGTGATATACCTGTTTTTGTTTTGTGAAAACAAAAACTTCAGCTAAGAGAAACTGAGAAGTGGGTTTGCTTGTGCTAGCCTAGCTTTTAGAGCTTGCGGTGGTGGTGCTGAGCCTTTGTGTTTGTAACGAGAGGCAGAGAGGGTATTTAAATAAGAGAGAGGGTGAGAGACACTTGGGTGCAAAATGTGAGTACGGCAAAAGTACCAAAATTTGTGGGGTCCATCATTTCTTTTGGCCTCATTTTATTTTCTCTCTGATTTAGAGGACACATGACAGCTAAGATGACTGCTTTTTTATCTTACCAAAAATTTGAAAATAAGAAGAAAAAAAAATTAGAATTACAAAAATTTGAGCAACTTTTTAACAGTGCAAAGTGTGATAGGTAAAAAATAATAATAATAATAATAATAATAATAATAAATTCGCATGTAAATAATTGCTATCTACCTTTAAAATATGATAAAATAATTATAAAATAATTTGTAATCCGGAACCTATTCAAAATTAAAACTAGTACTTTGAGTTAGTGCAGGTGGGTATCCATTGGGTGCTGGACTTATCTGGTCTGTATATGCAGTGTGGAAAGTGTAGGGTCCTTTTTTATTATTATTTAATATTAGAGATCATATTAAGGATTAAAGTGTGGTAGGTTTCTAATTAAGGATTAAACCTGGATTCAGGAGCTATTTCACGTAGATTCGACGAGATTTGATTGGATCTAGCGAAATCTCATCGAATTCGATGAGATTACCGTTATATCTAGCGAAATCTCATAGATTTTGAGCCGGATCTTGGTTTTTCTCACATTTTCTCGCAATTTCCTCGCCATTTTCTCAGATCTTTAACGCCAACTGATCTATCCGCCACTCGTTGAAGTCTGATCCACCTGACCCGTTTACTTCGACAGTCGGTGGCGGGTGAGTTTTTCCAAAACTCAATTCCTTCGGGTCGGTTTCGGGTTGGGCACAAACCTGACTCGTGGACAGCCTAATCTGAAGTGAGGTAGAGAAAAAAAAATCATTATAGCATTAAGAACAAGACTTGTAACCAAATTCAAAAGAAGCATATATATATATATATATATATATATATATATATATATATAAAGATTTAGTCTCCTCGGCAACGATTCATTTCGTGCAAAACAGTTTCATTCTTGTTTTCTTTTCATCTGGGCTCACTACAATTACTGTATGATTCATTAAAACCTTGTTTTGTTTAGCTCACTCTCTATAAGTTTATTGTATTGGGCTCTTTGGATTGAGAATCAAATCTAGTCCTTACATATATATATATATATATGATTCACTGCAACCAAGAAGTTAATAGTAATAAAAACTTAAAGCTATTTCATATGAAAAAAAAAAAACAAAACTTAATCTATTTAGTAAACTCAATTAAGAACATCTTAACTATAAGTTAAATAAATAATAAATAAACTTTCAAATGGATTTATTAGTGGATACAAAATCTCAAATATAATATTTACATTAAGAATAAATTCAAACTTGTTAAAAAATAAATTAATTAAACTTGAACTTTTTAATAATACTTAATTACGATTCCAAGCTTAACTTATACTCAAAGCAAATTTCAACAAATCAATATTGAAATTTGCAAATTATCTCAGCTTGAATTTGCGTGTTTGAATAGCACTTTCTTTTTTTCTTTTTTTTGAGGGGAAAAAATAACTTTTATAACAGATGAAATTGATATACAACAGAGATAGCAAGAACCATAAGCAAAACAGAGCTGCATTACATGCTTTCTATAAGAATTAGGGAGGAAACCATAGAAGGATTCACTCCCTTCCATAATGATGTGGTATTGCTCCGCCTAGCATTCTAGGCAAGCTCATGGGCGACCCTGTTATAGTCCCTTTTCAAGTGTTGAAAGCTGCAACTAGTGAAGGTGTCTCTAGCAAGAAGGATTCCTTGGATGAGATGGCTTGATGCACTGCCTGTGCTGCCTTCATTGATGGCTTGGATGACATTAAGTGTGTCAGACTAAAAAATGACCTAGGCAAGCTCCATTTCTTGAGCCAAAAGAATTCCTTACTCAAGGGCCATCATCTCCACCACCTCAGCAAAGAATTGAGCTTGAAGGACTTTGTTGAGTGCAGCGATAGAGTGGCATTTGTCATCCCTGATTATGACCCCAATGCTGGAGTTCTTGCCATTGTTGGCAAAGGCACCATCAACATTGATTTTAAAATATCCATTGGGTGGTTTCAACCATCCACAAGAGAGAGGTCGTCGAGGAAGGAGGGTTTGATGTGGCTGCCTCTTTAAAATCTGTCAGGATGCTTCTTCCCATATCCATTACTTGCTTTGGGTTGGAACCTAGTTCGTCATGAAGAATTTGGTTTCTGTTGAACCAAATAGCCCAGGCAGTGACAAAAAAAAAAAAAAGACTCTAAAGCCTCTAAGCAGCCCTCTGAGATGAAGTGCAAAGCTGGGTCCAAAAAGTTCCAACAACCCATAGGGGGGAGAAAGTCTTTCTTAGGCCAAATCTGTCAAACCTGACAGGTAAAGTCACAAGAAAGGAGTGCATGATGGAGAGTTTCAGGCGCATTCCCACAAATAGGACAAATATCATAAGTATTAATACTTTTGAGCTTAAGGTTCTCAAATGTAGGGAGACCATTGACACAAGCTCTCCAGGCGAAGACATTTTTTTTTTTTTTTTTGTAGGGAGCTTTAAACGCCACAAGTTTCGCCATAACGAGGCTTTTGGGTCTCCTGTTGAACTCTCTCCTTCCTCTGAATTGTCAATCAGCTTTGAGGCAATGTGGTATGCACTTTTCACAGTAAATTCACCTTTCCTGTTACCCAACCAAATGATGCTATCGTCAAACAGGTTATAACTGAGGGGGATTTTGAGTATTGTCTCAACCTCGAAGGGGAGGAAAGTAGCTCTAAAGGTATCAATCTTCCACCATCTTATGTCTTGATCAATGAGGGCAGAAACCATTGGGTATTCGACTAAGTTGCTGGGGGGGGGGGGGGAGAGATGACCTTATATGTAGAAGGGGTGGGCAGCCACTTATCATCCCAAATATGAATGAGCTTCCCATATCCAACCCTCCATCTAGTGCCTTCTTTGATTACCCTTAGGCTGCTATGTATGCTTCTCCAAGAGTAAGATGGAGAAGTACCAAGCTTTGCATTGAGGACATCCCTACTTGGGAAATATCTAGCTTAAAGCACTCTAGCCACCGAAGAATTCGGGTTGGTTAGAATTCTCCATGCTTGCTTAGCTAGCATTGCGAGATTGAAAGCTTAAAGGTTGTGAAAGCCCATACCTCCCTTGCTTTTTGATTTACACATCCGTCTCCAACTAACCCAAGCCACTTTTGATTCCTAATCCTTTTGACCCCACCAAAAGTTCCTCATCATGCCCTCTAAGTCGTCGCAAAGCCCCTTTAGGAGCAGAAAATAGCTCATTGTATAGGTTGGCACCGCTTGAGCTACTGCCTTAATCAAAATTTCCCTCCCCCTATTGAGAGAAGCTTTCCCTTACAACCAGCCAGCCTTTGCCCCACTCTTTGTTTTATATCTACAAAGACCAATGATTTTGATCTACCAATTATGGAAGGTAGTCTAAGATATTTTGAATGGCGAGAGTCTTGCATCGGCCCCAAAATGGCAATGGTGTCATCCTTTGTATCTTGGGATGTGTTTGGAGAAAAGAAAATTGATGACTTGTCTGTGTTTATCTTTTGTCCTGATGCTTCCTCATAAATTCGATGTATTTTCTTGAGCTCCCAGCATTCACTAGCGGCTTTGCTGAATAAAATACTATCGTCTGCGAAAAATAGGTGGGTTATTTTAGGACAGCCCCTGCAGACCAAGAGCCCATTAATGAGCTGGTTTCTGGCAGCTCCCTGGATTAGGCTGAATAGACCTTCAGCACACAAGAGGAACAAGCTAGGAGATAAGGGGTCCCCTTGGCGAAGACCCCTAGTAGGGATAATGTTCCCATAAGTAGCCCAGTTTTATGATTACTGAATATGAGACTAATATTATGCACTGCATGATCAAGTTAATCCATTTATGATTGAAGCCCAATCTCTCCATTACACTTTTGATGAAATTCCACTCAACCGGGTTAAACGTCTTGCTCATATCTAGCTTAATAGCCATGTAGCTGTCCTTACTCGAATTTTTGTGGTTTAAATAGTGCATAAGCTCAAATGCCACCAAAACATTGTCCGTAATGAGTCGGTCTAAAGTGAAAACACTTTGATTCTCCGAAATAAGTAGCGAGAGGAGAACTTTAAGGCGATTGGCGAGAGTTTTTGAGGTGAGCTTGTATATCACATTATATAGGCTGATTGGTCTGAACTCCGTCATGCGCTTAGGGTTCTTAGTTTTCGGGACAAAGGCAATGTTAGTTTTATTAAGTTCCCCAATTGGAAGGTTATGGTTTAGCACATTCAGGACCATGTTGACCATATTGTCCCCCACAATACTTCAATACTTCTAATAGAACACAGCAGGAATGCCATCAAGCCCCGATGCTTTTGTGGGGTGGATTTGTTTAAGGGCAGAGACTACTTCTTCTTTTGTGAAATCTTTAGTCAGCTCTACGTTCATCCCCTCTGTTACTCTTGTTGGTATGACAACTGTGATTTCATCTATATTGCTCGGGTTGGAGGAAGCGTAAATGAATTCAAAGTAAGATGAAGCAACTTTGACTATACTCTCTTTCTCATCACACCAGACTCTATTATGATCCCATAGGCTTGAAATTGTATTCTATTTTCTCCTCTCTGAGGCCTGGGCATGGAAGAACTTTGTATTCCTATCTCCCTCTCTTAGCCAATGTGCTTTAGATCTTTGCCCCCAGTAAAGTTCCTCATCATCTAGTAAGTTATTAATTTCCTTCCTCAGACTATTAATTTCTACACTCAAAGATCCATCACCATTCAGTTGAGATAGGGAGGATAGAGTTTTCCTCTTCTCCTGGAGCTTTTTTGGAATCTGCACATACACCATGGAGTTCCAGGTTGCAAGCTTTGCTGTACAAGCCTAAATATTCTAAGTCATGCCTTCAGGGGTATCAAGGCAACTCCCCATGCCCCAGCATGTTTCAATGACTGTTTCACAATCTTCTCTCTTTGTCCACATGGCTTCAAAATGAAAACGCTTTCCCCGGGGTTGGTGAACTTTGGAGAGGTCAACTAACATTAAAGCACAGTGATCCGATGTTGAATTGGTAAGGTGATGCACATTTGTCATCCCAAAATTTGTTATCCAATCCGTGGTTGCCAAAGCCCTATCTAATGTCAAGCAAATTCTAGCATCCCCTTCCTACATGTTACTCCAGGTGAAGTTAGGTCCAAGATAACCCAAGTCTTGAAACCCACAATAATCAACTACATTTCTAAAGCCTGTCATTTGGTGTTAGGATCAAGTGGCACCACCAAATTTCTCCTCCATACAAAGGATTTAATTAAAATCCCCCAAACAGAGCCATGGTAATTGAATTTGATTATGAAGGAAAGCTAGAAGGTTCCAAGACTCATACCTTTTATGTGTGTCCGGGTGGCCATAGAAGTCAGTAACTCTCCATTTGAAGCTGTTTTCTAGTTCAATGACCACTGCATCTATATGATTCTTTGTGAAAGACTTGGTTTCTAAATCCACCTCTCTAGATCAAAGGAGGGCTAGGCCTCCACTTCTACCAATGCTTGGGACGATAAGACCATTGGCTAGGCCAACTTTATTTTTGATTTTCTCCATACGCTTTGTTCTTGATTTTTTCTCTGATAAGAAGACAATACTGGGACTCCAACACCGCATCATGTCCTGCAGCACTTTGACTAACCGGGGTGTCCCAAGTCCTCTGCAGTTCCAACTCAGGAGACTCATGGCTCCCGGCGGTGCTGCCTAGCAGCCACCGCCGATTCCTCCAGTGCCTCAGTTTTGGTCTTTGTGCTGAATTCACATCTTCTTTTAGTAACACTAATGCCTTCCTCTTCCTCTAAATCTATTTTTCCTTTTCATTTAAGCCCGACTATATTTACCTGAGTGGGAAATTCTTGGGCCTGAGCTTCGGTCTTCGCCTTTTCTCTTACCATGCGTTTCCAGCTCCCTTTTCCTATTGTGATGTTTCCGAAACATTGACCCAGAGTAGGTTCCACATCCACTTTGTTATTTACTTCTTTCCGTGGGCTTTTTCTAGTGGGCTTCCGTGGGCTAGTGACTTCCTTCATCTCCACCTCACTTTGGATTGGTTAGCCCACTATAAATAAAATATCCTCTATTACTCCTTTCCCGCCCGAATAATTTGAAACAGCCTTAGTGGGTAATGAGTTGATAACATCACGTGCCTCTGACGTTCAGCTTAATTCCTGTACCATCAGAGCTGATCTGTCGCCTTCTCCTTCACTTCGGTTTTCATGCATAGGCGGGCAGCTTGACATACCATAAATCCCCGTATTTTCTGGGTTTCCTGGTTTCGCGTTACCTCCTTAGTTTGTGCTCCGATCACCACTCTTCGTCATAGACTTGATGATGGGTTTTGACATGGATTGGCTATTAGCTCTACCCCGTTCCTCACTTCCCGTTTCACGGCCTTCACTGGACATTCCTCTTGATTTGTTGATGCCTACTTTAGCGGAGTTGTGCGCCCTCATCCACTCCCTATATTGCCTCGGTGTACTCTGCCAGTTTGGGTGTTTAGAACAATACCTATCATCGTGACCTATTCTGCCACAAAGATAGCACAAGGTTGGGAGTCTTTCATATTTAAAGCTCACCCAACACGTTTCCCCCTCCATGTTTACTATCTTCCCCTTTCTCCGAAGGGGTTTGTTTATGGGGAGGTCAACTCTAATTCTCATATACTTCACTTGATCAGATTGGGTGGCACGCTTATCTCCTTCTATAAAGGGCCCCAAGCTGTTCCCCAAATCTCGATGCACCTCTTCAGACATGAGCTCAAATGGAAGACCCTATATTTGAACCCAAAAAGGGGAGTGGGTGAAAACGATATTTTCAGTTGACAGACCCTTCGACCATCTGCATAACAAGAGTAGGTTGTTGTCAAAATTCAAGGATCCATTCTTTTCGACCCATTTTATTTGATATTCAGAGGTGAACTTGAACTAGAGGATGTTACTCCCCACATCCACTATCTGCAAGTCCGACCCCATTTTCCAAGCTACTCTAAGCGTGCTTTTTAGTGCCCATTGATTCTGGTATCTGTCCGAGAGAAGTCTCCCAAACAGGCTCAGTGAACATTCTTCGAGCAAGTCAGCTCTACATCTCGTTGTAATAGCAATTCCTTCCTCTTCTTCCTTTGTGAGCCTCAGACTTTGTAAACTGTCAACTACTAATTGTTCCATAAGAGAGAAGAGTATTAGCAAAGGCCCTAACTATTGAGTGGTAAGGAGAAAAGTCTCTGTACCGAGAGAGAGAGAGAGAGAGAGAGAGAGAGAGAGAGAGAGAGAATTAAGTGCTCTCACACCTTTGTTGGAATGTGATTTGGGTATTTAATTAAAAGACCTATTTTGAGGGTACAATGAGAAATTTTTAACCATTTGAATCCATAAGGGTTTAGTTTGACAATTCATATCCCTCAAAGAGAGCTAATGGAGGAAACTGGACAGTAATATTGTAAGTAACTATTTTGTCAACTGACTACATAATGAGTTACATATGGTATACTTATTACTTAGTGTATCTAAACACTATTTCCCATAGGCGTAGGTCTCAAACTTGAATAGCACTTTCTAGTTGCAAGAAAGTATCCAAACACAAATTACAAGAACGCTATACACGTGAAGCTTTTTTGGGTGATATGTGACTGCCTACAGGGGACCATAGTCAAACGGAACTAGTCACCGCGTTCCTCAATTGTAGGCCTTTTCACTTCAAGACGTGTAATGAATATGATACGCGTTAAACAAATAACTCATCTCTGCAGCTGACATGTTATACGCGTTCTGTTTTGTTTGTAAATAAAAATTATCCCAACGGCTGTCGTTTTATTAAAAAAAAAAATCCCAACTACGTGTGGTATTTTATTTTTCAATATTTCATTCCATTTAATATTTTGAGGAAATTTTTCTTACATTTAATCTAGGCTTCTAAAGTCTAAACCTAATAGTTAATTAGAGTAAGCATCCTTTAATAAAAAAAAATGCCCAGTATGCATTTGAATAAGAGTTTTCTTGATTCTTTATTTTTTAATGGGAAGACTAAAGCTTTATTCAAAAAAAGAAGCAAATACAATATCTTGAATAAGAGCTTGTTCTAAGAAATAAGAATAATCTTTAATTCAAACTGAAAAATCATCAATGTTGATTTGCTTATTTGTTGAATCCCTATCTTGAGAAAATATCATCTTGATCATTAAATTTTGGGGTCATTATTAATTTAATTCTTGTATTTTGATAGCAGTGAATTTTGTTCATGTTATTTTTAACTTATAGTCAATTTAGTTAGTAAGTTATTGATAATGATCGAATTAACTGTAAATTGAAATAATATAAACCAAATTGAGTATGGTTATCAAACTATATAGACAAAAATGATATTTTTTGTCGTTTATAATTATAAGGAAAAGACTACCCATAAAATCAATGGAAGGACAATGGAAAATTTCAGCTTATTCTACCCTTCCCATAGGAGGTCTATTAAGCCCGGCCAACCTAAATTTATTGCTTCTCCCCGCTATATAATTTCCATGGCAATTAATTTAGTCGTGACTCATGAGATGTGGTTTGAAAAGATAGCTTGATGCTTGCCTCTCAAAGGCATTTCTTCTTTCAAACAAGTTTTTTTTTTTTTTTAAGATAAGCAAAAGTAATCTTGAAATCGACATTGTCCCCTATGGTCATGAGGATCCATTAATGTTGGCAATTGTATTTCAAACATTATAGCATGGGCCTGGAAGATCTACTTTGACCATTTGTAAAACGGACGGTCTAGACTTACTCGTATAGTTGGGCCTACATAGAGAACCAGAATTGAACTCTAAAGCTGTTTGGGTTGATTGAGTATGACGAACGATGTGAAGGAGAGAGTAGTGCAACACATTGTTTGATTTTTACCTCATAAGATTTGTAGCCACTTATTTTTAATCACGTCTTTTCTTACGTTATTGGGTCTAAATAAAGTGTGATTGATGGAACAATCGGGATAAACACAGCCATTAATTCGAGGTTAGTGAGTAGGCTGAGCAGTGACTAAAGTGGGGGCCACTTAAGGACCCTTTTTAAACTAGGTAATTAAAATTAGCATCCTAGTACATTTTTAATTGCACTTTTTCCTCTTCACTTTTTCTTTTTTCTTTAATCCCAAATAAAAAAATGGTAGTGAGTTTTGTCTTTCCAGTTGCAGCTTGCAAGTGCATTGCAACATGTTGTGTGGATGGCAGAGGTGAGAGTCACACCTAGATAAGTGGCACTAAAAAGGAAAAAGAATATATATATATATATATATATATATATATATATATATATATATTCCTTTAACTTCGAATTAAATTTAAACCGTCAAATAATGCTAATATCACAACAAAATTTACAATTTTTACTCTAGTGTTATTCACAACTTGTCACGTAGATAAGTTATGATTGTGTTTTTTGTTGTAGTACTAGCATTATTCCTAATTGACATCTTCTTCTTTTAATTTGAAATAATAAGTCCTTTGCTTTTTATAATATGGAACATCATCACTATGGAAGGATTTTTGGGAAGAGAATTGTAGCATACCACGAATATTCAATCCCACCTATTAGAATTGAGAGTCACATAATTAAGAGAAACTCTTAGTGAGAATTGAGTCCAGGATAACTACACAATCCCACCTATCAGAATTGTGTATCAAGTAATTCAAAGGAACTTTTAGTGATGATCACATCCAAGATGTTTAGGTCTACAACTTATCCCAAATTCCCAATAGTCCAACCACTAGACTGCACCCTAATGGATTTATCCTGAAGAATTAAGAAATGTCTTAATTCATCATTTTGCTACTATTCTATTAATAAATACTAATAATTTTTAATAAAATTTATTAAATGAATTACATAGTCCTGAGAGCATTCATATCAAGAAGAATGCTATAACGCTAAAAATGCTATTAATAACAACCAACAAACAAATAACACACTACATCAAATATGATATATGCTATAATTTTTGACACCTTGCTACAATGAGCTGCCATCTCTAGCAACTCACTGTAACAAGGTGTTAAAAAAAAACTAATATTATATTTATTCTCTCTTCATTTCCTAAATGAATAAATAAAACAATTTTCTTTTTCTCTCTTTCTTCTCTCCCTTTCTTTTCTGTTTAGTGTCGTTTCTCTCTTCTTCTTTCTTCCTCTCTTCTTACTGGTTCTCTCTCCTTCTTCTCATTGATGGATCATGGTGGTGGTGGATCATGGATCATGGCTAAGATTTGCTTCGATTTGATGGATATTGTTGGTCTATTTGGTGGATCGTGACTGACTAAGATTCAGTATGATTCCTTCTCTGGAATCTCCGGTGGTGGCTGAGATCGTGGTTGAGATTTGGTCCGATTTTGGGTTTTGTGGTGTTGTTTTCACATTTCAAGTGGTGGATGTTGTTGTTTTTCTGGGTTTTGTGATGAATCTCTATGGGTCTTCTTGGGTCACTGATTTTGGGTTTTATGGATGCTTTTGTTTTTTTGGGTTTTGTGGTAAATCTCTATGGGTCTCCGTGGGTTTTTATGGGTTTTATGCTTTTTCTAGTGTTTTTTTTTTTTTTTCAATGGTGGTGGCTGGGATGGATATGGGTTTGCTGGGTTGAGATGGAAGATTATGAGTTTGTTGGATACACAAGTGGGTATGGGTGGCTGGTTTTTTTTTCTGGTGGTGATAGATGGGGTGGGTATGGGTTTGCTGGGTTGAGAAGTTCAATGTGAGTTTGTTGGGTTAAGAGAGACAGAGAGGAAGAGAGAGAGAAAGAAATATATATTGAAGAATAAAGAAATAATAAAAAAGAAGAATATTTAAATGAAGTGGTAAAAAATATAGAACCATTGATGTTGGGTGTATTGTAAAATGAGTTGTTAAAATAAATAAAGTGGCTTTTTAAAATGTTAAATGCTAAATTTTTTGGGAGTTTTGATGTGACTTCTCTTATGTGATGTATTTTCCATCCAATCTTGTTAATAGAATATAATAATAGAATGGTCAATTTAAGCATTTATCAATGTTAACGTATGTATTAAAGCCACTGCTCTGACCTTTTCTTAGCAGTCTTGTCTTTATTGGTGTAACTCCATTCTTAATATTTCTTCCGCTGTCACAAAAACTGCCACAGCCTTTCGCCGTTGAACCTTCGAGTCTTCCAGACATCGTCCTCAGGTTCCGGACCTGTAGCCAGACATCGTCCTCAAGTTCTGGACCTGTAGCAGCCGCTGTTAAGGAGTTCGAACACTGCAAAGACCACTGCCTTTTTGGGCACCGCCGTGAATATTGCTCCGAAAAATTTTCCTAAGGTACCACGAAGATCGTCTTGCTCCGATCTACCTTGTCGAGAAAACCTCACAGTCATCGGAGGCTCCACGCACCTTCACGCGGCGCGTGGCAGCGCGTGGCGGCAGGGCTAGGTGACGTCATCACTGACGTCATCATCCAGCGCGCTACTGACGTCATCCGCCACATCATCGTTGACCAGTCGTTGACCGTTGACTTTTGACCAACTGTTGACTTTTTTGCAGCCCAAGTTCTCCTTACTCAGTTTTTCGCGTAGATTTCATTTTTGCAGTCTGTTTTTGCATATTATGTCTCTAAATGGATAAAAATGATGTTTTTCTTCCTTACCCCATCAATATTGTATTGGAGGGGACTAGGAATTATTTATCTTGGTCTCAAGTTATGCACAGTTTTCTTAAGGGTCGCATGCTCTGGCATTATTGTTCTGTTGCAATCACTATTCCTGTGAAGGGGGCAAGTGAAGAAGATGTTGTCTTCCTCAGTCGCATGATTGAATGGGATAGTCATAATCACATGATCCTTACATGGATTCGAAACACTTCCATTCCCTCTATCTCCAATTTACTAGGCAGCTTTGATGATGCGAAATCAGCATCGGATATGTTGGCCAAAAGATACTCTACTACTCATGGATCCATGAAATATCAGTTAGTGGTTGAATTGCATCAACTTAGGCAAGAACCAGGGCAGTCCATCAATGACTACTATGATCAGCTTCGCTTCATTTGGGACCAAATTGACCTTTCTGATCCAACTTGGGCATGCTCAAAAGATGCTCAACAATATGCTGCTATTAAAGATGAATTTCGTCTCTATGAGTTCCTGATGTCACTCCACAAGGACTATGAGCCCATTTGAGGTCAGCTTCTTAGTCGTTGTCCTCCTCCCTCTCTTGATATTACTGTGAACGAGTTAGTAAGAGAAGAAGCTCGCCTTGAAACTCTTCAAGCCCAGGATAAGTTTAATGTTCTGGCCCTTACTCCTTCTGCTCCACCCATAGAGCAACCTCAGCACTCAGGTGATCCCTCTGGCTCTAGCAATCGTCGCAAACAGACCAACAAAAGGTTTTGCAACTATTGCAAGCGTCCTAGCCACACTATTGAAACTTGTTACCGTCGCAACAAACCCACTGCTGCAGTTGCAAATACTGAGTCTACTTCGCCAATGCCTCCCATTTCAGCTGAGTCCCAGTCTTCTGGATCCACTATCAACCTCTCACCCACTGAACTACAGGAGATCATAACTCAGGCTGTTCGTATGGCTGGTAATGCATCTCTTTCCACTGCTCTCTCAGTTTTACCTAGTAAGTCTCAAACTTGGCTTTTTGATTCTGCCTGTTGCAATCACATGACACCTCACTCGTCCTTATTCTCCAAACTTGACCCTGCTCTGCATCCCCTAAATATTCACATAGCTGATGGTTCCACCATGCATGGGAATAGTCGAGGTTTTGTTTCGACCTCCAACCTCTTTGTTCCTGGGGTCTACCATGTTCCTGACCTATCCTATAATTTGTGTTCTGTGGGATAATTAGCTGAACTAGGTTATCGCCTTATTTTTTACTATTCTGGGTGTATTGTGCAGGATCCGAGGACGGGGCAAGAGCTTGGGACCGGCCCTAGAGTTGGGCGTATGTTTCCCGTGGACAATCTTCATCTTCCACTTGTTGCTTCAGTGTCTGTTGCTGCTGCTGCCGCTGTGGTGTCTTCCTTATTGTCTTGGTCATGCACCTTCTTCTCGGGTACAACAGTTAGCTTCTAAGGGTCTGTTAGGTTCTGTGTCCAAAGACACTTTTGATTGTACTTCATACCAGTTAGGAAAACAGCCAGCTTTACCTTTTAATAATAGTGATTCTATTTCTAATAGTATTTTTGAGTTAATTCATTCGGATGTTTGGGGACCTTATCCTGTTGCTAGTATTGGTGGATCTCGATATTTTGTTGTTTTTATCGATGATTATTCTCGTTACAGTTGGATATTTCCTATGAAATCTCGTTCTGAAATTTTGCCAATATACAGTAACTTTGCAAAAATGGTTGAAACCCAATTCTCCAAAAGAATCAAAATTTTTTCGTTCTGATAATGCTCTTGAATATACTCAATATGCTTTTCAAGCTCTGTTACACTCCTATGGCACTATACATCATCTAACCTGTCCACGTACCTCTCAGCAAAATGGCCGAGCTGAACGAAAACTTCGTCATATTCTTGACACTATTCGTGCTCTTCTTTTATCTGCCAAGGTTCCTCCCCCATTCTTGGGTGAAGCTTCTCTTCATGTTGTTCACACTATTAACCACATTCCAAGCACTGTCATCCATAATCAAACTCCGTATGAGCGCCTCTTTGGGTCACCCCCTGACTATCATCACCTTCGCTCATTTGGATCTGCTTGTTTTGTTCTTCTTCAGCCTCGTGAGCACAACAAACTTGAGCCTCGATCTAGACTTTGCTATTTCCTTGGTTATGGCGAAACACAAAAGGGGTATCGATGTTATGATCCTGTCTCTCATCGTCTTCGTGTTTCTCGTAATGTTGTCTTTTGAGAACACCGTTTGTTTGTTGAACTCTCTCATTTTCGTTCTTCCCTCACTACCTCATCTGTACTTGATGTCTTTCCAAAGGAGTCTCATGCTCATTCTCCTAATCCTCTTGATCCTCCTTTGGACTTCTCTATTCAACCTCCAGATCCTTTTGATGCCTATTCTGGACAGATCGAAGATGAACAGATTGATGACGAGCTACCCCACCTTGCGCCTGGGTCCCCCGCTCCTGCTCCGCCTGAAGATCCTCCACAAGACCTTTCACCTCTGCCAGACATTCCACCTCGTCACTCAACCCGGGTAAGATCCATTCCTACACATTTACTTGATTATCATTGTTACACTGCACTTGCTACACTCCACGAGCCTCAAACCTATCGTGAGGCCTCCACTGACCCTTTATGGCAAATTGCAATGAAAGAGGAACTTGATGCATTAACCAAAAACCATACGTGGGACCTGGTTACTCTCCCTCCTAAACAGTCTGTGGTTGGTTACAAGTGGATCTACAAGATTAAGACTCGCTCAGATGGGTCCATTGAGCGCTATAAGGCTCGTCTTGTTGCAAAAGGCTTTACACAGGAGTATGGGATTGATTATGAAGAGACCTTTACTCCAGTTGCTCGCATCTCATCTGTTCGTGCCTTCTTAGCTGTTGCTGCTGCTAGAAAATGGGATCTTTTTCAGATGGATGTTAAAAATGCATTCCTTAATGGGGATTTGAGTGAAGAAGTTTACATGCAACCTCCTCCAGGTCTCTCCATTGAATTAAACAAGATTTTTCACCTTCGACGTGCACTGTATGGTCTTAAACAAGCTCCTCGAGCCTGGTTTGCAAAATTTAGCTCTACCATATTTCACTTGGGTTACACTGCCAGTCCTTATGATGCTGCCTTATTTCTTCGTCGTACTGATAAAGGCACCATTTTACTTCTCCTCTATGTGGATGATATGATCATAACTGGTGATTACCTTAGTGGCATACAAGAACTCAAGGATTTTCTCAGTCAACAGTTTGAGATGAAAGATCTTGGACACCTTAACTATTTCTTGGGTCTTGAAATCACTCGTTCCTCAGATGGTCTTTATATTACTCAAGCCAAGTATTCCTTTGACCTTTTGTCTCGTGCTGGACTCACTGACAGCAAGACTGTTGACACCCCAGTTGAGCTTAATGCGCATCTGACTCCCTCGGGGGGGAAACCATTGTCTAATCCTTCTCTTTACAGACGATTGGTTGGCAGCCTAGTCTATCTCACAGTCACTCGTCCAGACATTTCCTATGCTGTTTATAAGGTCAGCCAGTATTTGACTGCTCCACGGTTGACTCACTATGCTGCTGTTCTGCGCATTCTTCGATACGTAAAGGGCACTCTCTTCCATGGCCTTTTCTACTCAGCTCAGTCTCCTCTTGTACTCCGTGCATTCTCTGATGCTGATTGGGCAGAAGATCTCACTGATCGTAGGTCCACCACTGGCTATTGTTTTCTTCTTGGCTCTTCCTTGATTTCTTGGCGAAGTAAGAAACAAACCTTTGTGGCCCGCTCCAATACTGAAGCAGAATATCGTGCTCTTGCTGATACCACATCTGAGCTTCTTTAATTACGATGGCTTCTTAAGGACTTAGGTGTGTTTACATCCTCTGCTACTCCTCTTTACTGTGATAATCAAAGTGCCATTCACATTGCTCACAATGATGTCTTCCATGAACGGACTAAACATATCGAGATTGATTGTCATTTCATCCGTTTTCATCTTGTTCATGGTGCTCTCAAGCTCTTCTCCGTCTCTTCCAAAGATCAACTTGCAGGCATCTTCACCAAGTCTCATCCTAAGGGATGCCTTCGTGATTTAGTTGACAACCTCAAGCTAGTTTCCCATCCACCTTGAGGTTGAGGGGGGCTGTTAACGTATGTATTATGGGCTTGGCCCAATTAGGTTACTTACTTGTATAGCACACATTGTACTACTTGTACTGCACTCATATTTGCTTGTACAGCACTCATATGCCTCCTATATAAAGGCACTCATGTATGTTATTTTAGTGAGAAATACTATACTATTGAATTCAGTATTTCTAACAATCAAAGTTTAGGAATTTATTATTTCAAATTAAAATAATTGGTTCCGTTTGATTTTGATCTAGAAGTTTAGGGGATTTTTTTTTTTTTTTTAATTTTTCCCTTCAAAAAATTCCCCTTGTACGTATTACATATAGAGGGAGTATATATGCAAGGTTTGGGCTAGGTAACTCCTCAATTTCTAATTAATAATGTTTTACTCAAATATCTAAAGTCATTCGTGATTTCGTGTATAATTTTAGGATAACGTCTGAGATTTATTATTTATAGAAGTGTATATATATATATAGAGAGAGAGAGAGAGAGAGAGAGAGAGAGAGACCACATAAAGATTATAGTTTTCTAAAAATAAAAGTCTAAGATTTAATTTTACATCGATATTTACTTTTGTATTTTTGCTTCTTTTCAATATACCTAAACACCGTATTGTTGAGTCGTCCTACATCGGTAAGGGGTGATATTGAGAAGAGGTTTATCACTTACTCCGCAACACTAACTGCCTCATGCAGTTTTGGTGTTGGCGTGTGAGTATATTCCCTTATCTCATCCTCCTTCCCCTATATATATGTGTGAGTGTGTTTCTCAAAAAAAAAAAAAAAAAAAAACACCGTATGACAATTGCTTAAAAATAGAGGTATAAAAATTACTCAATCCTTTTGTCAGTCGTTAGATATTTCTCAAGTTTAATAGATACATGTTTTGTTCTGGGTTATAAATACTGAATTTATATGTGAATTGTGTTTATAGTATTTTCCAGTACTAGCTAGTGCGTATATCATATATTATATATGGCAGAATTCATAGTATATACATAACCATCATAATATTGGTCTCTCTCAAAAATAAATTCCTGAATTTATTACTGTAGTTTTATTGCTGGGTGATAGCAGATTGGTGCGAAACTCCCTACATGTCAGCAAACTGTGAACATGCTGTCGTATAAAACTCTCATGGAAGCAAACTAAATAGGCTCATCTGCACGCCATACTTTCTGATGATAGGATTTAAAATTTTCTGAGAATAAGCTAGCTTGTGTTAATTGTGATCTTTGGCCATTATGACAAACCAACATTCTACCAAACGCAGAGAGAGAGAGAGAATAAGCTAGCTTGTGTTAATTGTGATCTTTGACCATTATGACAAGCCAATATTCTACCAAACGCGCAGAGAGAGAGAGAGAGAGAGAGAGAGAGAGAGACATGTTTATGGCTTTATGCAGTGTTTTACACTTTTGTTGTTAATATAAGTTCAAGGTTAAATCATTTTCTTTTTTAATCATTGATGATAAGTAACTCCTAGTTGTTACACAAAATAGGTCATAAATACATAAGATTAAAAAGTTACCTCTTGATTTTTTTAATGTTAGACTTCTTGACCAATGACTAGTTTCCTCCACAAACCCAAGGTTCCCTCCTATATAATGTTGACAAGATTTTGAGATTCCCCTTGAAGAAAGTCCTGAGCAACTTAGTCTTGAAAAAGAAACAACTTTGGCTCTTTTTAGAGCAGTAAACGAGCCGAGCTTTATCAAGTAATGCATGCTCAAACTTGGCTCGAGCTTGTGACAAGCCTAAAAATAGTGTTTGAGCTTGAGCTTGAGCTTGTGGAAAAACAAAAAAGTTTAAGCTTAGCTTAGCATGGGTTGGCTTGATTAATTAGTCAAGTCAAGCTCAAGCTTATTATCAAGCTCAAACTCGAGCTTAGGTCAAGCTTTTGAGCTTAAGATCTAAAAAATTACATTATCAAATGCTTAAATCTCTAAAATTATGAAGAAAAAAAAATAGCATACTAATTTTATCATACATCTAGTCCTACTTATGATTAGCCATTATTCAAACTAAAATTTTACATAATTAAATTCATTCATTCATCATTCTCTGTCTACAATTTCAGTAATTATTTAAAATACAATTTTTACATTCACGTTAGATAGTGAAAAACCAGAAAAATACTTGTTTATAACTATTTTGAATAAGAAAATACTATGTTTCATAATAATACTTTAGATGATTGATAGCATAGGATCTTATGTGACCAACTTAATTAATTTATTTATTTTTTAATGTAAATATAGTCTAAAATGGTTCTTGGTCAATTTAGAGGGAATAAAAAAAATTAAGGTAATGGGTAGTAGTCTCATGTTGGCTATGTCATTATTAAGATATGTGTAATGAAAATATTTAGCTGATACATATAAACTTATAAATGAATCTATACTTAAATTGTTTTGTATTAAGTATAATAGCTCACGAGCTTGTTCGTGAACAAATTTTTTTGTTTGGACTTGACTTATTTATTAAACAAATCTAAAACTAAGACTCAAATTTAACTTATTTATAAATAAACATTTTATCGAGCGAACCCAAATGGTTCATGTTCATGATCTACTTATTTAGTTATTTCATTACAGCCGTACTAGCTAGTCCTTCCTCGTAGCCAGAGATGAACTGCATTCACTAATCAGTGCTAGCTGGTGGTCCTCGTTCACAAATTGTTGGACCTACAAATTAATGCTTCCCAGTTCATAATCGAATTCTCAACCCTATTCTCACCTCAATTTATTGTAATAGTGACTTTCTATAGCAATGGTTCTACTTCGTGCAAATCCCAAGTAGATGGGATTCAGGGTTCAGTCACCACTCACCAACCCAACATTAATAATTACCTGTGATATTTTATTTTCAAGTCCATAAAATTATATGCTTATTACATTGGGAGCCCATCAAAATCTTTTGAAACATGAAAAACATGCATATATTAGCTTACTCAAAAAAGTCAAACTTATATTATTGGGCTGATTGGACCACCCAAATTATTGCGAAAATTAGACGAATTCTCTTGGTAGTGTACAAAATATATAGCCATTAATTTCTAGCCCCGAGTATACATATTAAGCATCACTTGTGAGTTGTGATCTTTGTTGAAATGTTACTACTAGAATTACATCCTCATTTGCAAACAAAATTTAGTAATTTATCTTAGTTACCAAATGAAAAAGAGGGGGCACTTTAATAATCTAAAACTAAATATCAAATATTGATTTCCATACTTGGAATGAGTCGCAGCTGCACCCTTAAAGCAATTCTTGAGATGTGATCAACCAACACATGGAATCCAAGAAAGAACGAGGGCAATTAGTATAGGATAATTCTAAAATAACACATTCAACCATAACTTTTTTCTTCCATCTCATTCTTCCTTATATTCAAACCATGCTTTCATTATTATATAGGTCACATGGTCGATGGCTCTAACCACAATAATTTTTTTTTTTCCTAAGCTTATCGTGCTCGCACAGAAAAATTGTGAACCATTTTCACATGCTTTGGCATTAAAAAAAAAATCTTCATAAATAGAATAAGTCAAATCTGTTATAGAAGACATCTTCTATCAACGTGAATTGTGATTACATTGACTCTTTTGTTCTTTTTTAAATCTTTGGTTTTAAAACACACTACTTGAGCCCACCAAGAATATGATATATTTGATTTTGGACCCAACCACCAATAATATTTTATGAGTTCAACCACCAATCCATAGACCTAATTGTGAAAAAACTGAATTCACACGTCAAAACTAAATGCAAAATGGTACCCACCCATGTGCACTTACAACACCCATGGCTTTGAACAGGAGGGCAATTTACTTGTTGCCTTTGTCCTATCGCCTTTAGATTGGGGACAATATTACTGCAATTTAAGAACGATACTGGTAGTTTTCACAACAACAACAAAAGAAAAAAAAGAATGATACTGGTACAGCAACATCTTAAGTATTAGCCCCAAAGTTTTTTAGATCGATTTTGGATTCTTAATAAATTAATTAGAATCAATCACTTATACAAGAATAATGGAAAATTTTATGTACAATATCATAAGTGCAGTGCATTATATACCCAGTCAAATTCAAACATATGGGTGTATTGATTCTCAAACCGATCTGGGAACTAATTGTCCTTGTTTTATAATAAAATATATATATTATTTTTCCCTATAAAATAAAATATTTTTTGTGTTTTATTGGTCAATGCGATAATGTGTTTGAATTTAAATATACTAAATTTAAGGTGTTTTACTTAGGTTTTGTCCTGAGAATAACACTAGTAAAACAACATATTATATTGATTTAATATATTGTGATTTATGGTATATAAAAAGGGCTGGCTTTTAGACTGATTAGTTAAGCCATTCCCTAAGGCAGTAAGGCCCCATTATAAAAATTCTCCGAAATTTAAGGGTACACCAAAAGAAAAAAGGCCTATTACAACGGAAAAAATTGTTGCAATAATTACAAAATCGTTGCAATAAGGTGTTATTGTAACGTCGAAAAAGTTATTGCAAGCCGTTGTTATAAACTTTGAAGCAATAGGTTTACGTAACACGAAGATCTCATTACAATAAATCCTACATATTACAACAAACAGGTTGATGCAAAACTTTTTTATTACAACAAATAACTTTGTGACAATAGTTTACTGCTTCAAAGGTTTGGTTATAATACATGAAAAATGTCATAGCTTATTACAACAAACAACCTTATTGCAATAGGTTGAGTTTTTTTATTTTTTATTAATTTGTCTTTTATCTTGTCTTGCAATATACACATTATAAGACAATATAAACATTATGATGAGGAACTACAATAACAAATTAAAGATACAAATCAAAAAAATGCAAAAGTCAAAGTACTCCATCAAATTAATATGTTCAAAAACACAAACATATACATAACATGTTGAGTTTACGATCAAACACATGTAACAAGTCTTTTTAATTTTCACCTATTACAACAATATATTTTGATTTGAAATAAGTGGTTACTTATTGCAACAACATATTTCAAAATAAAATAAGGTTTAGTTATTACAACAACACATTTAGATGTAACAAGGTAATTTTTGCAACAATCTTAATTGATGTTATAAATTTAAGTTACTATTACAACAAAAAACAACCCACAGATGCAATAGTATATATATTACCCCAATTATTTTTGTTGTCGCAATATTACTTGTTGTAACAGGTCTTTTTTCTTGTAGTGGTAATAATAATTTTTATTAGAAAAAAATGTCTAGGTTGTGCCCACAAATTGTTATAAAATATTTTTTTATTAGAACAATTTCTCCAAAAAAAATGAAGTCATTTTTAACAAGTCAATTAATAAATTGTTAGTAGTTTTATATTTTATTTTGAGATGTTCCAAAATAAAGTTATTTTTAACAAGACAATTAATAAATGTTTTAACTTACCATTTACTTTATCTATATAGTCAATGCTCATCTTTTATCAAATTTGGACATTTTTTTTTCGAAAAAAATAAAAATTTGAAGTTAAAGTTATTTATAGAGTCAATACTCATCTTTTATTAAATTTGAACTTACAATGGTTAGTTGTCAAAATGCCCTTCACATTACACCTATTGGATATTTGTATCTGCTCATAAACTTGGTTAATGTGTATAGTCTTCATGTGGGTCTGTAATCTGATCTGAGTTGAAGTTGCTCTAGACCTTGATAGTTGAAACGTAGGGCACACACATCATATTTTTCGTAAGAAAATATCGTGCACATATATATGGTCCATTTATTCATGCTAAGCTCCTTTCATGAACACTCCACATTGTAAATTATTCATATTTTTCGTAAGAAAATATCGTGCACATATATATGGTCCATTTATTCATGCTAAGCTCCTTTCATGAACACTCCACATTGTAAATTATTCATGTATAAATGTATATTCAAATATTTATATATGGCAACTCCTTCCAAAACCTTTATTTCCACAATGTCATAAATATATATATATATATATATATATATATATATATATATATGTAAGTGCACAATTGCACCTGGCCCCAAGAACAGTTACGGGCTCAGGCCCAATGAGCCTTAAACAATGTAATTTGTAGAGTGTGGGCTTGAAACCCAGGTTAGAAGTGTTTGAGGATTAAATAGCAAGCTAAAGATTATAAACACTTAAAAACAACAAAGAATGCTCTGAATCAATCTGCTCGGACGTAAGCCGAGAACTGTTCTTATATAATTTCTCTCTCTTTCTTTTTCTCTTTCTTTTAGGTTACAAAGAGGGAGATCCCCCTTTCTGTCTTAGATTCCCCCTTAAATACTACTCTCTTGAATACCTTTTACACGTGTTGCTTTACCTCCCCTTTAACCTAGATATTTCTTTTCCCAGTGCCTTTGAATAGTAACCAGAAGTTTCTCTTCCACTGTTCAGGTGTCACTTCCCCATCAATGCGGCCAGGGTGGTAGGTGCAGGGTCTTTAATGTGGAGGTAGCAGCCTTTATCTTTGACATTTCTTCAACACCAGTGCTTCTGGGGCATTCTAGGGTTTACCCCTTTTAACCATTAGTCTTAACCGTGTCATCCCCTAATCTTTATTGCGAAACCCCGAGTTCTTCGGTGTCCGTCCGAGGACAAGTTCACCCTCGGCGGGATCCTCGGACCCTCGGCGTATGGGCCGACCCATAGTACCAACAAATTCTAAACCCAGTAGCTGGTCGGCCTTCCCTAACACAGCCCAAAAGGCCCACATTCTCATCATGATCTTTTCGCCCCCCACAATAGCCCCTCAAAACTCTAATTTTCAACGTCCGAGGAGAAAAATAGGGTTTTGATCCGACGAGAACCTACTCCACTCACTTTCTTAGTAATGGTACGTGTGGAAATCGTTTCGCGTCCCAGAAGATACCATTTGGCGGTTTTATTTTGAACAACGCGCGTATTTAATACTGCCAGTTACACTTTGTCCCTCACGTTCAACGGTGAGATGGGCATCCAACGGCCCTCATTACTCCACGAATTTTTAGGCGGGACAAATATAATTTCGAGGCCGCCTTTTCGCACGTCGTGACGCTTCGGGAACCTGCGCCTTCATTTAATTCTTCAGGGATCAATCCCATCAAAACACCTACAATCATTCTTTACCAGCAGAAAACCGTGTAAACCCGTACCTCCAACTTTGTAAGTTCTTGCTCTCTCTGTTCTTAACCTTTTCTCCTCGGATACAGTCCTCGGCTGTCTTCGTATATATCTTTTCCTTTAAAGTCTAGCCTTTCGTTCTCTTATAATGGGTAGGTTTAAGTGTCTAGTTGATTCCGTCGCTGGGATGGAGGGTTTCAGGGCTAAATACCGTATTCCCAGCGATGTAGGACTAAAGTATTGCCCGGCAGAAGCCGTGGCAGGTTCTAGGAGAGAGGAAGAGGTTATCATCCCTATGATAGCCTTCATAGAGGGTGGGATGACCCTTCCAATGAAACCCGTAATGAGGGAATACCTTCGCAACCACCGGTTGTGTCCCGATCAATGCCTCCCGAACGTTTTTAGAGTTCTAGGTAGTGTAGATGCTCTCAACGAGCAGATGGGTTTAAACCTCACATGGCACGATGTCGTGTTCCTATATGAGTCCCATAAACTTTCTAAGGTAGGTTATTATATTAAATCTCGGTCCAGCACCGTTAGGCTAATCTCCTGTCTGCCCAAATCAAACAAAGGCATGAAGGACGACTACTTGATCGTGTCTGGAAACTGGCACGACGGCCTCCACTGCCCAGTTGAGTGGGGGGATCCAGGTGCGACGCCGTAGGATTAATCTCCCCACAACACAACTTCTCCTAACACACACAGAAATGCGTATTCACATTTACTTAAATTTGTTAAATATTTGTGTGAATCTGACCAGATTTGTTTGTTTTGATGTCTTTTTTTGCAGACAAGCAGCACGTGCGTCCTCGTTTGAGTCACTGCAACATTGCCGATCTAAACCGAGTACTTCGCTCCGAAGTGTTCGTTAGTGAAGACTTACAACTCCGGGCTGCTCACCTCATTCTAGGGTACAATCCCCTTTCCTCGGACTTCCAGGAGATAGAAAACGCCATAATTACGGGCGACCGAAGACGAAAGAGGATAAACGTAGCTCGACCCCACTTTCTGGACGACCGCGAACTCCCAGACGCTCCCAACACCGTTTTGTACAACCGGCCTATAGCAGCAATCCCCCTCGCTGTGCATTCGCAAACAACTATCATTCCAGAAGAACAGGTGTCTTCTTCACACACTCTTGACGACGAGATAGATCAATTCCATCTCGAAGACACCGAGAGACCTCGCGGGAACCAGTTTGTGGTACTTTCCGACGAGGAGGAAGAAGCCACCGAGGCCTCTAGAATTGCAGGGTTCGTGGTTGCCCTTCCCGAGGACGAATTTGAAGAAGACATGGGAAGAATGGAGGGCCTCCTCACGAATAGGGCTGCTAAGGTTGCCGAAAAAAAGAAAACGGGGACGTCCCAAGTTCCCCCAGCTTTACCTCCTCCTCCTCCTCCAGCTGAGCCAAAACTGCCAGCCGAGGATCCCAAGAAGAAGAGGAAGGGGGATAATGAGGGGACGATTAATAAAGACCCCAAGAAGCCACGCCAACAACTCCCATCGGCCCAGCAGCAGAAGCTGGACAAGGGCAAGGGTAGAGCCCGTTCGGTTGAAATCGGGGAAATCAGGGACGAGGCTGAAGTGCGCCGAGCACCGACCACCTGGTCCCCTGATCTAAAGCTGGACGGCGCACCCATCTCCTGTCAGTCCAGTATAAGGGCAGTTCAACAAGGCCACGCCCACCACCTGGCCGAGGTCTTGGAACGCCCTCTTCTGCTGCCCAAGGACATGGAGACCTTGGAAAAAAATGGGCCAGCCACAACTATTCCTGTCACTAAAAAGAGACTTAGTGCTGGTAAGTTTTTCTCCTTTTCTAGGAAGATTCCACTTTTAATAATATTTATAGGTAAGTTTGTTTTTTTATTATTCCTAACTCCATCATACTTTGTTACAGGCTATTCAGGAGGTCTTTGTAGCTGAAAAGCTTGTTGAAGACACTCGGAAAGTGGCCAGAACTGAGCTCGAAATCAGGATGGAGACTGAGAAGTCTTTGGGCACAGCCCTTGCTGAGAACGAGAAGCTGACCTCGGAGGTGTCAGATCTGAGGAAAGAGAAAAATGGGGTTGAGTCAAACTTGAAGACCATGAAGACCCAGATAGAAGGACAGCGCAAGCTCCTTCATGTAAGAGATGAAGAGCTCTCCCAAGCTCAAAGGGAGTGCTCGGATCTGAAGAAGCAGCTGGCACTGATGAAGGAAGAAGCCAGCTCCTTCCAATCCTCTCTTCAAGCTGCCAAGCAGGCAAGTTTTGATGAAGGGGTAGCAACTACCGAGGAGCAGCTGACAGAGGAGTTCGCGGCTTTATGCCGCGAATACTGTCAAAAAGTATGGGGGGAAGCTTTAAACGCAGCAGGAGTTCCCCAATCTTCGGATTTGAGGAAGTCCGAGAACGTTTGGCTTCCCCTAGAAATACAGGAGATTGAAGAGGCTCCTGCTGCGACTCCTACCCCTGAGACAATTCTTCCTGCCCTACCTCCGGTGGTCCCACAGCAAATTCCTGATCCTACAGAACCTTCTGGTTCCAACAAAGAGAAGGAAGGAGGAGGGGATGCAGAGAATGACTTAAGCCAAACAGTTGAACCCAATGTCCCGCCAACGAAGACAGCAGATAAGGGAAAGCAGATCTTGACTCCCTTTGAGCTAGAGTTGAGAAAGACCGAGGGCACTAGTACCTCTCAGCATGAGCCTCCTCCAAAAGCTTAGGATTTAGCTTAGAGCTTCTCTTTTTCCATTTTTGAATTAACTATGTAATGCATATTTAACTGATTAATGAAGAACAATTTCATTTACTTTTCACTTGGGTTGTATCTGTTATACTTTATTTTACCTTTTTTGTATTTGTTATAAATATTGCCATTAGCACATAACCAAAATTTCTCAGAGTAAACAAATCTAACTCCAAGGATTGCACAATCATAACTTTCACATAATCTTATGTACATCATTAAAGATTTAACAAAAAGTGACATGGTTAATATATTCAAACCATGCCTTGATTAAAAAGAAAAGAGGACTTCATATAATGATTAAGCCCTCATAATGCACAACACTGTTTCTAATAGGATGTAAGATCCGAGGACCATTCCTTACACAAAAATTGCTTAACGCTTAAAGACATGAAACTTAAGGTCCGAGTTTAATAAACAGTAACGCATTAACATCAAGACATAATAAGGAGACAACCTAGATCAAAATTGATTCTTAAAAATTATAACTTCAAATGTTAATTTTCCCAAAGTAGGAGGTCCGAAGACCCGGCATAACTAAGGTTCTGTTTAACAAATGACAAGACATCAATTTCCACAAGGTTTGTGGTCCGAGGACTACACTTAACCAAGTTTCTGTTTGATTCTTAAAAATTGTAACTTCAAATGTTAATTTTCCCAAAGTAGGAGGTCCGAAGACCCAGCATAACTAAGGTTCTGTTTAACAAATGACAAGACATCAATTTCCACAAGGTTTGTGGTCTGAGGACTACACTTAACCAAGTTTCTGTTTGATTCTTAAAAATTGTAACTTCAAATGTTAATTTTCCCAAAGTAGGAGGTCCGAAAACCCGGCATAACTAAGGTTCTGTTTAACAAATGACAAGACATCAATTTCCACAAGGTTTGTGGTCCGAGGACTACACTTAACCAAGTTTCTGTTTGATTCTTAAAAATTGTAACTTCAAATGTTAATTTTTTCAAAGTAGGAGGTCCGAAGACCCGGCATAACTAAGGTTCTGTTTAACAAATGACAAGACATCAATTTCCACAAGGTTTGTGGTCCGAGGACTACACTTAACCAAGTTTCTGTTTGATTCTTAAAAATTGTAACTTCAAATGTTAATTTTCCCAAAGTAGGAGGTCCGAAGACCCGGCATAACTAAGGTTCTGTTTAACAAATGACAAGACATCAATTTCCACAAGGTTTGTGGTCCGAGGACTACACTTAACCAAGTTTCTGTTTGATTCTTAAAAATTGTAACTTCAAATGTCAGAGCTACTCATAATTTCGAAATACACACTGACAAAAGCTCATTTCATTAATAATAATACCTTCTAAGATTATTTACATTCCATGGACGTGGTACTATTCGTTCGTCTAGATCAGCTAGCCTATATGACCCTATGCCTGCTACTGAAACAATGCGATAGGGGTCTTCCCAGTTTGGTCCTAGCTTGCCCCAAGCTGGGTTCTTAGAAGTGCCTACAACCTTCCTTAACACAAGGTCACCAGGTGCAAGCGGTCTTAGCTTCACATGGGCATCATATCCTCGTTTTAGCTTCTGTTGGTAATAAGCCATCTGGACCATCGCTGCCTCGCGCCGTTCCTCAAGCAAATCTAGGCCTTTTTCCAGGAGCCCATTGTTATTCTCAGGACTAAAGGAGCTGGTCTTTAAGGTGGGAAAACCAGATTCCAGAGGTATCACCGCCTCGGCTCCGTAAGTCATAGAAAATGGAGTTTCTCCAGTGGACCTGCGCGGTGTAGTCCGATACGTCCACAAAACATGAGGGAGCTCTTCTACCCATCTGCCTTTCGCATCATCCAACCTTTTCTTTAGCCCACTGACAATGACTTTGTTAACGGCCTCGGCCTGCCCGTTTCCTCGAGGATAAGTTGGGGTGGAATACCTATTTATAATACCCATGTCACTACAATACTTCCTAAAAGCCTTACTGTCAAACTGAACACCATTGTCCGAGATGAGCGTGTGTGGTATACCGAATCTGGTAACGATGTTTTTCCAGACAAACTTCTTGGAGTCAATGTCTCTTATATTTGCCAAGGGCTCAGCCTCAACCCATTTAGTGAAATAGTCTGTTCCCACAAGTAGCCATCTTTTATTGCCAGCAGCTCTCGGGAACGGCCCTACAATGTCCAAGCCCCATTGTGCAAAAGGCCAAGGGCTGGAGAGAGGGTTAAGAACCCCTCCAGGTTGGTGAATATTATGAGCAAATCTCTGACACTGATCACATTTCCTGGCGTAGTCTTGGGCCTCCCTTTGCATATTGGGCCACCAATAACCCTGGGTCAGAGCTCTGTGAGCCAAGGACCTTCCCCCAGTGTGGCTGCCACAAATCCCTTCATGCAATTCTTCTAGAAGCCCCTCCGTTAAATCAGGGTGTACACACAACAAGTACGGTCCTGAAAAGGATCGTTTGTACAATTTTTGATCCTCGGACAGCCAGAATCGTGGCGCCTTTCGGCGTATCTTATCTGCTTCGGATTTGTCCTCAGGAAGGACATCATCCCTAAGAAAAGATACGACCAGGTCGATCCAACTAGGTCCAGGCCTTATTAGATGGATACGAGGCGCGTTGGTAATGACTAGAGAGGGCTCTAGCAAATCTTCAACGAGGATAACCCTAGGTAAACCTTGAGCCGAGGACGTTGCCAGCGTGGCTAAGGAGTCTGCATGGGTGTTTCCGCTCCGAGAGATATGAGTTAAGGCGAAGGAGCCAAATTGAGTTTGCTGACGCTTAACCTGGGCCAAATATTCCTGCATCCTTGGATCTCTAGCCTCCATGGTCCCCATGACCTGTCCGACCACCAGTTGAGAATCCGAGAAGATGTGGATTTCCCTTCCACCCATCCTATGTACCATTTTCATGCCTACCAAGACCGCTTCGTATTCAGCCTCATTATTAGTAGCCGAGAACGCCAATCTCAAAGATTTTTCGAAGACAATTCCCTCTGGGGACATAAGAACAAGTCCAACACCGGATCCTCTCTGATTAGCCGCCCCATCCACATACATTTTCCAAATCGGAGGCACGGCAGTAGTAATCACACCAACTGATTTTTCTTCCAGTAATGGCTCGGCAAATTCCGCCACCAAGTTAGCGAGGATCTGGCCCTTCACCGAGGTGCGAGGCTTATACTTTACATCAAAAGCCCCCAGGATGGTCCCCCACTTTGCTATCCTTCCTGAGTAGTCGGCGCTACGCAGAACTGACTTGAGGGGCAATTGGGTCAAAACAACCACTGTGTGGGACTGAAAGTAATGGGGAAGCTTTCGCGTGGCATGAACCACGGCCAGGAGCGCTTTCTCTAAAGGTTGATAACGTACCTCGGCATCACCCAAAGACTTACTAACATAATATACCGGTCTTTGCACCCCGCTATCATCTCTTATCAGGACAAGGCTGACCGCGTGGACGGCCACTGCCAGATAAGCAAACAAAATCTCATGTGCTTCTGGACGAGAAAGGATGGGTGGCCGAGATAGATATTGCTTAAGCTGTTGGAAGGCTAACTCGCAGTCCTCGGTCCACTGAAACCCTTTCCACTTATTCAGCAGTCGGAAGAAAGGACGACACCGGTCAGCTGACCGAGATATGAACCTGTTCAAAGCGGCAATCATTCCCGTCAACTTTTGAATTTCTTTCGGGTTCCAAGGAGGCTGCAAGTCTTGAATAGCCTTAACCTGCACCGGGTTTACCTCTATGCCTCTATGTGTAATCATGTATCCCAAGAACTTCCCAGAACCCACGCCGAAAGAACATTTCGAGGCGTTGAGGCGCAACTTGTACCTTCTCAGTATCTGAAAAGTGTCGGCCAAATCTTTCACATGTGAGGGGATTTTTTTGCTTTTCACCACCATATCGTCAACGTATACCTCAATGGTTTTCCCCATCTGCTGTTCGAACATTCTGGTCATCATCCTTTGATAAGTAGCCCCAGCATTCTTCAGACCGAACGGCATGACCTTATAATGGTAATTCCCCGTCGGCGTAATGAATGCGGTCTTCTCCTGATCCTCCAGTGCCAAGGGAATCTGGTGATAACCCTGGAAGGCGTCTAAGAAACTCATCCGAGGATGACCGAAAGTGGCATCCACCAGTTGATCAATACGTGGCATTGGGAACGAATCTTTGGGACAGGCCTTGTTCAGATCAGTAAAGTCCACACATACCCTCCACGTTCCATTTTTCTTTTTAACGACAACGGTATGGGCTAACCACTCAGGATAGAAAACTTCTTTGATAGCCCCAGCCCTTTTGAGTTTGAGCACCTCTTCCTTCACAGCCTCGGAATGTTCCCTGGAAGATCGCCGAGGTGGCTGCCTCCTTGGAATGATGGCCGGGTTGACATTTAGGTGATGACAAATGAAGCCCGGATCCAGACCTGGAGCTTCATAAGGATCCCACGCAAAAACATCAACATTATCCCTCAAGAATTCTAACAACTCCATTTTCTCTTGGTGTGGCAAAAGTACACCGACTTGGAAGAATCTCTCCGGGTCATCGGCCACTGGAAACTTCTCTAATCCCTCGCACTGTGTCTCATCTCCTGTCACCTCTCCAGATGAGCCAGGAGCCGTTAACTGCTATAAGCCCTTGTTGACCAAAGCCGAAGTCTCGGCTTCCGTCTGATGCAGCACCGCAGCCGATATGCACTGCCTGGCTACTGATTGGCTGCTGAGGATTTCCTCAACACATTCCCCCGAGGGGAATTTAACTTTAACATGTAAGGTAGAGGAGACGGCTCCAAGCGCATGCAACCAAGGCCTGGCAAGGATGGCCGTGTATGGAGAGTACGCATCAACGACGATGAAGTCCACCTCCACCGTTTCTGAGCCGGACTGAACGGGCAAACGGATCTGTCCCTTCGGCACAACGGCTCTCCCTTCGAAGCTTATAAGTGGCGAGTCATAAGGGGTAAGGTCTTCCAACTTCAATCTTAATCCCTTAAACAGATCAGGGTACATGATATCCGCACCGCTGCCCTGATCTATCATCACCCTTCTCACGTCATAGTTCCCAATTCTGAGGGTAACCACAAGAGCATCGTCATGGGGCTGGATGGTCCCTATCTTATCCTCCTCCGAGAAACCTAGGACGGGCAAAGTGCCCTTCAACCTCTTCGGCCTGTGACCCATGTCCTCGGTCTGTTGATGGGAAACCGCCATCACCCTAGTGGGACCTGAGCCGGTCCTGCCAGGGGCAGCGAAGATAACATTAATTGTTCCCAAGGCTGGCCGAGATATATTGTTCCTCTGGTTGTTTGAACCAACTTGACTGGCCTGCCCAGTGGGCTGACACAAGTGCTGCTTCAACTTTCCCTCACTGACGAGCTGCTCTAGATGGTTCCACAATGTCCGACAGTTCTCGGTGGTGTGGCCTACATCCTGATGGTACTGGCAAAAGAGATTTTGGTTTCTTCTCGCAGGGTCCCCTGCCATCTTGCCTGGCCACCTGAAGAAAGGCTCTTTACGAACTTTCTCTAGTAACTGATGCACCGGCTCTCGGAACACAGTATTTACAGCCTGAGGTGCTGCCGAGCCGGATTGCCCGAAGTAATCCCTCCTCGGCTTGTTGTTGTGGTATCTATCCGGCCTGAAATCCCTTCTCTCCTGCGGGATAACCTTTTCCTTTCCCTTCCCTTGCTGCTGGTCTTCTTCTACCCTCTTGTACTCATCAATACGATCCATAAGGCGGCGTACACTGCGGACGGGCTTTTTGGTCAAAGACTTTCTTAGGTCGTGGTCAGTAGGGAGACCTACTTTAAAGGTATTAAGCGCCACCTCATCAAAGTCACCATCTATCTCGTTAAACATCTCCCAGTATCGGTCGGAGTATGCTTTCAGTGTCTCCCCTTCCTTCATGGCCATGGATAGCAGCGAATCCAATGGCCGAGGGACTCTGCTACACGTGATGAACCGCGAAGCAAATGCCCTAGTCAGCTCCCCAAACGAGCCTACGGACCCAGATTTGAGACCGTTAAACCATCTCATAGCCACAGGTCCCAAGCTGGAGGGGAAAACTTTACACATCAGAGTCTCATTGTGAGAGTGCATCGCCATCCTCTGGTTGAAGTGACTCACGTGCTCCACCGGATCAGTCCGGCCATTATAAATGGTGAAGGTGGGCTGGGTGAACCTCCTGGGGAGCCTCCCCCTCTCAATCCTCCGCGAAAACGGAGATTTAGAGAGTTGGTGCAACGCCCTACTCATGGTATCGTTACCTAAGCCCCTAGAACGAGGCTTCTTACATCTGCGAGTTGGTTGGCTGCCCTCCTCACTGGAGGATGTTGCACTGGTGGGAGTGCGCGACCTTGAGCTGTGGCCAGCTCCCCTATCCTCCTCTGAGGAAGAACTAGACAAGGATGGGGAAGCCTTACATTTAGCGCGGCGTAACTTCCTCTTCAAACGATCGATTTCCCTCTGCATGGATTTAGAACCCTCATCATGGGTAGTGCTACCCCCTCCATGAGTATGGCCAGCACTTGGATACTCTGTATGGACACTCCCCTCACGATCCCTACGATGTTCAAGACGTTGGAAATGATCTTCCGGTTGTGATCCTTGTGACTCTGCATGGTGAGAGCCTAAGCCTGCCATAATATCCCTATCTCTTCTAGACTAGATCCCCACAGACGGCGCCAATTGTAAGTGCACAATTGCACCTGGCCCCAAGAATAGTTACGGGCTCAGGCCCAATGAGCCTTAAACAATGTAATTTGTAGAGTGTGGGCTTGAAACCCAGGTTAGAAGTGTTTGAGGATTAAATAGCAAGCTAAAGATTATAAACACTTAAAAACAACAAAGAATGCTCTGAATCAATCTGCTCGGACGTAAGCCGAGAACTGTTCTTATATAATTTCTCTCTCTTCCTTCTTCTCTTTCTTTTAGGTTACAAAGAGTGAGATCCCCCCTTAAATACTACTCTCTTGAATACCTTTTACACGTGTTGCTTTACCTCCCCTTTAACCTAGATATTTCTTTTCCCAGTGCCTTTGAATAGTAACCAGAAGTTTCTCTTCCACTGTTCAGGTGTCACTTCCCCATCAATGCGGCCAGGGTGGTAGGTGCAGGGTCTTTAATGTGGAGGTAGCAGCCTTTATCTTTGACATTTCTTCAACACCAGTGCTTCTGGGGCATTCTAGGGTTTACCCCTTTTAACCATTGGTCTTAACCGTGTCATCCCCTAATCTTTATTGCGAAACCCCGAGTTCTTCGGTGTCCGTCCGAGGACAAGTTCACCCTCGGCGGGATCCTCGGACCCTCGGCGTATGGGCCGACCCATAGTACCAACAAATTCTAAACCCAGTAGCTGGTCGGCCTTCCCTAACACAGCCCAAAAGGCCCACATTCTCATCATGATCTTTTCGCCCCCCACAATATATATATTATATAATAAAATTTGGACTTAGACGCCGTGGTTGCGCCAAGTGGTGGCACCAAATTGTAGAAATTTTCTTAAATTTTTTGATTATAAGAAAAAATATTATAAGTTTTCTTCAACTATAATTTCTAAGTGGATAAAAATCTTAATTTGATTAAAGTTGAATTACACTTGCTACATTTTTAAGTGGATAAAAACAAAAATCATAACAATTAAAAGCCAAAGAGTTTGAATCAACAATGATTTCAACTGAGCCTCATATTCTGTATCATAAAAATACAACTATTTTGCTCTTTCCACGATAGGCACGTTGAAAAAAAGGGTCAAAGCTCCAAATATTCAATGAGTTGTTATTGAAATTTTAATAAATTTTTAGATTTTAAGAATAAATTTTTAGATTTTTAAAAACGTAAGAAAAAGAAAGATCGAATTTGTATTTTTTTTCCTACCTTTCTTAAAAAACATAAAAGGAAAAAAAAAAGATAGAACTTGCATTTTTTTTTCCTACTTTTTTTTTTTAGTGGATAAATCTGCATCTTATGTCATCTTTTTCCTTTAAAAAAAAAAAAAAAAAGAGGTATTTGAGTTTCACCTAAATTACTTCTTTTTGTTCATATCATCTTCTTCATAACCTAAAATTCTCACTATATATACACACAGTTTACAATTATTTGCTATATTCTTCCTTTCTCCTCTCTACCCTACCTACAACCTTGTAGGTAATTTTTTTTTTCATCAAATTGAATAGATTTTGTGTATTTGTTGCATTTTTGTTATATATAATATGATTCTTATCAATAAGTTTTATAGATAGGTTGAAATTCTATGTTTGATCACACCTTTGAGTGTTTTTTTTTTAGAAGTCAATATAGC
Source organism: Castanea sativa (assembly GCF_040712315.1). Taxonomy (NCBI): domain Eukaryota; kingdom Viridiplantae; phylum Streptophyta; class Magnoliopsida; order Fagales; family Fagaceae; genus Castanea; species Castanea sativa. The sequence continues at coordinate 19,316,195 of NC_134018.1, read as the reverse complement.
AAGCAATATATTTGTATTTTTTTAATTTCTTATTACATGATTATTTATTGTTGACATCAATATTTTATAATGGATTTAATTTGTTATGGCTTTTGTTTGGTGCTTTGTTCCATGTAATCTATATTCTTTTATTAAAAGCAAAATTTGCTGTCAAATATGAAATTGGATATGAGAGAATCCATCCGTCCAAATTTCTATGTAAGTCTATCTTTACTTTTAACTCTTTTTTTTTAAGTTCAAAAATTTGGATATTTTTTCATTAATGAATTGAGGTTTTGGCTTAATTTTGTTTTCAACCATTTCAATTATTGAATTCATTATTTTTTTCATGTGTAATATTAATATCTGTGTTTTTTTATGATAAAAAAAATAATATGTGTTCTTAAAAGCTAAAACACAATACTATTACAAACATTACTTTAAGTTAGGGTGTTATATTTATTTATTAGTAAGTTAGAATGTTACATTAAGTTAGAGTATTATATTTTTATTTATTATTAATTTAGAATGTTACAAATGGATACATATATTGGTTTATGATTGATATAATTTATAACCATTTGAATTAAATCAACACTGAAACAAATGATTTAAATTATCACTTCTTGGTGCCATTATGATATATCACAGCCTTTTTTTAGATCTGCCTCTTCTGAAGGTAACTTCCTTTTGCCTGTCTAAATAATCCGAACACAGTAGCAGAACAATGATTACAACAAATTTCAAGCACCGACTGGGCAGGGTATGGTGTGTCAATAATGATTTAGATGAAATTCTGGCACATGGTATAATTAATATTGTTTCGCGGTTGTGTATTACATATGGATCGAATGAAAACTGGTTGGTACTTAATTAGCGGTGGTTTCAGTTAACTTTATTAGTAACGTATTTTATCATCGCATAAGAGATTTAAAATTAAAATTTTGTTTATATCAAAATTAATTAATGTATTGACTTAATAATAAAAAGTAATTATATTTAGTTGTGTTTTTATTACTGTAAATAGTTATTAATTTCTAACAACTAAAAATAATTAAAATTTTCAAAAAACTACTATTAACTGTCATTATCTAAAAAGTTTTGCTGATTCCCTCTCTCTTTTATCTTATAATAATTTGATAATTGAGGGAGTGAATATTTGAACTTCAAACGTTTTTGTTGGAAATGTCCAAAATTATCAATTGAGCATTCTTTGTAATTATAATAATTTAATAAAGAAACTTTTATCAAGTATATGCCTAATTGAATTCTATAATGATATGAAACCTAATTAAAAAAACAAACTAATTACAAACTCACTTTTTTGACATATTAATTATATTTTATAATGAAACATGTATTATTTTTAAAAAATGAAGATTGTTTTGTATATCAATATGATATTCAGGCATGTGAAATCACTAATTATTAGAAAATATTTAGGGGAGATGCTATCGATTTTCATTTTTTTTAAATATTTATAGAGATAGTAATTTTGAACAAAGCACAATGATATTAATTATTATACAATGTATTGTTCAATTTATACATAATTGAATGACAACGACGCATAGTATTTTAGACACTTTGATTAGAATATGATCATTAGATCATTTTATTATGTTTGTCAAAATTGTGAAAAACAAATTATTTAGAATTATATTCATATTTCATCACCAAAGATATGGATACGAATCATTATTCTATTAGCCAAGAATTTTGTAATTTAATGGCATTGCTCAATCTTCCTTATTAGAAAAACTAAGGCTTTGAATTCCCTTCTTATAAAAATCATTATTATTATCATTGTATAATTACAACTTCTTGTATTTCTTATAATAACTATTACTATCACTCCTATTTCTAAGTAAGAAGTATTTCTTTTTGCTAAATCAAGTATTTCTAATGAAAAATATTACCTTAATCTCAATTTACATCCACTGCTTTACATGATATTCACAATTGATATATTGATATACACATTTTAAAAGACCAAAAAAAAAATGTCCACATTTAAAACATAAAAGATGATATAAAAACATGGCCTTGTGAGAGTACCGTTGTACTCATTTCAATATATCAAGAGCATTGTAGTTGAATAACAACAATGATGACAATAATTTGGTTGCTGGGTTTTGAGGGAAGAACACAACAAAGATACGGGGCCGCCCAACAAAAATGGCTTGGGTTTGTGGCTTGGCTTGATCTGGTAGGATTGAGATTAGGTGCAATATCGATTTGGTGGTAATGACTAATAAGACGATTTGATGGCTGGGTTTTGGCCCTTTTGAGATAAAATGCGAAAATGATGAGGTAATATATATATATATATATATATATATATATATATATATATATATGATATTTGGAGGAAGGGAAAGTAATATTTTAATAAATAGTGATAAAGTATTAAATCTTATGTAATTGTCTCTGATAGAGATAAATCTCAAAGCAAACGGATCCAATTAACGAAGTCATTCATAAGCGACAGGGTCGCCAAAAGAGACAATCTAGTTAGTCTAACAGTCAAAGAACTAGTAAACGGACTCATAACCTAGACGGAGAGGTAGGGAGGCAGATGGACTCTTTAAAGTGGATGGATCTAAGGGAGACAGTTAGTTGAAGCCACGTGGCACCTACATGGCCTAAGCGGTCTCTAAGGGTCTTAATATGAAAATGTCTTGCATTCTACGCTCAATCATAATCAGAGGAATCCCTACAAGGAGAGAGTCCAACGAAATACGAGCATTTATGAGGAACTTCTCTACAAAGAAATACCTTCTCCATCAAGAAACGGGGGTCAGCTCTATATTTAACTATAAAAACCCCAAAACCCTCACAAATCAAGGTACGCATAATATACTCTAGCTCTGACACTCTAGAGTGATAGAAAGCTCTCTTTTCTAACTTAACCTTCAAAGGGTCTTTGGCTGGTACCACAGCGGTACTCTCTGCAAGGTTTTCTCTTTAATTGTGTTTCGCAGGTCATCGAGAGCACATGAGGACTATTTGGCTCACTGAAGATTTTCAGCATTATCAGTCTCTAAACATGCACTTTTAACATCCTTAACTTCACCCTAGCTTCAAGCCGACTATTCTTCAAAGTGCGCAGCTGTCTATCCATTCTTCTTCTTCTTCTTCTTCTTCTTCTTCTTCTTCTTCTCTCTCTCTCTCTCTCTCTCTCTCTCTCTCTCTCTCTAGTTGTTTGTAATAGAAAATTTAGGAAAAATGTATATTTATTTTATTGTTAAAGTCTATTTATTTAAGTTCCCAAATTTTAATTCTATGCCAAGTTGAGGGCTGCATTTCAACTTTCAGATAAAATGGCATCAAGCCATCTTTGAAAAAACGACAGGACTTGTCGTAATGTAATGAACTGTGATGAGTTTCAGGGTCCCAATGGAAATTCCCTTTTGGGATAGTAAAAACTGCAGGGGACACATTTTCTCTAAAGCAATCATCTTCTTTGGTCTCTCTTATATTATTTTCTTTTGAATATCTAGCTTTTAGTCATGATGGGTGTTTAAGCATTTCTTTGGGTTACTATACTCCAAGAAGAAGAAGAAAAGACTCTTTCTTTGGGTTTCATTAGCCATTCTTGGCTTGCAAAATTGCCTAGAAATCCTTTAGTTAAGGATTAGGAACTATAGAAACATATTTATGGGGAACTATCATCAAATTTTAGATCCAATTTTTCACCTCGCCATCTTGAGTTTCTTATACCCCCTATAATATTGAGATGAGGGGAAAAAATAAAACTGAAGACTAGAGTAATTTGTGGTGTTTATTTTGATTAAATATATCAAGTTATTAAAAGCACTAGTATCGAGTGTGTTAAATGATAAAATTTTAGCATTTAGCACACCAAATACCAAAAAACGAATTAACCATGTCACATGTTCCAAATGCTAAAAATTTTGGCATGAATGAACAGTACCGTTCTACTAAAACAATATGGAACAAATGCTAAAATTTTGTTCTCTTTTTTAATTCAACTCTCTCTCTCTCTCTCTCTTTTGGCTACTGGTTAGTGGTTGTGGGTCGGCAAATTGTTGCAGTGATGGTATTCAACTTTTGTGTTTTTTTTTTTTTTTCTTCGATGGTGGTGGGTTTATTTAATTTTTACCTGTGATTGTTTTTGGTTAGTTTTTGAAATGATTTTTGTTGTAAATTTAGTTGGATTTGGGTTGTGGTCATGGTGGCCCGTGGTTATGGGTGGATTTGGGTTGTGAAATAATTTTTTATTGGGTTTATGGGTTGTAGAGTGTAGGGACACGATTTGCACCTAAGCCCACAAATAGGAAGGGGATAGGCCCAAAGAGTCCAATACAATGAATTTGTAGAGAGTGAGCTAGAAATTTAGGTTTTAATAAATTTAGTTAATAATAACGTTGGGCTAAAAGCACAATATGAGGAAGCTGGAATAATTTATATAGTGAAAACTGTCCTCGGACTTAAGCCAAGGATGTTGAATCTTATATTTCACTCTCTTAAGGACAGATTACAGATATTGTTCTTGAGTCTACAGTGTTTCTTTTCCTCCTTCCTTTTTTTTTTCCTTCCCCCTTCTCCGGGACCTTCTTCTATCTTATACTTCCTTGTTCCTCTCATTTCTGCTCTCCATGTTTAGGTCTAGACTACTAGTGTTGCTACTTGTTCCATCAGCACATTTATGAAATTTTTAGGTAATAGCTATAAGGCTGAAAAATCACTGTTCAGATATCACTTCCTCATTAATGCGGCTAGAGATTTGAATACAGATCATTCAATGTGGTAGTAGCAGCTTTCTCTTAGATATCTCATACCCGTTCATGTGCTCTGTGCCCCCATGAAACATATCTTCATCAACAAGACCTCCTAGAATATCATTTTGGACAACATGGCATATCATTTTATCCTTATTTCGCTTAGTTGAGGAGACACCCCTCCTTGGATTACCTCCCGTAGTTTCCTCGGTCACAATTTGCTTGTGGATCTCTAGGTCTAATATCTTCATTACCATTAATCTGTCCTCAGACAAGTGAACAATCTCAGACAAATCTCATGGCCCAAAATGCATTTTGGGCCTTTTATCCCTACATAGAGTAAAATGAATTTTACAATTTGTTGAATATATTATTTTAATGTGTTGAATATAAGATCTAATGAAGGATGTGTTGTAAAAGTGGTGTGTAAAAATAGATAAAGTAGATTTTGCTATGTTAAAATGGCATTTGGAATAGAATGGCTAGAGCATTCGCATAAACTTGTGCAAAAATTCCTATCTATTTTAGTATAAGAAAATTCTTTTCCTATTGTACATTCTCACTATTCAAAATTTCACACATTAGATTATTTATTTAAACCTACATTTTATCAAAAATATCAAATATTTTTATTTTTTTTAATTGTTTCTCGTTCTTCACATACAACAACTACAATCCATTATCTTACTCCATTCTTAAGATACGTAAAAAAAGAATAACAACTAAATGCAAAATAAATAGTACTAGTATGAATAACAACTAGATGCAGAATGAATAGTATTAGTACAAATTTACACAATTACTAATAAACTTATAACTTACATAACTATACTCAGATTGACGAGGATCATTTAAAAAAAATATTAGGCATTTTTCTATTATATACTGATTTGATGTGAATGCTATAAAAATTTTCTGCATTTTTTTTATTATAGGCAAAAATGCACTTTTGGTCCCTACATTTTGGGTCAATTATAATTTTGGTCTCAAAATTGATTTTGTTACTAATGTCATCCCTAAAAAAAGAAAATTGATTCTATTTTGGTTCTTGCCATCAACCTATTAACGGAAACCTCCTATGTGGCAAACGGAAGCACTTGTTGACATGTCGCTGATGTGGCCATTAAAATATTATTAAAAAATTATTTGGCAAATTATTTGGCATTTTTAAATGCCACCTCATATTTAAATTAATAAAAAATTTAATTCTCCAATTTTAATTTTAACTAAAAAAATAAAATAAAAAACAAAAAAATTTTACTTTTATTTGGTTTTAAACTTTTTTTTTTTTTTTTTTCAGAAAAAGTTTGAGTTAGGATTTTTCATCTTTTCTGTGGTATGGATCTAGAGAATGAAAATTTTGAAAGTATCCCATCTCCTCCACAAAAACAAATAAACTTTTTTTCAAACATGCTCTCTCTCTCAAACCCGCTAGGTGTGTCTCTCTTAAACAAGCTCTCTCATCTTCTCGATTCAAGCCACTGCCACTGCCACTGCCACCGCCTCTGACAATCGAAACCCTAGATCATGAACTGAACATGGATGACGCCACAGACGGCCGAAAACCCAGATCTTTTATCTTCTCGGTTCAAGCTCTAGATGTATGGTTCATTCTCTCTCTAACTCAACATCTTTGCCTCTCTTTAAACCCATGGCCGATCAGTAGCAATAGGAGAATTTTTTGATGGGTTTTTATAGTTTAGGCATGAGCAATCGAATCCTACATATCTAATGGAAGTGAGATCATCAAATGGGGATTTAGTGAAATGGTACATTTTGAGGAAGAAGCCGTCGGGATTCAGTTTGCTCACGCCGTCGATAGAGAGTTTCAAGTTCTTTCTTTGTGATTACTTTGGTTGCTCATTTGATTTGTTGGGTTACTCGGAAAAACAAAAACAAAAGATCGAAATATAAAAGGTTGGCTAGAGGATCCGAGTTTTCTTTGGGGTTTGTTGAGGAGTTGTGATTTGATGATTTTGGTTGGAATTTATGGGTTTTGGTTTGATGATTGGGCTTTCTCTGGAGTTTGTTGAGGATTTGTGGTTTGAAATTTATGGATTTTGGTTTGATGATTGGGTTTTGTTTTGTTGTTGATGTTGGATGATTTAGGTGTTTTGTTGTTGATTTGGTTGGGTTTTGATTTACTAATTTTGGAGACATTTTTGGGATGAAATTCTATGTATTTAGTTGAATTTGTGTTATGAGTTGGAAAAGAAAATCTTTGAGCACTATATTCTTCATTCTTGTGATATGGGATTAAGTTTGTGTTTATTCATGTTCTTCAACATAATTTGAATTTATGTGTTTTAAAGTTTTTAATTTTGTTTTTCTGTTTTTTAATTTTGCTAAAATTGATAAATTAATTTTTTTTTAAAATAAGATGTAGAAGTGACATTTTTTTAATATTATTTTAATAGTCATGTTAACATTTTCTGTGCTACCTGTGCCTTTCATTCGCTACTTAGGAGGTTTTTGTTAGTAGGTTAATGGTAGGAACCAAAATAAAATCGATTTTCTTTTTTTAAAGATTACATTAATAACAAAATTAATCTTAAAACTAAAATAAAAATTAACCTAAAATATAAGGACTAAAAATACATTTCATTTTCACCTTTATTATATACAAATAGATGTGAATGCTATAAGAACTTTCACACCCATTGTATCCGTGTTTCACGCAATGTGCTACGTTCATGATATGGCAGGACAAATTCACAGTTTCACATCTTTAAAATACATCATCATTATTCATTCAGATAAAATAAAATTTAAAGAACATCATTTAAAGTACATATCATTATTCACATCCTTGATAAGACATTTTTGGCCACATTCTAGATCCATCAATATGAAATCCAGCCCATACACAAATCGTCGGACCAATTGGACTGTGTTTGGTAAAACGTAAATCGAAAAAAACAAGAGACGGCACGGGCTGGGGGACCCAGAAATTTAAGTGCCAACATTTAATGAAAAAGGAGTCAAGATGTATTGTATGGTGACTCTTGTTTCTTTCTCATTGATTATTTACGTATTGAAATTGACATCTTATCGAATCTCTATTTACAGCGTTTGGTTGAAAGGAAAGAGGAGAAGAGTAATGAAAAGGAAAAGGTACTGTTTTGTTTGTTTGGTTGAAGGTAAAGTGCAGACAAACAAAAAAATTTAAGAGATAAGGGACTGATGGTAACACCTTTTTACGTGATGTTTCCACCCGATTTGTGTGGAAAGAGAAGGGGAGATTTAACTCTATATATATAGAGTATAAACTTCTAAATATCCAATATGATAAAAATAAATAAATAAAGATGGCATTTCATTGGGTTGGTGACAGCATAAATATAGGCAAGTGTTACCATTTAAAAGTTTAATATATATACCTAAAGGCTGACTTAATGGTTTTTACTTTTTAAATTTTAATTATATTTATAAAATCATGAGTTTTAATTAGTTCAGTTGGTAAAATTTTTTGTTCTCAAATAAGTCTAATGATAAGAACAATAATCATGGAATAGACATTAGAAATTAAATTAAAATCTCATCATATTTATCAAAAAAAATAATATTCATGAAATCTTGGAGGTTTGAAATCTCTAATCAACATCTTTGAACAATTCCCATAAAAAAAAAAAAAAAAAAAAACATCTTTGAACAATTCCTATTGAATTCTTCTCTATAATTATCTATACACCCAAAAGAATAATAAATATTAAAAGAACTCTTAACACCCTCATTAGCCAAAAAAAAAAAAAAGGATACTGACAAAATACATAGGCCAATATATATTATTAGTACTTAAAATGTTGTCCATGTTAGTCACTAAAGTGATTTTAGTCACTAAAGTTTAAAACCATCATTTTTTTTTTAATAACAAACTTAAAAAGTTTTTTTAAGTTTTGTTTTTATATTGAATCATCTTTGGGGTTAAATCGCATGGGCAAACTCTATGGGGGGGGGGGGGGGGTGGTAGCTGATATATTTTGGAGATCTGTACCACGATTGTATGCAACTAAAGTCTAACAACATATTGTGTTTTATTGGTGTGTGGTCCTATCAATTATGAGTAGGATAATTCTTCAATATCTAGGGTTTGAAACCCTGTAAATTTCTAAACAAAGAAAACAAATTGTCCCCAATTTTTTTTTATGACTTTTATCTTTTTCCTACTTATTAAACTCGGTAAGTTCCTCATTAAAAAATATGAGTTGATAGGCTATCAAATTAGAGTCTGCTTAATTTGAAAAAATAGTGGGTTAAAAATACTTAGTATTTTCAAAAGAAAAAACAGTGGGTTAATCTTACATTGGAAAATAAGTGTGACTTAAAGAGATTTAAAGTCTGTATTATGTATCCAAGAGTTGTACCCTTTTGAATATACACCATTATAAGTTTTTTTTAAAAATATTCTCACCTCTCCTTGTGTGTATGTTAAAAATATTCTTATATCTCCTTGTGTGTATGTTAAAAATATTTAGTATTCTAAAAAAAAATTAGAGTCTACTTAATTACGAATATTCTCAAATGCTTTTTATATGAGCCATCGTAGACATTTCTTTCTTCTTTTAAAAATTAAATATAGTGAAGAAAAAAAATACAAATCAATTACAAAGCACTTGGAAATATCAAATATTCCCACTTGTGACTTGTTTTCGGTAATGTTGATACATCTAATGATTCTAATGTAGCCATCTCGTCCCGTGAAAAAGTAAGATTCTGAGACCTATAATTGAATAACCTAAAATGTGGAAGCCAATTAGCTATGTTCATTTCATTTTCGTAAGATCTTTATGTATCATTCTGGTCTTTTTTTATTTTCCTTTGTCACATTTTCAAATACAATACAAAGAATCAAATTTTTGCTAAGAAAACTGGCAAAAAGTTTTCAAGTTTATGCAACAGATGAGGGGGACAGTTTAACCACAAACAATTTACTTTGCAGCATATATCATTGATCTTCTTCAAAACTTATATCAAGGACAAATGTTTTTTCCTTTCTTTTCAAAAAAAAAAAGGACAAATGTTTTTAAAAATATATATAATTTGAAAACGGCTAAAAGCTCATTATCATTGTTGAACAAACTCACCCTCATCAAGAATCAATATCCAACAAAACCTGACCAAGATATTTTTTTTTTTTCTATTTTTATTGATTGATAAGGACTTGTGTGTAGTGACAGATCATAGACACGTCCACAGGGTCATTGAAGAATCATTCAAAAAGTAGTTAAATATATTTAATTTTGTTTAAAAAAAATATATATGAGATTCCCATTCATCATTTCATCATGTTCTCCTTGCATATGAAAAATGCATAATGCATATGCTTTGTAGTTTATAATTGATAATCAACTCCATAGATCAAAGATTCTCAAAAAACAATTCCATAGATCAAAGGCTGGATATAAGCTTTGCCTCTTTGCAATTTCATAGCCTAGTACTGTCTCTAAAGCTACTTATATATAGGTAAGGGCACCTATTTTCTTTTTAAAATCATAGCTAATATATATATACGACATTAAGAATGACACACCAGCCTACTTGTTTTGACATTAGAAAAAAAACACATGGAATCTAAAAATAGAGGAAAATTCAATCTTGATCATGTTGATATGACCCTTCCCACGAACGAACGTTGCTTGTAGGAATTGTATATGTTTCTCTCATGTGTGCCCACATGCTTCGGAGTCTTTTTGTTTTCACAAGATCTCGCGATCTTAGAACTAGCTCGTGCCCTATATATATATATATATATATATATATATACACACACTTAATATAGCATCCCCTACCAGATTATGGCAACTTTTTTTTTTTTTTCCTTATGGTGGATAACGTGGGAGAGAAGAGATGGGATTTGAAACTATTAGGATGTTTGAATACCACTTATTTTGCTGAAATTGAAAACTTATTACTGAAAATACTGTAAATAAATGTAAAAGTTAGTTGAAATAGTATAGTGGAGCCAATAAATAGTATTAAAAAGTGCAGTATAATCCTTAAATAGTAACAAAAATAAGCTAAATAGTAAAATAATTTATAATTTTCATCCAAATCCAAACGCACACTAAGCACGAGGCATTATAAAAGATTTCATAATTTTTGTTGCTATTGAGCTATAAATTGATCTCTCTATATTATGAAAAATCAAGAGTACTAACGTATATCTTCTTTAGCTTAAAAAAAAAAAACCAAACTATTGCATTTGTTAAGAAGTGTCTGCTTGTTTAATTTAGAGAACAAAATAGTAGTTGTGAGGATAAAAGAACTGAGTAGGATTATTGGGCCGTGGGCCATGCCTAAGATGCCACTAGAGGATGGTCAAACACTAAGAAGGGCAAGTGGGTTGGTGGGCTGAGGACAAGGGTTAATAACAACGAACAAGTGATGTCTTTCGAGGAGCCAAACTTCCTTGGAAAGCGATGTGAGAGTTTAGAGGCCAACCACCTAGCAAATACCGTGCAAGATGTAACCATGCTTTGGAAGATAAGCTTTAGAGAGAGGAGTCAATAGTGAACTAAAAAATATCTGAAAAGAAGGTTGCTACCATCACATTAAATACTTTGTACCTAACCAATTGGCCGCATTTATGTGAAAATAATGCTTGAACAGTGATATTCAGCCTTACAGTATCCAAGAGATCATCTACCTAATCAACAAGTGGAAAGCTAGGATGAAAGGAGAGGAAAATACTATATAAGGGAGGGGCCTCCACGAAGGAGGGGGCATTTAATTTGTAAAAAATACATGGAAAGAACTCTTTGTACTTAGAAACAGTTACAAATTTATTGAAATTTATTGTTGGGCCATCTCTCATCACTCACGTTTCTTGGGTTGAGGTTTAGATCTACTCCTTACAGTAGTTTATTGAACAAACTTTACAAGTTATAATAATAAAAACATATAAGTTGAGTAAATAAAAATAAGGAAATATCTAAACTCAAGATTCCATAGGTACAGTTGGGAGAGTAGCGCCCTTTGGAAATATAAAAACCAACATAATAATTAAACAAAACAAAATCCAACTTCGACTTGTGCTCTTCCTAGGGCAGCCAGGTCAAGGTGGCCAGCACATCTTTAAAAAATCATGCTTCACTTATGTTTGGGGTTAGTGCGGGTATAGGGATAGATTTGACATTGATGAATGTTACTAACTTATTTTATTATTTAGTTTATTTTTGTTATTATTTATAAGTCTTATTACACTTTTAAATACTATTTATAGGCCTTACTTTACAAATTTATTTAACTTTTACTTTTATTTACTGTACTTTTAATAAAAAAATTTCAGTTTTAACAAAATAACCGAGTCCTAAATCTACCATAATCATTTGCAAGTAGACTCAATGTGAGAAAGAAAATCACAACAACAGCATTAAACTCTACATCAACCTAGGAAGAGTTCAAATATACGGGCTCGTTACACAAATTCAAAGTTAGTTATATTTATATAAAAATAACAAATAGTTAATTACAGTTTATTATTACCTAAGATAATTATAAAAATACGAGTGAAATTGATTATAATATTTGAAAAATTCTGAAGGTAAAAAAGGGATATTCGAAAAGAATAAAGTAGAAAGTAGTGAAATAGAGAAGGTTTGACAATGTACAGACATGCACATGATATGATGATGGAGCTACCATGGTTGCTAATGAATACAAAAATGAATGAGCTGTCATTGACCGTACGTCCCACATGTGACAGATAAGTATACGATAGAGGTAATGGGTTTGTGTGTATTCATTTTCAGTAGACAGCAGTAGTACCTGCTTTGTCGTGGATGTGGAGTCACTCTGACATACATGCATGTGGATGCGGTGAGTGCTGTGCATGCGTGCCAGTTTTTGTATGAAAATGACACAATAATGAAATGAACGCTAGCTTATCTACTACTGTTGTTGTCAGTACTTGCCTCTGTGTAGCCATGTTCTTAGATATGGAGTAGAGCTTTTTTTGGTGAAATATAAGGAGTAAAGCTTGCTTTTTGTATTGTGGTTTCTTTTATTCTACGCCTAGCTAGGCTGCTCTGTTATTTCATCACCTTAATTAGTTGTCTATTTATTTTTATACCACCACAAATAATTACAAGTGGCTCTCCCTTATATATGTGATAAGTAAGTAGTACTGAAACATTAAAAACTCAGATCCAACTTATTTTATGAATGAAAAACGAGAATTTCCGCTTTTTTGGGGTTTTTTTTTTTTTTTGTTTTATGTGGAAGTAAGCTGAGAACTTTGACAGTGGACAATCGTGTTCGACCAAATCTTTTGATTGACATTAAGTGTGCGTTTGGCTCATGGGTTTACAGGCTGTGTTTTATCACCTAGGTCTCATGATATTGTTTACGAACTCCGTAAACTTGTGAAAAACGCAGATTATTTTTGCTATACAGTGCGTTTTGCAGCAAGTGAGATACGCCAACGGATTTATTTTTATATTTCTTGCTACGGTGCGTTTTAAGCAACCATTTGTTCCAAAAACGGTGCATTGGACAACGAATATATTTTTCCTACTTTCTTCATTCTCTCTGCCATGTGAGATACGCGATATCAGTGTCTTCAATGCGCTTCGTAAATACTCCGTCCTCTTCCTCTTCAATGAACTGCACCTACCCACCATATTCGAAATCATTGAAACAGAGGAAAGCAACTAGTTCTTCCTTTAAGCAGAACAAACACACGAGTACCCCTCTCTTCTTCCTTCACTCAAGTCCGCATTCTCTTGGCTGTGAACGTTGTTGCCACCACTATGGGCGAGAGACGCTGCATTTATTTGTAAGTTATATCTAAACTTCTTATACTCTCTGATGTGTTGGTGTGTTCTTCAAACATCAATTTGGCAAAAATTTCCATTAATCCAATATCACCATGTTCTTGTGTTCAACTTTGTGTGTGGTTTTTGTATTTTGTCCATGAAATTTATTTGTGGGTTTCTCTCTCCTTTGTGCAATTTTGTGTGTTTGTCTTCCTACCTATGTTTGTATTTGGACTATGTGAGTTTAATTTGCATTTTTTCATGTGGGCATGTAACTGATTATGATATACATACGAACTGTTTGTCGAAATGCCTCAATGAGTATAGAACTCCATATCATGTTGTTCAACAAACCAATCAACAGTTTGAGCAGAAACTAAAATGATTTGAACAACACAATTCAAACTTTAAATTATCAAATTTTTCATAATAACATGGTTTGCCAGTTTGACAATTCCAATTGCTAATTGGATATGCACCTTAGGATCTTTGTAAGGATTAATGTAGACTGTTTATATAATCCACTTAAATACATCACAAGACATATAACTGAATTAGAAACAAGTTCCAGAAGAGAAAATAAATAACCGTGTCACATTAGTTACTGACAGTAATTAATAATAAAGTTTACAGTTTAGGGAATCTGGGAATCACTTAACCAAAGATTTGAAAGAGAATGAATGTCAATATATTTCACTTTTAGACTCTTTTTGCCATCAGATTAGACACAACCATTCATCCATGCTAGAAATGCACTTCCATAAGATACCCTATAATGCAATTTTCCACGATATGCCAACATGATGCATGGTCCTCAAACCAATAATTTCTAGATAAAATACACTATCTTTGTATGATTAATTATGTCACTAGAATTATTCAACATGGCCTAAGAAAAGATTAAAAAAGTAAGCACTATTATAGAGCAGTTGCTTCTATAGTTTCTCAACTAATTTCAATTATTTGAGCTGAATGCTTTATGTTGAATTAGCAAAATAGGGGTGAATGGCAGGTCGTGGGACTAAATCTACCAGAATTATAAAATCATGCACTTCACTTGTTATTCTTCAAAGAACGCAAGAATGTAGACGAGAATGACAAAACATAATGAAATTAAATCTCAAAGGCAATAGTTGAAAAATTAGTCTTAAAATTTTTTTAGTTCTTGTCAAGATTCAAATAACCGATAATCACATGCAGAGAAAATTACTCAAAGAAGAAGAAGAAGAAGAAGAAGAAAGTTTTTAAAAAGAGAAAATAATGTACTTCATATGTTTGAGAAAATGTGAGAGAGAGAGAGAGGACGGGCCTTGACCAAATTACCTTCAACAGATGGGTCAACAAGTTACCTTCAACAGTGGGTCAGGAAGTTTGGAGAAAATTGTAGTGAACTTCAAGATTGATCTTCATCGAGATAGTCGACGATCTGAGGACAAACAAAGGAGAGGCGTGAAATGGGGTTATGGGAAGAGAGGTGTTAATGGTATGGAAGGAAGAGTAAAGAAACTGAACCTGAACTCGATCTTCGCCGACATCGGACTGGGGGCTCTGAGCTGTGGATTTCTCTTATGGGCATGGGCTTTCCTTTGTTCTGGAAGACAAGTGTTATGGTGGGAGAGGAGTGAAATGCTAATGTAGAGTGTGGGAAAAGTCACGCGGGTATCAGCCATAGTAGGGAAAAAAAAATTAAAAAGAAGAAAAAGAAACACTACAGTACTTTCAGTTAAAGTTACAGTAGTTTTAGCCAAAAAAATCATCTAGCTTAAAAAAATTTTGTTACAGTGTTTTTAGTAATAAGTTTTCAATTTTCAGCAAAATAAGCGGTATCCTAATAGATCCTAATTCATTGACAAGAAGCGTTTTGGGGGGTGAACTAAAGAGATTCCTACAAACCTTCAAACATATTGACTGAGAGCTTACCTCCAAATCAATTTGTAAGAAAATTTCTCCAACTTACTACATGACAAATCAAATGAGTCATGAGACTTTTTTAAATAATTTACTGAATCATTGAATTTAATACATATAGATAGTTTCATGAAACTACACAAAGGGTTGAAGGAGATTCCTCCCAACTTTAGAAGTTGATATCCCAAACAGAATTATTTTCTATTGTGCTTGCACTTGCAAGGGTCCCAGAATTAAAATCATGAAGCGTGCTTCACGGGCTGACAATAGTGTCGAAATTGCCAGTTTGACCCACTACTATAAGGCCTCTTTACTATGTCCATTATCTACAACAATGGCATTTATTTCTATTCTAGCTTAGGCTTCTCCCATGTAAAACAGCAACAAACCTCAAGGGACCAATTTTCTCAACACGACCACTGGTGCACATTTATACATAAGTCAGGATCACATAATTAATGCACAAAGGATGATTCAGACCTGAAAGTATATATCTAAAAAAAAAAAAACATATTGAAGATAGACTTTTTGTACCTCATCAATTTCTAGAGGAATTCTATAGGCCATTGTCCAACGCTCATTGTCTCATGCATGTGTGAAGTAGCAGGATTTCAAGCTATATATGTTTCAAAGTTCTCAAGAATTTAAGATTTAGAATCAACTCTCTGATTTACTAAATTTCTGGTTGTAAGAAATGCAAGTGATTGCAATAGTGAAAAAATGGAACATTTTTTTTTTTTTTAAAGTTTATTTTATGGGTGAGAAATGCGAACTAACCAATCAAGTTTAAAGCCCTAAACTGCAGAAGATCATATCAGAGTTGTAAAACCCAAACATGATGAGCCAGGCTTCAGCCCACAAGTTTTGCCATTATCTAATTACTGGTAAAGCCTTTTAGGCCTAATACAAGCTGTTAATATTATTGGGCTACAAACTTTTGTCACTTCAGGCCTACTTTCTTCTATTTCCCTTTCCAGCCCAAGGAAAGGAGCAGCAAGCCTGATTCAACCCAGGCCTATATTATTATAATATATATTAAGAGTGACACAGTTTTTAAATAATAGAATAACATAATCTAATTTATCAAAGACACTAGTTTAATTTCACTTACTAATTAATAGAATCACCTAACGGCATCAACCTACATAAATTAAGATAAATTCAACACATAACTCGATCGCATAAAAAAAAAAAAAGTATAGTAAACTAACCTGTGGTTTGGCCTGCATTTATATTGCCTACCTGTGGTTTGAAAAGTATCACTTTGCCCACTTGAAGTTCACTAGTTAGAACTCCCTAACCTACCTCTATTAAAAACAATGGTGAACTTTCTAGAAGAACAAGAATGAAAAGCTCTCTGAATCAGAGAGAATTCTATATCTAAATCACTGAGTGATTATGAGAGTATATACAAAAATAATTAACTGCTCTGTTTATTTATAACACTTAGAAGAAAGCAAAAAGGAGGGAAAAACTAACTCACTAACTAATTTCCTAACAAACTCTACTGTGTAACAGCTTTAAGCAGTGACCAATCCATTCTTGACAATTGGCCTTGCGTGTGACCTTCTTTGCTTCACAACCTTGCACGTGTTGACTATGCGTTTTCATTAAACAAAACGCTATCGCTTCCCTTGCTGCTTTATTTCTTTCACCAAAACAGGTTAATGTTGTTTTCTTCTTACTCTTTGAAGTTTCTTTCCCGTTTAGCTACTGCTGTCATTTAGCTGATGTTGATGTAACTTCAACACTCCCCCTCAAGTCTTGAACTTTAAGTTCTAAGACTTGAACTAAGGAATGAACCTTTGACTGTCTTGGAGTGAAAATGTCTCTTAAGCCCAATCTGCCTGAAACCCTTGTGAAAGATGAAATTTCCAAAGCTTTAGTAAATATGTCTGCCACTTGTGAGTTAGTAGCTATGTGAAATGTTTTAATCATCCCTTCCATAATCTTATCCCTTACCAAATGACAATCCACTTTGATATGTTTTGTCCTCTCATGGAAGACAGGATTTGCAGCTATATAGAGTGCTGCTTGATTGTCACAGAATAGCATAGCTAGCTTAGGGTGATCTATCTTCAAGTCCTTGAGCAATTGAAGTACCCAAGTGATTTCACATGCCACACTTGCCATGGCTCTGTATTCAGCCTCTGCTGATGATTTTGAGACAACACGTTGCTTCTTTGATCTCCAAGATATTAAAACTTCTCCTAAAACACCGCATAACCTGTCAAAGACCTCCTTGTATCAGGGCGACTTGCCCAATCTGCATCACAAAAGGATCAAATATGCAATTCTAAATTGCTAGGAAAGAAAATTCCCTTTCCTAGTGAACCTTTGATGTATTGTAACACTCTATTGGCTGCAAGTAAGTGAGGCTCTCCAAGATGGGACAAGAATTGACTCAATCTATACATAACATAGGTGATGTCAGGTCTTGTCAAGGTAAGATACAAGAGTCTTCCAATTAATCTTTTGTACATACTAGGATCTGTAAGAGGCTTCCCTTAATTGCTCCATAGGAAACTTATCTGGTTTAGAACCAAGAAAACCTATGTCCTTCAAAATTTCTAAGGTATATTTCCTTTGATTTAGGTTAATACCCTCATCTGTTCTAGCCACTTCAAGACCTAGAAAATATCTCAATGAACCCAGGTCCTTCAAACTAAACCTATCATCAAGTAACTTCTTCAAATTATCAACACAAGCAGGGTTATTACCAGTGAGTAATATGTCATCTACATAAACTAAAAGTACAGTAAAAGAAGAGCCTTATGTATGAATAAACAAGGAATAGTCAGATTTAGACTGTATGAACCGCATTTGCAGAATTGTTGAAGAAAACTTTTCAAACCATTGCGTTGATGCTTGCTTAAGACCATAAAAGCTCTTGTTAAGCTTGTAGACCAGATGCTCCCCCTTTCTGTGAAAGCCAGGTGGTAAACACATGTACTCATCCTCAACCAAATCACCATGGAGAGATGCATTATTTACATCCATTTGGTGGAGAAACCACTCTTTCACAGCAGCCAAAGACAAAACAATTCTTACTGAAATAGATTTAGAAATAGGAGAGAAGGTTTCAGAATAATCCAAACCATGTTTCTAAAAAACCTTTGGCCACCAACCTAGCTTTGCAGCTCTCAATAGTGCCATCTGAGTTATATTTAATCTTGTACACCCATTTGCATCCAATGGGAGATTTACCTGGCGGTAGAGAAGTAAGAGTCCAGGTATTATTGAGCTCCAAAGCAACTATTTCTTTGTCCATTGCAGCCCTCCATTCAGGCAATTGGACTGCTTGATGAAAGGAAGTAGGTTTTGCTAGAGAAATAGTCATAGCCATAACAAAGGAATGGAAGGTAGGTCCTAGATGAGAGTAACTCAAATTCTTTGAAATATCATATGGCAAACCAGAAGCAGTTTTTGGTATTGACAAATTTGCAAGCATAATTTGAGAGTTAGGCAGGAGGGTGATGAGGCCGGGTAAACCTCCTTAAAATAGGTAAAGTAGAATTAAAAGGTGCAAGTGAATTTGAAGGAAGATCAATAGAATCAGAAGTGACAAGAGGAGTATCAGAAATAGGTAATGTAGAAACTACAGAATCAGAAACAAAAATGGGGTCTGCAGAAGCATGAGGAGTATCAAGGGAAATAGGTACAAGTATACTAGAAGAAGGAACTAAATTAGAGTCAGTGGTATGACTTGAAGGAATGGACAGAATAGTAGGAACAGTAGTCTTATGAGGAGTACAAGGAGGAAAAACAAAAGAATTAAGATATGAAGTGGATGTGTGATCAAATGTAGTATAAGGGAAAATATGCTCATAGAAAACAACATCTCTAGAGATATAAATGGAATTTGATTCAAGGTCCAAAACTTTGTAACCTTTGATGCCATGGGGATAGCCTAGAAAAAACATTTTTTTGGCCCTAGATGCAAATTTGTGCTTATTATGTGGTAATGTGGAAATGAAACACAAACATCCAAAACATCTAAGATGGTTATAAGAAGGTGGTGAATTGAAAAGAAGTTCATAAGGACTTTTGTTATGTAAATTCTTAAAAGGAGTTCTGCTAATGAGGTACACTGCAGTGAGGATACAATCACCCCATATACATAAAGGAACTTTAGATTGAAACATTAGGGCTCTTTCAACATTGATAATGTGTTGATGCTTCCTTTTAACAAAGACATTTTGTTGAGGAGTATCAACACATGACAATTGATGCAAAATGCCACTAGAGTGAAAAAGACTCCTTTATTTAAAATTCAGTATCATTATCACTTCTGATAGTCTTGATCTTAGTTTCAAATTGAGTATGAACCATTTTGGCAAATTTAGGAATCAAGAATTGTGTGTCAGATTGAAACTAAAAGAAGGCACACATAAGACATCAATGAGTGTTAAAGTAGAAGAAATCTGCATAGTGCCTATGTGTGTTACTAAAGCTTGTTCCCCATTTGGCAAGTAGACACAAGAATGGACAATTGAAGTAATAGTGGTAAGTTGAGTGACTGAATGGACCATATGGTCTTTAGCACTAGTGTCTATAATCCAATCATGTGATTTATAGGCATGTCTATCAACAAGATGAGCAGAAAAAATAGAATGTGTCATGTTGGGAGGAATCCAAAATGGATCACCTAATAAATTAGATGGGAAAGATGAAGAAGAAGAAGCAACAGATGAGGCTGGCTGAATGGGTGAAGTAGGAGCCATCATAGAAGCTACTTGATGAGAAAATTGAGTACTAACACCTGATGCTGATGCTAAAAGATCTTTCAGAACAGTAATGAGCTGCTCACACTGAACTTGTGAAATAGGACATTGTGGCAAAGAAGCTTGTGAAGGAGCCTGTGATGAAGAACCAACAAATTGAGTGGCAAAGGGATTCTGTGGTGCATATCCAATCTCAACTTGAGAACCAGCACCAGGGAACATACCATTATTTGGGAAAGAACCAGGAAAGGCACCATTATTTTGGAAACAATTAGGGTTAGTTGAAGTAAAACCACCCAAATTCCCAAAATTAACAGATGGCAAAGCAGATGAAACTTGATTAGCCAAAGCTTTGTTACCTCCTTTAGGCTTGTACCCTGGGGGATAGCCATGAAATTTGTAACATTTGTCTGCTATATGACCAGTAAGACCACAGTATGTGCAAATTGGCATTTCCTTTTTAGAATTCCCTCCTTTTCCACCATGAAAACCCTAATTATGACCTTGATGACCTCTGTTGTTATTAGCATACATTGCAGTAGCTATAACAAGATAAACCATGTTCACACCATGACTTATGCTCCTTCTCTTTTCTTCTTGTAAAATCAAAGAACAAACCTTGCTAACAGGGGGAAATGGTTCAATTAACAAGATTTGACCAATAATATTCCCATAACTATCATTCAATCCCATCAAGAAACAAAACACATGTTCTTTATGCTGAGCATCCAATTAAGAAGACTTAGATCCACAAGTACAAGCACAAGTGCACACAGTGAAAGGTTGGTAGTTGATGAATTCATCCCAAAGTGTTTTCAATTTGGTGAAATAAGAACTCACTGTAAGTGATCCCTGTGAAAGATGAGAGATTTCCTTTTGCAACTGGAACAATCTTGGAGTATTGCCTTGTGAAAGCCTATCTTTAAGGTCAATCCACAAATCTTTGCCAGTGTTGATATACATAACACTTGGCTTGAGATCCCTGCTGAGAGAATTAGTCAGCCACGAAAGAATTATGGTGTTGCACCTATTCCAAGTGTTAAACCAATGGTGAAGATAGATCTGGCTTTGGAATTGAACCATTCATAAAGCCAAACTTGTTTTTGGCACTCAAAGCCAAAAACACTTATCTCACCCAACTCATGTAGTTCTTTGGTCCAGTTAATGGCTGCGATGTAAGAACAATTCCAAGACTCTTAGTAGCTGGCAAAAAGTAAGGATTGTTAGTGGACTCATCTGCCATTGTTATACCAAATGAAAGTGCAGATTGTGTGGAATTGGAATTGGATGCATCAGTAGCAGAACTGGAAGCCATGAATGAGCAAGAAAGCTCTGATACCATGTAAAGAAATGAACTTTCTAGAAGAACAAAAATGAAAAGCTCTCTGAATCTGAGAGAATTCTATATTTGAATCACTGAGTGATTATGAGAGTATATACAATTTAATTAACTGCTCTGTTTATATACAACACTAAGCAGAAAAAACTAACTCACTAACTAATTTTCTAACAAACTCCACTGTGTAACGGCTTTAAGCAGTGACCAATCCGTTCTTGACAACTGGCCTTGTATGTGACCTTTTTTGCTTCACAACCTCGCACGTGTTGACTATCCGTTTTCATTAAACAAAACACTGCCGTTTCCCTTGCTACTTTATTTCTTTCACCAAAACAACTTAATGTCGTTTTCTTCTTACTCTTTGAAGTTTCTTTCCCGTTTAGCTTCTGTTGTCATTTAGCTGTTGTTGATGCAATTTCAACAATGAATACGTATTTTTGCTTTCCTTTCATATCTTTTTTCTCCTAAAACAAAAAATACATACAATGTGATGGGAAAACAAGATTAAAATGTGCTTTCGTTAAAAAAATGAAGAGGAAAGAAGAAGCTCCTTGTCCCTCTAGTATCAATACTCTATATTCTACAACCGCCAAGCTCTATGGCTATTGCCCCAAGTTCACAATTAAACCCCCTTTTTTCTTAATCCCCACATATCTTCCTACCTATTCTCCTCCCAATCCCAAAGAAAGCCATTCACGGTATCTGCTCATGGGAGGACGTGGAGGGTAGAAGTTCTCTACCTTTTTATTCACTGATTTTCTTAAAACCCAAAAAGGCAAAGAAGCTTTTGTATTTTGGGTAATTAATTAGGCTTTGCTATACATAAAAGACCAAAACAATTTGAGGCTTAGATCTTTTTAAGTCTATAAATTCACAAACAAGGCCAAAAAAACACCATAACACTCCTCACTAAAATGAAACCAAATCCCAGAAAATTCCTTTGTAGTCACGCTAAAACCTAGAAAATCCCACCACAAATATCACAAGAAATCCCAGAAAATTACCCAAGGAACTACACAAATCTTCCAAAAAATCCCTCCATCCAAATCAACCTGAAAACTCATTTGAAATCCACCATCAATAGAGCACAGCAAACACAATAGAGAAAAGAGAAGAGCAATGAAAAATAAGTAGCAACCAATGTGAAGGCTAATTATAACTCGTAACATCAAAATCTCTTGTTATTTTTCTCATTATCGAGTTGACCCAAACAATGGGTTGTGTTACTGTGTATGATTGAAAAGGAGTTTGTGTTTTGTGTTTTTTATGAAAATTTTGGAATCTTAGTGGGTATTTGATTTTGTACTTTTTTTTTTTTTGTGCAATTTAAACAATTTGATTTGAAATTGTTCTAAAAATTTTAAACCCTAACTTTTTTATTCATGTTATGTTTATTTTCGTCTAAAAATGTCATTGTCAAATGGTAAATGGAGAGGTGAGTTACCGATTTCAAGTGGGCAAAGTGACAATTTTCATACCACAAATAGGCAATGTGAATTCAAACCAAACCACAGGTAGGTTCTCGGTAATTAACAAAAAAAACACATAACTTCAATAAATGAATACATAATTAATCAAGATTAATTTCATAATAAAATCATATATCATAGTTTAATTATAAAATTTAACAAGAATGAATGAAAATTCATTATGTCCTTCCTTCCATGATTGTTATCTTTTATAAGAAATTTGATTTTCATCCCTAAACCTTTTTTTAAAAAACAAATCGTTTTTCATCCTTAATCGTTCTACATTATGCCCTTCCATTTATATCCTTTAGTTTTTATCTTACGCAACCTACCTACCAGAAAGCTAATGTGTTATGTTTTTTAGCATTAGGTGCCCTGACTTGGACACTTTTTTTTAATACTATGTTTATAGCCTTTAAAGTTTGAGGTTATTTTCAATTTGGCCCTTCATGTTTAATCTAGTGTTCTTTTTGGCCCTACATGTTTGGTTCTTTTTTTTTTTGGTTGCCCTTCATGAAAATGAAAATTTTAAAATATAAATGGTCAATATGAAAATGAATCAAACATAAAGGTCCAAAATGAAATTTTAAAACATAAATGGCCAAATTGAAAATAAACCCAAGCTTTAAGAGGTAAGACTGCACTTTAGTTTTTCTTTTTCTTTTTCTTTTTTTTTTTTTTAATATGGAAAACTTGACAACCATTGGTTGGTCACATGTGAGGACAAACCTTGAAGATTGGAAAAGTTAATCATCTCAAAAGTTCTAAGTTAGGGATTGTTGTCTATATAAATATATGCAAGGATAGTTTGTAATAATAATATGTAGGTTTGGAGAGTATATCATTTGAGTAAAATGATAAAGTGAAATTCAAAATTCAGAAGTTTAGTATTCTCGATCGATTGAGAATACAATTTCAATCGATCAAGATTTTGAAAGAAAGTTTTTGTGCTCTCAACTGTAGTCTCGACCAATCGAGGTTTTTTTGATTGCATCTCAACACCTAGTTCGATCAGTCGAGATTTGCATGAATAGTTTTTCTGCAAAATTTTGATAATTGTTCTGAATTTTGAAAAGGTTTGTACCTAGTGGACATTTTTGGAGACATTGTAAGACTCCATTAGTGCATTTTGATGGGTTAGAACCCAATGGGTAAAAATAGTGGTTTATGTTCACTTGATAAATAATTTTCTTCTCTCTCAAAATTAGTTTCTAAGAAACACATGAAATTCTATAGGTATTCTCCAGAATTGCTATTTGTAGAACCCATCAACTTGGTTGTATTTTGGGGACAAGTTTGTGATAATCCTTTAGCAACAATAGTGTGAGGGAAAATATTGGCCAAGGATAACAATTTTGTGCCTCCAAGTTATCTATTTTTTTTTGTCTTTTATGTTAACTTTGTTCTTCCTTTATTACTTTGTGTAATATCCCCAATAATCTTAGACAATATTTGTAAAATGGAAGGGACAAGTGATGTTTCAACAGTGAAGATATTGAATCATGAGTTGGTGAAATTGGATCGCTTTGATGAACCAATTTCTCTTGGTAGAAAGACGAGATGAAATTCCTACTCACTACATTGAAACTTTTCTATGTCTTGGACTCGAATTTGGTGCCTTTCCTTATTACAAGTGATGAGGACACTAATGAAAAAAGGCACAAAGAAAGAAACAGAAGGAAGATGAACTGATTTGCAGGGGACACATTCTTAATACTTTTTCAGATCGCCTCTATGATCTCTACACTTCAATGAAGTCATCGAAAGAGATTTAGAATGCTTTGAAGGCGAAGTACAAAACTGAGAAAATAGGTACGAATAAGTTTATTATTCAAAAGTACTTTGACTATAAAATTCTTGATAATATCTTTGTTTTGGATCAAGTCCATAAGTTACAGATTTTGGTCAATATACTCCTTGATTTGTCAATCAATATTCCTGAATCATTCCAAGTGGATGCAATTATTGTATAACTCACACCAAGTTGGAATAATTTTATGAAGAAGCTTCTACATATATTAGAAGATCTCACTTTAGAACAATTTGGACAACATCTTTGAATTGAAGAGGAAATTGGGGTTAGCGATAGGACTAACACCAATTCTTAAGTGAATGTGAACAAGGTAAACAATGTTCAAAGTGGGAGTTCAAGCAAGACCAATAAGCACTTGAAAGTGAACAAAATTGGGAGTCGTTTAAAAAAAAACAACTCCAAGAATCCCAACAAAGACAAGAAGAGCCAGGCTTGTTTCCATTGTGGAAAGAAAGGCCATTACATTCACGAATATAAACTCTAAAAAGAACAAGAAAAATGACGAAGAAAGCAATGCCAATGAAAAAAATTTCATTGGGGACATTATTGCTATGGTAAGTGGTATACATATTGATATGATCACTGAAGTTCATATTGCTATAATTGCAAATCCTTTTGATTGGTGGTTCGATTTAGGTGCAACGGTGCATGTGTGCAACAATGAGAAATTTAAGACTTATAAGGAGTCTTCCGTAGAACAAGTGGTGCTGATGGGAAACCACAATAAAGCAAAGGTTCATAGAAAGGGCACTGTTGAAGTGAAAATGAGTTCCAGCAAGATGCCGATCTTGACCAATTTTTTTTATCTACCTAATATTAAGAAAAAATTTGTATCTACCAATTTGTTATGTAAGAGTAAGGATGGAAAAAACCCCCCGACCCAACTTGACTCGTGAAACAGTAGGGTCGGGTTTTGGTTTTAAATATCAAACCCGAAGCGAGTTTAGGTTGGGTGAGAATTTTAGTAGTACCCGCCTCGAACCTGAACCTAAACCGTTAAGACCAAAATTATAAAAAAAAAAAAAAAAAAAAAAAAAAAAAAAAAAAAAACCCAGAATATATATACGCCTCACCCCTCACTGCCTCAGCTACCCCCCTCTCTCACCCTCACTCACTCAATCATTCTCACTCTCATCCCTGCATCACCGCCGCAAGCCATACCCCTCAAGCCCTCCCTCATCCCTCATCCCTACATCACTGCCAACATTGTTCTTTGTTCTCCACGGGTTCGTTGTTCTCTATTCTTTTTTTCTAGGTTCGTTACTTTTTTGTTATAACTTTGGGTTCATTACATAGTTTATGGTTGATGAAATCTTTGGTCATTGTTCATCATTAATTTCCTAGTGGGTCTTTTTATTTTTCAATTTCTTTCTTTGATTTTTTCTACCAAAGTTCGCATCTTTATTATTTTTCAATAATCTTTGTATGTGGGAATTACAGGCCTATGAAATTGCTCCACTATATCTTTACTTCACTAGTAATTATTTCACAATGTATATGAAATGGAAATATGGCCTTACTACTGTTGACACCGCATTTTGTACCCCTTACAATCCGGGCCCCCATTCCCCAATGATGTTGAAATTCTAAGGCTCAAGTTGGTTTAGAGCCCAATCAGATTACAAATTGACTCGAGACGTGTTAAAATGGATAATATAACTTTTTATGAGCAAATAAATCTATTTTTGAAAATAAAAAGGCCAAGAAAACCCTCGGCCTGCGTGTGTAGGTTTGATGCTTATGTACGCAGGCATAGTCCTACGAACGTAGCTGGGGTTTTAGAAACTTATGAAAGGTAAGTTTTCTGCATTAATTGTGAGGTTTGGAACGAATCCCACATCGTTTTGGAGCCATTCCAAACCCGCTATTTCCTCACTATATAAGGCCATACATGGCACATTTTTAAAACATACAGAAAATGCTAAGGGAAAACCTAAGATTCACTAGAAATAATGAATCAAAGAGGAAGTTTTTCACAAAATATCCTCAAGTCAATTTTATTTGATTTGGACCTTTTATGATCTTGATCTTTTGAGTTTAAGATTACTATTCACTTTTATATTTAATTGTGTATAGATTGATTGAGGGGGAATGGTCAAAATCAAGCTTGAAAAGCTTCTTATTTGAGGTATTGAGTTCTAAGCTTTTCTTTTTCATTTCTTTAATTTTTTTGCTTTAATCCTTCTATTTTCCTTGCTTCCTTTGTTTCTTTATATTATAAATGTTTGTTTAGCCTAGATTTTCTTTGCTTTATGATCTTTTGCATGTTAGGTTGTTAGATTTGAGTTTTGTTCATTTTTCTGCGTTTCAGTGTTCCTAGGTTAAGGTTTGGGCATGTCTATGTGTGCATGCTTCTGCATGCGTACGCAAGCTCGAAGTATGCATACGCATACAACTATATGCAGGCCTATGTATGCGCACGCATACTCATGCTTAGAAACCCGAATTTGAGTCTTTGTGCCTCTGTTTCTTTGCTTCTTTCACATCATATTTCTTTGTATTTATCTTCTTATATGTTTTTGAACCTCTATTCCTTTGTTTATTTGTTTGTTTGCTTTAACATGCTAGATTAGGGTTTTCTCTTATGCTTTTTCGCTTGATGCCATGAACATTCATTCGCATGTTCATTCATTGATGCCATAGGTGCTATGATGCAGTGAGGTAAGTAAGTTAAGACTTGCTTTGGTAAGAATATGCATTTGAGTGATAAATATGTTTATTTGATGTTTGTTTTCATATCTAAAAATTTTGGTCTATATATTTTGTTAGGACATATGTGATTGGATGTTAGGAACATATGTCAACATTTTATGTAATTGGCTAATCCTTTGACAAAACGCACTTTACTTGTAATTGGGTAGATCTAGGATGTGTCTAATACTTCAAGGAACAAGAGTTCAAGTTCAAGTATTGAAACCATGCAAGTCTGTCCAAGATTCAAGTGTGAAAAGCGTTGTTCATTAAAGCTCGATAGCTAGCATCTATCGAGATTTAATAAGCTATTCTAGTCTGTGGCTCGACAGCTAGGGTATCTGTCGAGGTTTATGAAACTCAGTTTTTTTGGACTGTTTTTCATCCAATCTGTGATTATGTATTTGGACTTTCTTTTCTCACAACCCTAAACATATATAAGGATTATTTTAAGGGCTGTATCAGGTTACACAACTGAGAGCACAATTGGACAAAAGCATAATTCCACAAGTGTGAACAGAAACCTAGTTTGCCCTAGTTCTTGAAGAAGCTGCTGTATTTGTATGCCACAGGGTTTTGTAACAAAGCAACTTCACGATCTTCATCTGTTGAAGAGTAGAAGAACTTTGTAGCCAATATCCTTCTCAAGTTGGTGATTGAAGTCGCGTACTGGGATCCGCACAATCGGTTAGTCACGTACTAGGAGTCGTGCAATACAAGGAAGAGATTGTCACTACAAAACAAGTTCAATTGGGTATTGGGGTAAGGGTTCAACTGTAGGTTGGTATAAGGTATTGTGATTCCTTTACTTGTAACCGCTTGTTTTGATAATAGTGGATTCTCAGGAGTGGTGACCTTAAAATCACTCGGTGGGGTTTTTGCCTCGGAGGTTTTCCCCATTCGTAAACAAATTACCGTATCAAATTTAATTTTCACTGCATTTAGTTATTTGGTAATTTGTTTGTACTACCACGCTCATTGCATGTAATTTAACCTAATTAATTAACTTGGATAATTAATTGGTTAATTCATCACAAGGGGTTAATACATTTTTGGTCTATCAAGTGGTATCAGAGCAGTTACACTCTGATTAGGGTTTAATCTTTGTTGTGAGATCCATTAACCCTGATTTTTCATGGATAGAGGACAATCTCTTATTGTACATTCTTTATTTGATGGAACTATGCATACTGGAAAGTACACATGAGAGCTTTCTTGCAGTCCTTAGATGAGAAGGTGTAGCAAGCTGTGGAGATAGGCTGGACCAAGCCGAAGGAAGCGCCGGCCGATTGGGATGATGCAAAGATCAAGGCGGCTAACTTCAACAGTAGAGCATTGAATGCTTTATTCAGTGAGGTCACAAATTAGGAGTTTTATTCAGTGCGGTCACAAATGAGGAGTTCAAGAAGATTTCCTCTACTGAAACTGTAAAGGAGGCGTAGACCATTCTCCAGACAACCTATGAAGGAACCAAGGCTGTGAAGGATTCAAAACTTCAAAGGTTCACTACTAGCTTCGAAGAAATCAAGATGGGGGAGGATAAGTCGTTTGATGAGTTCTATGCCAGGCTCAAGGACATAGTAAACTCAGCTTTCAATTTTGGGAAAACCATTCCGAACCCAAGATTATGAGAAAAGTGCTTAGATCTCTGCCCGAGAGATTCCATGCTAAGATCACAGCGATTGAGGAATCAAAGGACATTGATAAAATTCCTTTGACAAAGCTTGTTGGAAATCTGAAGACCAAGAGCAAGAGCATTGCATTGAATGCCAAGAGCAGCGATACTGATGAGTCTTCCGATGATAAAGATTCAAAAATGAAGTCCTATATCACCCGGCAGTTTAAGAAGTTCATGAAGAATGTCAATGCAAAAGGCTTCGACAAGGATCGTAAGCAATTAAATTTTTCACAGTCTAAAAGCCAAGACAAAGGGAAGAAGGATGCTAAGGATGGCGGTCAATATACTGTTCCCTCATGACCAAAGTGCTTAGGGTGTCAAGGCTTCGGTCACATGAAACAAGAATGCCCCACTTATCTCAAGTCTATTGGAAAAAGCAAGGCACTTGCTTCTACCTTGAGCGACACCGAACCTAAGGATGATTCCGACAATAAGGATGACGGAATTCTAAATGCCTTCACTACTACTGTTACTTCTACAGAAGGGATTGTTGAAGATGTGGATGAAGAAGAGGAATTGGTGAAGTCCAAGTTTGAGAAGATGGATGAGCAAGATGACATCCACACTGCCTATGCAAAGTTATACAAAGTCTCAAAAAAGCATGAGAAATCATATAGGTTAGCCACTAAGAAGCTCAGTGATGTGGAGATTGAACGAGAACAACTTTCCACAAAGTTTGATGAAGCTAATTAGATTATTGGAGCACTGAGGTTTGAAAACAATTTCTTAGCTAAGAAGACCAAGAAGCTTGAGGCAGAACTGTTCCAGGTGAGAGCTCAGTTAGAGAGGACCTCAAGTGCAAAGCTTGATGAGATGCTCAGCATGCAAAAATTTGCCTCCGATCGAACCGGTTTAGGGTATGATTTTTCTTCTTCTAATATTACTTCTTCTAGTACTACTGTGTTTGTTTTTCTCGCTAACAATATTAATTTTGAGAACAATGATGTTAACAATGTGATAGCTAGTGAGAACCTAGGCAAGGATAAATCTATCTTAGGAGCACCCCCTAAGCTTGCTAAGAAAGAAACAAAAAATCCTAGGGCTAAGAAGAGTGATGTTCAAAAGTCCAAAGAGAAGAAGTAGTATCTTTGCCATCACTGTGGCGCAACCGGTCATACTCGACCAACTTGTTATAAGTGGCTAGCCACTCAACAAAGCAATGGTATTGTCGAATAGGGAAACTAGAATCAGCTTCTATCCTCTTTTGCTCTTCTTGGAGATCTCATCAAAGCCCTCATGTTCCTTTCGAACTTGAGCAGTTTCAATTCTTCCCCTTCACTGCCGGTTCAAGGATTTTGCTTAAAAGAAGGGTTCTTCCAAAGTGTGGAAGGAAAAAGGCTCCAAGTGATTCTATCACTTTTTCTCTTTTTGTGTGCATTTCTTGTGTGTTTTTAAGTTTTGGGTCAGTCTAGTTTTATGCATTGCTTTGTTTTGTTTAGCATGTTTTTGTTTGGTTATTTTTGAGTTTTTGCTTTGTTTTGTTTTTCATTTAAAAAAAAATTGAAAAATACAAAAAAATACAAAAATAGTGTGTGTATGTGTACATTGGTTTTTGTGAACCTTAAAATGGCCATTGAAACAAAGTTCTCTAAATCTTATATCTCTTGTAGCTTAGATGAGCATCTCTATGCACAACTATCTATGCACAACTAAGCAAGCGAGCTTTATGGCTTTTTGATTGTGATGAGTAAAGTTAAGTGATCTCTTGTACTTAACACTCGTATCACTCTTTTTTAAGGGAAGGACTAGAAAATCCTAAAAGAAAGGCATAAATAACCATCTCACCACTGTTACCCGCCAATCATGAAATGACATTCGTATGCTTCGGCACAGCAAAAGTGCAATGTCAAAAAACTTAACATAATTGGATATTTTTTCTCTCTCTTTTATATACCCATGCATGAAATGCTTAATAAAAAGAAAAATATGCAAAGAAAATAAAAGCAAAAAGAACAATATGCTTTAAAACATGATTGCAAGCGTGTATTCTAAGAGATGTGGGAGTTATAGGATGTACCTCAAAGGTGATAGTCCCCATCAACAATTATAATCATGTGTGAGTTAAATTAATTTACTCATACCTCAAATCTTCATAACATAGAGACACTTATGTAATCTTGCGATGTTTTCACACACAACACGCAAAATTCTTTGCTATTTTTGATACATGTGCAGGTACAATGCGATTTGGCCATCACAAGATTTACATGTGTTAATGTATGCTCACTAAACTATCTTGACTTATTTTTAGAATATAAAATTAGTTAGACTTGTTTAGTGTGTGTATGTGTGTATGTGTGTTTTGGATCAAAATGCATGACATTTTTCTTGTTGAGAGATCAAAATGTGGTTTGGATCTTTGGTTAAGTTGCATTCTTAATTGCGTTCATGTCTGTGTTTTTCTCTTCTTGAAAAAAAAAAAAATAGCTCCTCGATCCATCAAGAAAGTTTCTGTCTCCTCGACACCTGCTCTATAGCTCCTTGATCGATCGAGCTTGTCTTTGCTGTGGACACTTGCTTGATAGCTGCATTTGTCGAACCCTTTAAAGCTCGACACCTCTCGATCTGTCGAGAATTACTGAAGGGCTATATAAGGGGCAGTCGCGATTCAAACCTCACTTCTCTCGGTTTCTCTCAATTTCCCTCAACCTTTTCACCTCCCAAACCTCTCTTACTCACTTTAAACCTCTTTCCCAAAGATTTTTCAGCCTTAATCAAGTTTTTCTACACTTGGTAAGTGTCCTAATCCCTCATATTCATGCATTTCATTTTTTTTTAACCTAAGTTTTTGGGATTTTTGAAAATTTTGGGGTTTTTCAAAATCAAAGAGGTTTTTGTCAAATTTTTTAGATGGGTTTTGTAGTTTTGATCGTAAAACTTCATGCATTGCATCTCATTTGCATTATAACTACACTATCATGCATTTTAGATGTGTGCTATTTGTGTTAACTAATTGTGTGCTGGTAGGATTGGATTGGGCTGAGCCCGTGATATATTTTCTATTTCATGTCACATGTTCATGCATTCCCATGCATATGTTCTTTATTTTCAATATATTTTGAACTATCTGAGTGTTTCTTTCTCCCTCTCTCTCTTCTGTTTACATTAGTCTGCTTCTATGGCACCTAAACGTAAGTCTGTTCCGTCCCGTAACCCTCTTCATTCCGAGGTATCTTCTTCTTCCGATTCTACTCCCTATCAGATCCAGTTCTGTGATGAGAAGGCCAAATCAGACTTCTTTGAGAACTTCTCTAGAAGAGGCATTCATTCGAAACGCCAAATCATTCTGTTAGACTTCTCTGACACTGACCTACCCACTATCATTCACAGTAGGGCTTGGGAGTCACTATGTGACGTCTCAGTCACATGTCCATCCGTGCTGATCTAGGAGTTCTACTCCAACATGCATGGATTAGATTCTTCAGTACCTTAGTTTTCTACTCGCATTCGAGGTACACACATCATGGTCACTCCGGCCTTTGTCTTCGACGTGCTCCATGTCCCTAGGGTAGCGTATCCTAACTACCCTAGTCGTGAGCGCCTTAAGACTATGTCTAAAGACAAGCTTATTTCCACTTTTTGTGAGCAACCTTCCAAATGGGGCGATCGTCAGTTCACTTCTTGCTCTCTTTTTGCTAAAGGTCCTAGGTTTATTAACATGGTTATGACATTTGTTTTGCATCCTCTTTCTCATTACAACTCTATTATAGAGCCTCGTGCTCGATTTTTGTTGTCCCTCATTGAGCATCTTACCATTGATTTTCCCTCTCATTTTATCATTTCCATCATAGATTTGTATAAGGATACGGCGACCTGTGATAAGCTCATTTTCCCTTCTACTATCATGAGGATTTTACGCCACTTTTCTGTTCCCTCTCCTGTTTCCGACCACTTCCATGTCTCTTGTGTCATAGACGCCGCTATCGTTAAACGAAGTGAGGCGCAACTACGTTCGAGGCGGTCTGGATCGATGGTTCCTCCAGCTCATATAGCACCATCTACATCCACTCCCTTTTCTTCTACGAGCAGTGTGACTCTCAAAGGTGATGAGTTATGTTAGGTGAACACCCGTGTTGATCGTATTGCATGATGGTAGGCGGTCATGGATGGCTTCATTTCTTCACCTCCTCCTACTCTAGAGGCTTCTGCGGATGAGGATGAGGATGCTGATGCTGATGTGTCTGGTGGTGATGAGAATGATGCTAGCTCTTCCAGTGCTGATGAGATGTCTACTTGACACTCTTACCCTTTGTCACTCATGACAAAAAAAGGGAGTAGTTTTGGTCATGAGAGTAGTCATTGTTAAGGGGAGAGTTAGTATAGGAGGATTTTTGTTAGGGAGAGTGTTGATTTTGAGGGATTTAGTGAGGATTTTGATGTATCTTTTTCTTTTCTTTCATTTTTAGAGACATTATTCTTGTACCTTAGGTCTTGTGACCATTTGACATACATTGTACTTATATTTGGTTTATCTATATGTTGATGTATGTTTTTCACCTACCCTTACATGTATTGTTTCTTTTCTCTCTTTATGCACATGTTTCTTATAATTTGTATGCAATCTATTATTTCTGTTTCACACAAAGATGCATTGATGAGTTTTGTTTTAAGTATTTCAAAAATACTGGTTATCAAAGTCTACTTGCCGTGAACTCTCTTTTTGCAAAGTTTTTCAAGAGTTTATGTTAGGATAGATTTTATAGTACTTAACAAGTGAGTATGAGTTAAGTGATTTATGACTCCTCTCATATGTTCATTTGTTGTTGTGGTTTTGTCACGGATTGTCAAAGGAGAAGATTGTTAGGACATATGTGATTGGATGTTAGGAACATATGTAAACATTTTATGTAATTGGTTAATCTTTTGACAAAACACATTTTACTTGTAATTGAGTAGATCTAGGATGTGTCTAATACTTCAAGGAACAAGAGTTTAAGTCCAAGTATTGAAGCCATGCAAGTCTATCCAAGATTCAAGTGTGAAAAGTGTTGTTCATTAAAACTCAACAGCTAGCATCTATCGAAATTTAAAGAGCTGTTTTAGCCCGTGGCTTGACAGCAGCTTAACAGTTAGGGTATATGTCGAGGTTTATAAAACTCAGTTTTTCTAGACTGTTTTTCATCCAATCCGTGATTATGTGTTTGGACTTTCTTTTCTCACAACCCTAAACATATATAAGGATTATTTTAAGGGCCGTATCAGGTTACACAGCTGAGAGCACAATTGCACAAGAGCATAATTCCACAAGTGTGAATGGAAACCTAGTTTGCCCTAGTTCTTAAAGAAGCTACTGTGTTTGTACGCCATAGGGATTTGTGACCAAGCAACTTCATGATCTTCATCTGTTGAAGAGCAGAAGAACTTTGCAACCAAGATCCTTCTCAAGTTGGTGATTGAAGTCGCGTACTGGGATCTGCGCAATTAGTTAGTCATGTAATGGGAACCATGCAATACAAGGGAGAGATTGTCACTACAGACCAAGTCCATTGGGTATTGGGGTAAGGGTTCAACTGTAGATTAGTATAAGGTACTGGGATTCCTTTACTTGTAACCGCTTGTTTTGATAATAGTGAATTCTCAGGAGTTATGACTTTAAATCACCCGGTGGGGTTTTTGCCTCGGAGGTTTTCCCCATTCGTAAACAAATCACCCTGTCAAATTTAATTTTCGCTGCATTTAGTTATTTGGTGATTTGTTTGTGCTACCACGCTCATTGCATGTAATTGAACCTAATTAATTCAATTGGTTAATTCATCACAATGGGGTCAATACATTTTTGGCCTATCATATTTGATGATTAATACTTTTTTTCCATGCTTACTTTTCTGCCATGATTTGTTTTGCTGTCTTGGATGAGATAATATGAGATGCCATGATAATGAATGCTAGGGTTGGTTGATGAGCATGATAGATGAATGTTAGGTCTTGGGATGATTGATGCCATGTTGTATGCTTAAATATATGCTAGTGTGTGTGTGGGTTAGATACAATGGTGAATGTGCATTTAATAGGATTAAGATGTGGGACACAATAAGTGAAAGCCAACCTACGAGTCAGACAGTTTTGGGTGCCTAATACCTTCCCAAAACCATATCTAAACTCCGAACTCATACTCTAATAGTAAGACTATTCCTTCCACATAAGGGTGTTATATTCATGGTTCCTAAACCATGATACTAGGTGGCTACTCCTTGTTTTCTCCGCCCCAGTCCACTAGGTCGAGGCATACTCCTCAATAAGGTTGGCTGCGCGTTGCGCCCGCAACTTCGTATACTCCTGCTATTATAAAGTCAATATTGATTTAACAGTGTGAAGAATTATTTGTTAGGCATTTTAGTGTTAGCATATTGTTTTATGATTAACATGTTTATTGTTTAAAGACGGATATTAGCATATTATTTATTGATTAACATGTTTATTGTTTTACTAATTTTATAGTTTAAAGACAGATGCTAGCTCCCCCCTCTGTGCATATTCTTTTATATTTATTGTCTGATTAATTTTAGTATTAGCATAACCTTAATTTTTTTTTCTTATGTGCTAATATAAGAAACATAAATTTTTTATTTTATTTTATTTTTTATCTTTGCTTGTTTCCTACTGTTTTTTTGTAATCATCATAATCTTTTGAACCCCGTATCCAAATTATTGCTTCATTAAAAATTGAATGTTTCCTTCTTTTTTTTTTTTTTTAATAGTTCAAAGGTAGTATTCTATCATTGTTATTCACTTTATTGTTTTTTTTTTTTTGTTATTGAAATAGATCATTAGTTTTATCAAATTTGTCAATTGTGTGATATTATTGTGTATTTGTGCCTAAAAGGAAAATAGGAGACACAAAAAAAAATCTAGTTCTTCCTTGCCAAGCGGCTCTCTCTCAAGAACTGCACATTGTCCCTTGCCAACCATGCGTTCTCCTTTGCCATTCTCACAATCACTCTCGCCATTGTCGCCTTCTACCAGCTCACCCTCACGATCACCATCACCTTTATGCCCATTAAATAATGAGCAAGTGTTTGAATTTGTAGATAATCATGTGTAATTATGATTGGAGTTTTTTTAATTGATATTTGTGTGTATTGTGATGCTAATTTGTGAATATTTGTTTTGATTGATAGAATTCCTAGCTCCCAAACCTCTGAACGAATTGGGAGTTCGTAATTCCCAGTGGTGGACTTGGTGGTAGAGGTAAAGGGAGAGGAAGTGGAAGAGGCTGCAGATGTGAAAGGGGATGAGGATGTGAATGCAAGTGGAAAAAGGTGTACTCCAGATGTTTCGGAGCATTTTACTAGGAAGAAAGTTAATGGGAAATCTAATGCTCATTGTTATCACTGTGGCAAGCTTTACTTGGGTGATTCTAAACTAGGCACAAGTCATTTGCGTGGTCATATAGGCAAATGTCCACAGCTGAAATTAAAAATATAAGAGATATGTGACAACAAGTGTTAAATAAACAACAAGATAAGGTGGATGGAATGAAGAGTTTAAATCCTTACCAATATGATCAAGTTGAAGTGAGGAGTAATCTTGCTCATATGGTCATCCTACATGAATCCCACTTTCAATGGTTGAGCACATTGGGTTTAGAGAATTTGAGAGTTCTCTTTAACCTTTGTTTAAAGTTGTTTCAAGAAACACTTTGAAGATTGACATTCTTAAAATCTATACTAATAAGAGGGAGAAAGCTTTGAAGATGATGAACAAGAATGGAAGTAGGATAGCAATCACAACTGATGTGTGGACTTCAAGTAACAAAAAGTGAGGGTTCATGATTATTACTGCTCACTTTATTGATCACACTTGAACCTTGCAAAACTGGGGTTTAAGGTAATTCTTTAATACTAAGAATGTTAAATTTATCAAGCCATATAAATTGTACCATATGTCATTGATTATAGTGTTTATTGAGTTATGTTTAATTATTCCTATCATTTTTCTAGGTTTGTTTATGTTCCTTCTCCCTCCACACACGAAAGACGTTCTCGCTGATGTCCTTATTGATTTTTTTGTAGAGTGGAACATTGATAGGAAGTTGTCCACAATAACTGTTGATAATTGTAGTACTAATGTGCCATGATGTGACATTTTTTAAACAAGCTTGATATTAGTTCTCTTATGTTGAGTGGGTCTTTGTTGCATATGAGGTGTGATGCACATTTTGAATTTAATTGTTCAAGATGGGTTGTCTCTTATTGGTAATGGTATTGAAAAGATTCATAATAGTGTGATTTATTGGATTGGGTCACTAAAAAGGAGACAAAGATTTGATGAAAA
This sequence comes from Castanea sativa, assembly GCF_040712315.1. Classification (NCBI taxonomy): domain Eukaryota; kingdom Viridiplantae; phylum Streptophyta; class Magnoliopsida; order Fagales; family Fagaceae; genus Castanea; species Castanea sativa. The sequence goes on along the minus strand of NC_134018.1, from coordinate 19,278,819 downwards.
TGCATGTCAATTATCTGTTCAATGCACCAAGAGTTAGTCTTAGATTGTAAGACGCGTTGGAATTCAACTTATTTAATGCTTTCTATTGCTTTGATTTATAAAGATGTTTTCTCTCGTTTGACTAATTAAATGTTAAGCATTTTATACTTGTCTGTCACTTAATAGTGATTAGGAGGTAGCCAGAAGTATTTGTGGGAGGTTGAAGTTGTTTTATAGTGTGACTAAGTTATTCTCTGGTCGTAAGTACCCCACGACTAAAATGTATTTTACTTTGGTGTGTGAGTTGAAAATAGCATTGAATGAATGGAGTTTATTCTCAAATGAGATGATAAGTAGAATGGCAGAAAGCATGTTTGTTAAATTTAATTATTATTGGGCTAATGTTAATGTTGTTGTGACTATTGCTGCTATCTTGGATCCAAGATATAAGATGAAGTTGTTGGAGTTTTATTATTCTAACATTTATAGTAGAAATTTTGATATGGAGATTAAAAAAAATAAAATAAAATAAAAATAAAAATTTGTTATGAATTGCTTAATGAGTATGGAGATGTAGATGAGTTCCCAGTAGATAATAAAGAAAGTTCTCATATGCTTGCAAGTACTTCAAATGATGTGGCACAAATTAAATATAGGTTCAAAAGCTCAATGTCATCTTTTGATTTGTTTTTTCAACAATACTTCAAGTATTTCAAGAAAACATAGGAGTGTTAGAATAGAATTTTATCATTTCATTGATGAGGGAGTGTTGAAGAGGAATGAGGACTTTGATAATTTGGCATAGTGAAAAAGTAATGGTTTCAAGTATCCTACTTTACAAAGGATTGCAAGGGATATTTTAGTCAATCCTATCACAACTATTGCTTCAAAATTTGTCTTCAGCACTAGTGGGAGGCTGTTAAGTCCACACTATAGTCAGCTTCATCCCAAGACTATAGATGCATTGATGTGTGCTTAAAATTGGTTATAGAGTGAAATCAAAGGTTAGCAATTGTATAATTTGTATTTATAAAATGAAATCAAAATTGTATTTTTATATTTGCTGGTTATAATTTGATGAATCTTATTCCATTTTTTAATTCATTTTTGTTGTAGGTTCTTCAACTATGCTAGGAAACTGTACAATTCAAACAATTCTTGATGATGTGAAGCCTAATGAAGAAGATGAAAGTTGTGTCACAGCTATGGAGGATAAGTTTTATGTTGAAGAAGACGAGTTCTAGCTTTTGTTTTTGATGATGTTGGTGGTCTTTTGGGCTATTATAATTTCCTAGACTTGTGAGATCAACTTAGTAGCTTTTTTAATTTCTTGGACTTGTTGGATTAACTTATTGGTTTGTAATGATCCAAAACTTTTGGGATTTATTTTGTAGTTTTTTGAACTTGTTGTAATGGTCCTAGATTTGGACTTGTGGGATTTATTTTATAGCTCTTATTATTAAGTTTAACGGGTGATCTTAGCTATGATTTATTGATTTATGATTAATAGGTGATCTTAGCTAGGTGATTTATTGATTTATGATCTTAGTTATGATATATTGATTTATGATTAATAGGTGATTTATTGATTTATGATTAACAAGTTTGTAATGGCCCTATGATTTGAACTTGATGTTTGATTTGAGTTTATGTTTGATTTGGCATTTGGGGCACAGTATAAGGATTGAATCTGGGTAAACATTTTTTTTATTAGGTCACAGTATTGGGCTTTAGGCAAACATAATTTTTTTCTATTAGACCCTAAAGTGGCATGGTTGGGTGGGGCTCGCAGGGGCTTGACGGGGTGGGTTTGGAGGTTAAAAAACTCGTTTAATAAAGGGTGGGGTTCGAGTTTTGGGAGCAAGTTTGGGCATAAAGAAACCCACCCCGAACTCTTGTCATTCCTATGTAAGAGTGGTGTAAAAATTGTACTTGAATTGAACAAGTTATTTTGTCCAAGAATAGAATATTTGTAAGTAAGGGATATGTTACTGATAATATCTACAAATTAAGTATTATTAATAAAGAAGTTTCTACTTATGCTTATATTGTTAATTCTTCTTATTTGTGGTATGCTAGATTGGGACATTTAAATTTCAAATACTTGAAGTTTATGTCAAAGCATGTGTAATTTCATATAAGCATGATGATGAAAAGAAATGTCATATTTGTATTTAAGCAAAGATGACAAAGAAACCAATTTCTAAGTCAGATAGAAATTCTATTATGCTTGAACTTGTACATTCAAATGTATGTGAATTGAATGGTGTATTAACTAAAGGAGGTAAAAGATACTTCATTACATTCATTGATGATTTCCCTAAATTTACATATGTGTATTTGATGAGAAATAAAGATGAATCATTTGACATGTTCAAACAATATAAAACTGAAATAAAAAATCATTTGACATGGTAAATATTTTCCTAATGATTTCTTTACATTTTGTGCATAACATGGTATCATACACCAAATTTCAACCCCTTAAACACCCCAACAAAATAATTTGGCTAAAAGGAAAAATAGAACTCTTGTAGACATGGTAAATGTCATGATCTTAAGTGCAAAGCTCCCATTTAATTTGTGGGGAGAGGCATTGCTTACTGTATGTCATGTGCATAATAAAGTACCTTCTAAGAAGATTAAAGTATCTCCATATGAGTTATAGAATTAAAGGAAACCAAACCTAGATTATATCAAAGTGTAGGGGTGTTTGGCTTTTTATAGAATGATTGATCCTAAAAGAACAAAGTTAGGACCAAGAGCTATGAGAAGTGTGCTTGTGAGTTATGCTGAAAATTTAAAGGCATATAGATTGTTAGACTTAAGCTCCAATACAGTGTTGGAATCAAGAGATATTGAATTAATTGAGTATAAATTTAATAAAAATTCCATGGATGCTTTGATACCTTCTCAAACACAAGAAGGTGACTCTAATCCTAATACTACTTTGAATAATACTAAAAGGATTGAAAGTGTTTCACCAAGTGAACGAAGAAAGAGTCAAAGAATAAGAAAAAAAAAGACTTAGGTCTAGATCTTATTTCTTATTAAGTTCAATTGTACTTTGTTGAAGGTAAAAGACAAATGATCATAAATAAAATACCCATAGTGTCTAATACAGAGGATGATCCTAAAACATTTGAGGAAGCTATGACTTCTAAAGATTTAGCTTTTTGGAAAGAAACTGTGAATAATGAGATAGACTTAATATTATCAAATAATACTTAAGTCTTAATGGATCTACCTACTAGTTAAAAACTAGTTGGTTGTAAATGGGTATTTAGGAGAAAGTACAATACTGATGGGTCAATTCAAACCCTTAAAGCAAGGTTGGTGGCAAAAGACTTTAAACAAATGGAAGGAATAGACTATTTTGATACCTATGCACCAGTGGCAAGGATCACATATATTTGAGTGTCGTTAGCACTTGCATCCATATACAAGTTGATTGTACATCAAATGGATGTAAAGACAACTTTCTTAAATGATGATCTTGATGAAAAAGTTTACATGGAGCAACTTGAGGGTTTTGTACTTCCTAGAAATGAAAAGAAAGTTTGCAAATTAGTCAAGTCATTGTATGACTTGAAACAAGCTCCAAAACAATGGTATGAGAAATCTGACTCAATGATTTTGTCGAATAGTTTTGTGCACAATGGTGCCAACAAGTGTATATATTCCAAATTTACAAAGGAATAGGGAGTCGTTGTATGCCTTTATGTGGATGATATGCTTATATTTGGTACAAACATGAAAGGTGTATGTGAAACCAAAAAGCATATGTCTTTTGAGTTTAAAATGAAAGATTTAAACAATGTAGATACTATTTTAGGAATTAAAAATAAAAGACATAGTGAGGGTTTTGCACTACACTATGTCAATCTCATTACGTTGAGAAAGTGCTTCAAAGATTTGAACATCTTAATATAATGGAAGCAAATACACCTTTTGATCTAAGCATAAAATTGGGTTAAAACACTAGAAGAACAACAACACAGCTCGAGTAGGCTAGTGCTATAGGTAGCATGATGCATGCTATGTATTGTACAAGACCAGACATATCTTTGCTGTGAGCAAAATTTTTATATTTACAAGTAATCCAAGTGTAGATCATCGGAAAGCAATTGCTAAAGTTCTTAGTTATTTAAAGAAAACCATAAGTTTGGGATTTTTTATTCGGAATTTCCAACTGTGTTGGAAGGTTATTCGGATACTAGTTAGATTAATAGTGTAAGTGATAATAAGACCACGTCTAGTTGGATATTCACCCTTGGTGGGGGTGATATTTCTTAGGCATCAAAGAAACAAACGTGTATTTTCCATTCCACCATGGAATCAGAATTTATAGCCTTGGCAGCAGCAGACAAGCAAGCGGAATGGCTAAGAAATATGTTGTTAGACATAGATTTGTGGCTACAACCAATACCAGCCATTTCAATGTACTGAGATAGTAAAGCCACCTTGGGTACAGCATACAATAAAATGTATAATCGTAATTCTAGACACATAGTTCTAAGACTTGATTACATAAGACAATTAATTGAAGCTAGTATCATATCAATTGTCTATGTAAGGTCAAATAATAATTTGGCAAACCTTTATACCAAAGCGGTGTCTTGAGATTTGGGTAGGGTAACATCCATTGGAATAGGACTGACCCTTTTTTTTAAAGAATCACCAATAGTGGGAACCCAACCTCGAACTAATTGTATCTAAGAGATTTAGAGGGTAACAACAAACTATTGATACGTAATTAGTAAAAGCACTAATTTTTTGTCTCATTTAGGATGGATTAGTGTAGACTGTTACGATGAAATAAAGGATAGGTTTTAAACTCTTAATGAAGTTTATAAGAATAAACGTCTATGTAACAGGGACATAAGAAGGAACTTCACCTTTTGTGAACACAGAAGTGGTGCCGCTTCTAGCAAGAATAAAAAAGTTTTCTCTTGTAAATGTTCACTAAACCAAGAAGAGCACAAGGCCATAATAGTGTTAACAACAATGGATTTCTAAATGTGTTGTGGATATTCTCATGTGTATGTTGTTTATGATTTTAACACATAAGAGTTTTGGTTTAAGCACCTAGCCACCATTAACTTTGTTGAAATCTTGAAGCAATTACACTAAGGAGAGGTTTAAGTTTGTAAAGTTGTAATTTACAACTATTTTGTGTTGGCTTTAATTCCGTGCCAAATTTGATTGTAATTTTGTTCAATCTTTTGTACCCTATATTTTATGTGGGATTTATTTGTAAGGGTTGTGTGAGAGAGGGAGAATGTGAAGACTCAAGGCATCTACTGAAGACAAAGGATTTTTTGCAGGTAGCTCGCGACTAGCCATCCTGCGAAGTGATGCATGTGCCCAACACATGACTGGAATGCAAAAAGTCATGACAAATGGTGACAGCTAGTTCTCACGAGTGTCTCGCAGGTAAGGCATTCCCGCGAGATACTGTAAAATAGTCTGTTTTATTATCTATCTACTCTACTACATCCTCATACACACTATATATACCATCATTACCCACATATTGAGTAGAGAAATTTTAAGAGAGAAAACTCTAGCCTCAAACCCTTGAGAGTGTGAGATTGTCATACCCACAATTCTCTACACCATCTATTATGGTTTTCCTCTACTCCTACCTCTCGATTTCCATATCCTTGAGAGGTTGATAGCCTAAACACTTACCACACTCATACTGAGTGTTCAGTGAGGTTTTGGTGCTGCTGGGAAGTATCGGAAGAAGCCAAGCTTTGGCGGATGCAATCGAGCGCATTGCGGGATCCGAAAAGCTAGACAAGACACAGTTGTGAGAAGCCTTGTTGGAGTAGGAGCCTGGAGGGCCTAGGCTTGGAGAGTCTTTTGCTATTTGTGTATCCCAACTTATTATCTAGTGGATCGATTTACTGCTTGTAGGGCGGTGGAGAGGTTTTTCGCCAAGTTCTTTGGTTTCCTCTTTGATAACACATCGGAGTATTATTTTGTGTTTTCATCTCTCTTCTCTACTCTTTTAGCTTTCATTTTACTGCTGAGATTTGTTGAATATGGCTTAAAGCAGTTGTTTTGTTTGTACGCTCGTATTTACTCTATTCCGCACTTAGTTTAAGTTAGAGTAAAATCAACCGAGCCGTAATTTTTTATTTAGGGTCTAAACAACTCTTGTGTTTTTAACACAAATCCGAGCTTTCAAATTTGAAAGATGCCTTCTTTTATGCATGATAGAACGTTAATCAAGTGAGACATATATTATTACAACCTGGTGAGGGATTGTTGTATATATAGGTATATACAATGATAGTTTGTAATATTAATATGTAGGTTTGGAGAGCATATCATTTGCCTAAAATAATAAAGTAAAATTTGAAATTCAGAAGTTCAGGATTCTTGACTGATCAAGAATATTGTTTCAATCAATCGAGACTTTGAAAGAAAGTTTCTATGCTCTCGATTGCAGTCTCAACTGATCAAGATTTTCTCGACTTCATCTCGACACCTAGTTTGATCGGTCGAGATTTGAATGAAAAGTTTTTTTCTTGCAATTTTTTTGCAGAATTTTGATAACTGTTCTGAATTTTGAAAAGGTTTGTACCTAGTGGACATTTTTTGAGACGTTGTAACTCTCCATTGGTGCCTTTTAATGGGTTATAACCCTATGGGTATAAATAGTGGTTTATGTTCACTTGATAAATAATTCTCTTCTCTCCCAAAATTAGTTTCTAAGAAACACAAGAAATCTTGTGAGTATTCTCCAGAATTCTATATGTAGAACCCACCAACTTAATTGTATCTTCAGGACAAGTTTGTGATAACCCTTTAGCAACAATAGTGTGGAGGTGAATATTGTCTAAGGATAACAATTTGGGGCTTCTAAGTTATCTATTTTCTTTTTGTCTTTTACATTAACTTTGTTCTTCCTTTATTACTTTGTGTAATATCTCCAATAGGAGTTAAATTGCTAAATTTGGGGTTAGACTGCCATTGATTCACGGGATAATAAAAGTTGCAGCCAAATTTCTAAACCAAACTACAATAGGATAAATTCAATCCATGTTCTCCATAATTCATGCAAAATGTGTCCTCAGCTTATTGTTATAGGTCAACCAATAAGATTGGCTTTTCATTGATGGCCTTTCCCTTTCTTTATCTAATGCTGTAAATTATATGTTGGTCTTTTCTTATTTGTTTTCAAAAAAAAAATAGAAAGTTTCAACATATGGCGTCCACTCCTAATAATTACTCTTTATCACCAGACCAAGACACCAATTAGTTTTTAGTGTAAGTAAGGATTGAACCCTAGATCTCTTATTCAACCATTAAAGACTTTACTAGTTGAGTTAACTGGAACCTAATGATTCAAACATTTTAAATCTTTAATGATTCAAATAGTGTGGAGGCGAATATTGTATAAGGATAACAATTTGGGGCTTCTAAGTTATCTATTTTCTATTTGTCTTTTACATTAACTTTGTTCTTCCTTTATTACTTTGTGTAATATCCCAATAGGAGTTAAATTGCTAAATTTGGGGTTAGACTGCCATTGATTCACGGGATAATAAAAGTTGCAGCCAAATTTCTAAACCAAACTACAATAGGATAAATTCAATCCATGTTCTCCATAATTCATGCAAAATGTGTCCTCAGCTTATTGTTATAGGTCAACCAATAAGATTGGCTTTTCATTGATGGCCTTTCCATTTCTTTATCTAATGCTGTAAATTATATGTTGGTCTTTTCTTATTTGTTTTCAAAAAAAAAAAAAAATAGAAAGTTTCAACCTATGACGTCCACTCTTGGTAATTACTCTTTATCACCAGACCAAGACACCAATTAGTTTTCAATGTAAGCAAGGATTGAACCCTAGATCTCTTATTCAACCATTAAAGACTTTACAAGTTAAGTTAACTGGAACCTAATGATTCAAACATTGTAAATTTTTAATATGGGAATTGTTGTTTATATTAATTATATATTGCCAAAATCACTGATAGGCTATTTTCTAT